>NC_134587.1:109516720-109816720 GCF_037038515.1 Microtus pennsylvanicus | reverse complement strand
GTTTCTAAAACACCCCCCACACAATCAAATGGAGATAGAGACAGTTACCTGCTCAGAACTTAAACAGGATCCAAGGAGTCCACCTTGAGCCGACCTCAGGATGGGCTGGGTGAAGGCCGGAGAGGGGATGCCTGGGATTTGCCTACCCACCTCCAGAAAGACAAGCAGAGCTGGAGGGGACAGCACCACACAGAGGTCCCAAGCAGGTGTGCCCTCTCCACTAGGGGCTGAGCCTCCAAAGCTGTGTCCTTGAGGAGTGACCAATCCAGCCCACCTTGATATTCTGTGGTCATCAGAACCAAGGTCTCCTTGGGAACAGTGCTGCAGGCACAAGGTGGACAGGAAGAAACTAACCTCTTAGGAAGCATTCTAAGAGGCAGAGAAAGGGGTAAATGAGGATGTGTTCTAAAATTCCTAGGGGGAAAAAGAATGCTGCCCCAGAGTAACTACCCCAGGCCTGTTGAGGGGAATGGGTCTCACCAGCCACTGACTGCATGGCAGCAGCACAGGAAATGATGGTCACTTTAAGGGTAGAGATACAAAGGTCACAAGGGTCATCCAATCACCAAGGAGGGGGTAGAACACTGAGAGGCAGAGTCCCTGCTCTCCAACATCCAGGACTGGGCCTCATACCTGCACATGCAGCAATCCTAGCAACCACCAGTGGAGCCTGAAGGTTAGTGGGTAGGTGGGGTACAGCAAAGGGCTCCCTCAGCAAGAGTCCTACACAGGTGCCTCTGCCAGCCCTTGGACAAAGGGCTCGAGTCCTTGTTGTATACCAAAAGTAGGTCTCTGAGGCAGCACAAACACCATTAACTGCTACCTAGAGGCTGCTTCCTTTCAGTAAAAATGCCACAACACAACTGAAGGGAGGACCTTGGGCGAGAAGCCAGCTCTAAGTCAAGTGCCAAAGGTCAAATGCAGCAGCTGGGCCCAGGACCTCTAAGAAGTCATCTAGAGCAAAGATACCCAACACAGGCTAAGGATGGCGGGCCAGTGACCATCCCCTGCTAATCTAATCCACAGACACAAGTAACAGTCTAACTGACACACTAACATACCATGCAAATCGAGAAGGGCTTGGGGCCAGGCCAGCAGGTGCACATTCTGGGTATTGTGTAAAAGAATGAAAAGCTTCTCCAAGCTGAAACTGAGCATCATGCCAAGACTCAACAGGCTAGACTCTGCTGTCCTGAATGGAAGCTCAACCTCAGAAATACTCCAAAATGTGAAACCCAGACATAAATGGAAGGCTGCAAGAAGTGGGTAGAACATGGACAAACTGACAGCTGATGCCTGGAACCTGGAGAACCTTAGCCCCAAGGGAGGAGAGATGGAGGGAGGGAGTAAAGAAGGGAGAGGAGGAGGAAGAAAGAAACAAACACTTCCCTCTCCTTCCCTCTACCAGAGGAGCTGCTATCCTAGGGGCTGAGGTTACCCCATGCACAGGAACGCACAGCTGGGCAAAAGACTGAAAAGGCCAAGGGTGTCAGGTGACAGGTCTGAGTGGTCAGGGTGAGCAGAGAGGCAGAGGCCAGGTGGGAAAGAGTGCATCAGAACTCAGTCTTGATGGAAATGTTCCAGATGGACTGTGGGGGAGGGGACAGGATTCCAGGGGGAAAGAATGATGACACAGAAGACAGAGGTCTGCCTTGCTCTAAAAAACCAACTGGCCAGCGTTTGAGGCCAGCCTGGTCTACAAGAGCTAGTAGCTCCAGGACAGGCTCCAAAGCTACAGAGAAACCCTGGTGCGCTCTGAAGTTTTGCTAAGTACCAATGAGGGAAGGGGGCTACTCTGGTTTATAAGGTTCCCAAGCAATGGAAATGGGGAAGGAAAAATTAAGACTACAATTTAATGCAGTGGAACCCTCCTTTAGGGCAGCTTCTATCCCAGGACTCTGAGGGACATCACTTCCTATCTGGAAGAAAGCAGGCCTTATAAAGCAGCTGTACATATCAAACAATGACAAGAACAAGGACACACAGAGTCAATCATAAGGCAAAGAAGTCCTGCTGGCCAGTTCCTCCTGGCCTGCAGCTAGCACTCTCCAGAGAGTTGTGACCCATGCTGGAGACCAGATCACCCCTATCAGCAACTGGGGTTTGGGAGCCTTGTCCACTCTGACCACATGGCACAGCCACTAGACAGCCATGCCCCAAGCATGTGGTGGGGGAGGTAAGGGAGATGACAGCTAAGTTGTAACAGGCAGGTCTCTCTCCTCCAAAGCAGAACAGACACTCAAACCTGCCCGGGTGGGCCCCAGTCACTTCCTGCCACACATCCAAATGAGAGTGGCTGGGACTCTTCAGGAAGGAATTCAGACCCAAAAGCCCAAGTCTCAACCTTTAAATACTGTCAGGCCTATGTGAGGCCAAGTAAAAAGGAGCCAATTCAACGTAGGAGACAAAAAAGTGACCCATAGCAAAGGACAGAGTGGAGGCTCGTTTCCCCACCCCGCCTCACCAAGATATGGGAAAGACATGGAGTAGGATACTGAAAACAGATTGAAGGAGAAAAATTCAAGTTACTAAGTAATAGTACGTACACAGAGTTTTAAAATGCTTACCTTACCAGTAGTCTCTCATCCCAATCTCAAAAGAACTGAGGCAGAAGAATTGTTTTGAGCGTGAGACCAGCCTGAACTATAGGGTGAGTTCCATGGCTACCAGGGCTATATAGTAAGATCCTGTTTCCTGGACACCGGGAAGCTCTGGAGAGCTCAGCATCCTTGCCCTGAGATGTGCTCCTGCAACACTGGACTTCCAAGAGCAGCCACACTGTAGTTTAAGTTTTTGTTTTTTGGTTTGTTTTTAATGTTTTAAGATTTATTACAGCTGGGCAGTGATGGTATACACCTTTAATCCCAGCACTTTGGAGGCAGAGGCAGGCAGATCTCTGAGTTTGAGGCTAGCCTGGTCTACAAAGCAAGTTCTAGAACAGCCAGGGAGAGAGAGACTGATTTATTCCTTATATTAATTACATACACAGGCGTGTGTCTGTGAACATGTGAGTAAAGTGCTCTAGAAGTTCAGAGGCCAGAAGAGAGAATGATTCTTAGGTACAGGTGAGCTGCCATGTGGGTACTGGGTACTGACATAGATACTCTCAATATTCTTAACAACCAAGCCATCTCTCCAGTGCAAAAAGTAAAAAGTTCACAGTAATTATACAAACTTTTTTTTGGAGACAAGGTCTCTAACTATGTAGCCCAGCTTGGCCTTGAATTCAGAAATAAATCTTCCTATGCTCGCAGAGTGCTGAGATTAAAGGCATGAACCACTACGTCAGGCACTTAAAAAAATTAGTATTTTATCTACATGAGTGTTTTGACTCATATGTTTGTATGTGTATTGTGCCAGCCTGAGAAGTCAGATGAAGGTGCCAGATACCTTGAAACTTGATATCTAGAGCTATGAATGGTTTTAAGCAACCACATGGGTGTGGGGACAGAATTCAGATCTTCTTGAAGAGCAACAAATGCCCCAACAAATGCCCCTCTGAGCCCCAAGTCACCACTCCTCCCAAATTATACATGCATACTGTGGCCCATGCCTACATATATGACATAATGAGTAAGTCAAATGAAATCATGAAAGCCCAATAGCTTGTCCTAGGCCTTCAAAGTCCCAAGGAGGAGATGATGAGACCAGAACCTCTCCTGAAGAATCCCTGTGACTTGCAACAGGAGGGTCACACTGGCCCTTGCCAAATGGTCTTACCCAAATACTTAGCATACTCACTTATGCTAGGGCTCATCAGATGCCAAACACCCAGAGCCTCACAAGCTGAGGACAGATGTGTCTCCTCAATAAGGTGATAGGTACCAAATTCTAGGTGGGCCTAGTGGTGAATTTCCCACTGTCTCCTTCCCCCAATACTGACCTGCAATAGCAACCTCTGCTGCATGGTAAAAAATGACACATAAACCACAGTTGTACTGACTGACGTCTTCACAATCAGACAATGCCTTACCCCTACTGTACACACATGACGCCAGGAAGGTGGAGCAGCCACTCTGAATGAAACAAAGGCTCCCTGTGTAGTGATAGTGAAGAGGCCACTGACAAGAAGCCATGGGGTAGTCAGACCAGGGGAAACTCCAGCACCAAAGAGTGACTGAAGGATTTCACATAAAGGTGGTTTATAAAAAGGTAGGCAACAGCAACTCAAATGTACTTTGTCTCTGCAAGAGACTGTGTCCTTGGTGTGCCTCTAGCTTGGCAAGGGGAAAACACAGACACAGACACACACACACATACACAGCCCAGAAGGCACTAAAAATGAATGAGCATATGTGGGCTTCTCTCTGGGGTTGGTGCTGACAGGATCCTTGGGCCTCATCCACTCAGTGTTTCCTTTGGTGTTAACATGAAGTCAGGGTTTTCTTCCTAACACCCAGTGGCCCTTAGCCAGTAGCATCCCCAGTGTAGCTCCACCAACCACCTGTAAGGTTGAATGTGATGACCATCCCCCAGTTTACAAGAGCAAACCTGAGATTTAGCCGGGTGAGGTAGGTAGGAGTAACCTAGAGAATGGGAGGATACTAGATCTGCAGTCTGTACTGCTCTAGGCAGAGTCCCACAGAAAGCACACCTCAAATCATCCCTGCAGGTTCTAGGGACCTGGAACACCTTAGGGGTGAGCACACATCAAGCTGGACATGTTCTACTGGGACATGCAAACACAAAGTATTTCAACTCCACTGAGTGTGTGAGGCATACTTACAGTTACAGTGTTCCTCTTACAATGTAAAATTGTAAAATACAAAGTGTAAGCCACTTACAATGTGAAATCAGGCAGGAAAAACATAGGCCTATGGGCAAAAAAAGTCAAAGACACTACCTTTCAGAACTCCACTCAAATGACAGAAAACATGGGGACCTATTTAATAAGACAAATGGGCTACAAGAGCTAAGTCCCATACCCATGTCACAGGGAATCTAACTCTTGCCTTGTGTCATGGTGGGCTATGGGATCCAAGGACGGGATGGGCATGAGCACTGGTAGCACTGCTGGCACTGTGCTGGGTACTTGGAAGTAAGTTTCATTGAGAGCTATTCTGGACTGCAGGAGCAGCCCAGCACCTCTGGTGTCTGTGAGAGGACTCTGTCCTGAGGTCCTGACTATACATACTCCAGTGAGTATGGCTGTATCCAAATAAAACTGTGTACCATGATGAGCCACAGCCTTCAGGCCACCTAGGCTAGTGTTTCTCCCAGACAAAACTACACAGAGAACAGAAACAGCAGTGCAGCTCCAGGATCCCCTAACAGAGTGGTTAACAGCCTGCTTTCCCAGTCCCACCCCAGAGTACATCTGCAGAGGGTTCAGAAAAGACATGCAACCAGCAAATTCAAACCAAACCCAGGACCCAAGGTTTAATTAAGTCTCTGAACCTCACACACACGTAGAACTCTAAAGGGCAGAGGCCCCTCAGACAAGGAAGTGACGTGCTACAAATTCAACTTCAGACAAGAATGAAACTTTAACCTAGTTCCAGTGCAGAGCCCAGCCAAAGGCTCTAGGGATGACTCTGAGAGCATCTGGGAAGACAGTAAAACCTGAATGTACTACAGCCAAGGGTCTGGAGGCCTATGGCCCATGGAGGCCCTGTGGCAAGATGGAGCTACAAGATCAGGACATGTCTCCAGGGTATCTAAAACTCAGAAGGGATCATGTGTACCAGTGAAACCCTAAGATGGTTATCAGGTATGGGGGTGAGGGGGAACCGACACCAAGAGGATGAGGAACCATGATGGCTTCTACTCACTGAAAGGTCCTGAGGGAAAGACAGAGGTCCCAGAAGAAAGTCACTGCCTCAAAGTCTACACTGGGTACAGTCAGCCCTGGTGCCCTCCTCAGAACTCTTAGACCTACCTAGTTGAGTAACAGCACTTCACTCTAAATCTAGTGAGCACTTTGGCCAGTGTGTGAGGACAAGAGTCACTAGGAGATAGACTCTTTAAAAAAAAAAAAAAAAAAAAAAAACAGACATATGATCCACAGGTGCTTCTGTCCCGTGGGGTAGGCTGGGTGTGCTTCCACAGCTACCTGTCAGCCTCCAATGATGACCTGAAGACTCCCAGAACCTGACCAAGGAGCACTCACTACATCTAGACACCAAAAGTGACAAGATGTCCGTCTGAAGAGCATCCGACTCCACAGGACAGAGAGAAACATCAGATACTTCTACATCCTCAGCTCTTGAAAGCCTACTTAGCGGCACATTAACCAGCCTTGCTCAACATGCACAAACACATTTTGTATGCACTCCAGATACTTATTAGTATGTACACAAACATGTGGCATCTCAAGAGTCCTCAGATACCCCAGCATGTCTGACTGTGACCAGGCTGGGAGTGGTCCCACAAGGGTACCCGATCTCAAGCTGTGTCCAGTGCTGGTCGCCTGCAGCCCAGGGAGAGGGATGTGCTGCTGCTCAGCACAGCAATGTGAAGGAACACTCGGTGCTTGTAGTGTGACCCAAGACCACAGTTATCACTTCAGCAAGACTGTTAGCACCATGAAATGGAGCCCATAACCCTTACAAGCAGGCCAACACTCCTGTAGGACTAATCCTTCATCAATCCTCCAGCCTGATCTTTCATCCATGTTGTTGCCTAGGACAGATCATTTTGCACAGAAAGCCTTCAGGATGGGGGTGGGGCTGGAGAGATGGCTCAGTAGTTAAGAGCACTGGCTGCTCTTCCAGAGGGCCCTGGTTCAAAAAAAAAAAAAAAATTCCCAGCATTCACATGGCAGCTCACATCTGTCTGTAACTCCAGTTTCAGGGAAACCAACACCCTCACACAGAAATACATACAAATGCTCATTAAAAAAAAAAAAGTCTTCAAAGGTTCAGAAAAAAACATTCCCAAAAAAGACACTGAGCAAAAGCGAGGAACCAAGATGTGTCCCATATAGTAAAAAAACAAAAAACTTGTGTCCCATATCCCTTTCACAGAGACACCCTCTGCCACAGTGGTACTGCTGACTGCAGCTCCCCCCTGTAGGAGGCCCAGGGTGGGGATTGGAGATTTGAAGCCACAGTTCATGACAAAGAAAAATTAGGTCAGAACCCTCACGTCTTTGCAGCCTGTGGGCAGCCAACTCCCCCTACGCACATCTGCAGCCACCTCCAGCCCACAGAGCTGAACTGTCTGTCACATGAGCTGTCACAGGGACAGTAATCAAAGAACTGCATCTTCAACCCGGAAGGTGGTGGCGCACACCTTTAGTCCCAGAGCTCCCAAGGCAGCTGGATCTCTGAGTTCAAGGTCAGCCTGGTCTACGGAGGAGTTCCAGAACAGCCAAGGCTACACTGAGAAACCCTGTCTCAAAACAAAACAAACAACAACAAAAGTATATTCTCAGTAAGATCATGCTGCGGAAAATGCAGCCACCCTGGCCTTGGCTAAAAAGTCTGTAGTCTCTGTGGCTTCCACCATTCCATATCTCACACCCCAGCACCCCAAACGGAAAAGCTATAGCTCTGCACACCTGCTTCTGCCCACAGGGCTCTTCCCCCAGATCTCAGCGGTACCTGCAGTTTCTGTCTGTGTGCTCATTTGTTATATGCTCCCACACACCTCCCTGACAGGAGACACCTCTGTGTCACCAGGGCCCAGTACTAGAATGGACACACACTCCCTAAACAAACCAGAAAAAGAACTAAAGGCAAGCTTGCTTCCTCTCACTCCCCTCCTATAAACTAAGCCAGAGTCTTCACGCCAAGAAGGAAGATAACAATTGAAAGCTCACAGAAGCTAGAAGGCCATACAACACTTCTGCATCCCAGTTCTCCACAAACAGCCTGAACAGCAGACCAAGGCATCTCAAAATACCAAGCCAGGCATAGTGGATTACCACACAGGTAATCCCAGCACTGGGGAGTCTGAAAAAGGAGGAGTGCTGTGAGTTCAAATCCAGCTTGGTCTACGGAGTGAGTTAGAGGGCAGCCAGGGCTACACAGAGAAACCCTGTCTCAAAAATTATCCTCCCTCAAAAAAAGCAAAAACCAGAAACAACTCAAAATGGATCAAAGACCTAACTAAGTCAATAGAATCTTAAAAGAAACCACAAGTCAAACTTCCTATCCTTGGAGTTGGCAACAGGTTCTCACACATCTAACCAAACCAAAAAGTATTAACAGCACTGGGTAGAGGTAGCGCACACCTTTGATCCTAGCACTTGGGAGGCAGAGGCAGGCGAATCTCTGTGATTTAGGAAAGAGCCTGGTCTGGTCGACAAAGAGAGTTCCAGGATAGCCAGGGCTACACAGAGAAACCTTGTCTCAAAGAAAAACAAAACAAAACAAACAAAATACCAATGGTGAAACAGACAAAAATCTCCTGATGAGGGCCTGATGTCCAGAACATCTTACAGACAGGAAAATTTCTTATGGCTATGAACAGTCAAGGGAGCTTACTTAGAATGTCCGGGTTCACAAGAGCCCCCTCACCCCCACATCAAGGAAGAACATAATGACAAGTCAATTAAAAAACCGGGAGAACACTTGACTAGACATTTCTTGCAGCCATGCAAATGACTAACAGACAGCTCACAACGTCTGCGAACTCCAGCTCCAGGGAGTTGCCCTTTTCTGACCTTGAACACCAACCCACAAAGGACGCGTGCGTGGGCACAGACAGATAAAAAATAAAAAATAAAAATTTTAAATGTTCTGGAATTGGGAAGAAAAACACAATACTGTGACTATACTAATGCTACCAGATATCACACTTTAAAATAGTGACAATGTCAATTTTTCTTACATGCTATTACCTGAGTGGTTTTTGTTTTTTATTTGGAGGGTCTCAACCCCAAGGGCTACAGTTGTCTGGGCCTGGTGATCAAAAACACAAGCCGGTTCTTAAGATGTTTAATAAGTACAGCTCCAGAGTCCGAAGTCACCATGTCAGCCATGGCAGTTCTCAGGAGAACCCAGAAAACCACAGCAGTTTACTACACAAATGGGATTATGAGCCTGTCTCAGTAAAAGTGCCACCTGTAGAACATGCATGGGGCAACATACTCTTGACCACCCATGGTGGGAGCAGGGTGGGGTGGCTGTGGTCTTCTGCAAATCCTGTCTAAAAAAAAAAAAGAAAAGAAAAGAAAAAAAGAAAAAAGGAGCCAAGCTATGGTGGCACATACCTTTAATCCCAGCACTCAGAAGGCAGAGGCAGGCCTCCAAGTTTGAGGCCATCCTGGTCTGATGGAGGAGTTAATTTCATTGGTTAATAAAGAAACCGCATTGGCCCATTTGATAGGTCAGCCCTTAGGTGGGTGGAGTAGACAGAACAGAATGCTGGGTAGAAGGAAGTGAGGTAAGATGCCTCAGACAGACTCAATAAGCTCCAGCCCAAGATGGACGTACACTAGAATCCTTTCCGGTAAGCCACCACTTCGTGGTGCTACACAGATTATTAGAAATGGGTTAGTCAAGATGTGAGAGCCAAGAAGAGGCTAGAGCTAATGGGCCAGGCAGTGTTTAAAAGAATACAGTTTCCGTGTTATTATTTCGAGGCATAAGCTAGCCAGGCGGCCGGGAGCCGGGTGGCAGGAACGCAGCCGCTGCTCCTTCTACACTGGTCTACAAAGTGAGTTCCAGGACAGCCAGAACTACAGAGAAACCCTGTCTTGAAAAAAACCTAGAGTTTGAGGCCAGCCTGAACTATATACAGTGAGTTTTAGGCCAGCTAACATTACTTACTGGGACCTCCTTGGCTTAAAAGAAAACCAAAACAGTAAAAACAACAAAAATCCTGGTATTTGAGTTGTTGGTTTAAATTTTATAAAAATCACTAAATGAATTTTTGTATTGGGATCAGAACTGAATTCCATTGTTCAACAATGTCTGAAATAGCCTTAAACATACTACTATCATTTTATACTATGTATTTATGAGAAGTAGCCCCCTTAAGGCTAACAATTTGAAAATCAAAGAATTAGTTCTGAAAGACACTGAAGATACTCTCACAATATACTCAAAGTCCAGTTTGAGGCTGAAGCGTAAGATTCAGGAATTCACAGCCCATAGATGGACACTGTGAGATTCGAGGAGGTGGACCCCAGGCTCATGATGAAGACTAGACCTCAGGCTATGGTGAAGTGTTTTTACTTACTGAGCCATCTTGCTGGTCCTAAACTTTCGGTTATGGAAAACTTCAAGCACACCCACAAAGTAGTAGTGGTGCCATGATGCCACAGTCCATGGCCAGAGAACCCCAAGTTTGAGACTAGTCTGGTATATACTGAAAAACTGTACAGAAGGAAGGAAGGAAGGAAGGAAGGAAGGAAGGAAGGAAGGAAGGAAGGAAGGAAGGAAGGAAGGAAGGAAGGAAGGAAGGGGAGGGGGGAGGAGTGGAAGGGAGGGGAGGGGGAGGGGAGGGGGAGGAGGGAGGGGAGGGGAACCTTAGCCCACAGAGACATGGGTTCTGTGGTCCATACTGGTGGGCCTCCCCTTGCCTCATGTTAGTAATTCAGTCTAGAGAAGCTGGGAACTGTTGCCTTCATCTCCACGTGTGAAACTGCACTGGCTCCCCAGACTAAGGACTGATCAGCTTCCTTTCCTTTGAACACCAACATGAGCTTGGAAACATTTCACGCTTTTAACTGCTTATTTTTGGGGATGAAGCCAGGGTCTCACAAGGCAGCACTCTACCACCACATCTATCTAGCTGGCAAACATCCCTTCCACCTGATCTGAGCACTGCTATGGGTCCTCCTGGCACAACTGCCATGTTCCTAATGCAGATTCAGAATTCAGTGATCTCAAGTTTGACTCAAGTTCTACACTTCTCTTTTGATCCTTAGAGACATTTGTTTCTTCTATAGTATCTGACAGGGAAAAGAATACACACTTGTAGCCTAAAACCAAAAGCTTGACTCCAAAAATGAGCTTTATAAAATTGTCATTTGGCATAAAATTCCCAGAGAAAACAAGACCTGACAGTCACCCTCTACGGTATGCATATGCCCTGCAACCACACTCATATCATGCACATGAAATATGATAAAGAGCAAAGGCACACAGACCTTTCCTTTAGGGAGATGGATTCAGAAACTGTCACACAGAACTCAAGGCCATTTCCCACCTCCTTCACCCCAGCTCTCCAGTCACAATCCTTTCTAACCACCCACAGGGCAGTTTGGGGACACATGCAGTAGTTCTTTGATGCAGTTAGGGCCTAATCCCCTCCCCAGAAGCAGCCAGGACCCACAGGTGGGTGTTTTCCAGACACCCCAGGGACTCTGCAACAGTTCTCCTTAGCAGGAAGACAATGCTGGCCATGCTGTGGCCAAGGCCACCATCTGCACTATTTTCTAGGGACGCATCTGTTTTTCTTCTTTCTGGGGCATGGGGGGGGAGGGACATGGGATTGAGGAAGGCTTTTCTCTTTGTAGCCCTGACTATCCTGAAACTACCTCTGTAGAACAGGCTGCCCTTGAACTCCTGTGCTGGGATTAAAGGTGTGCACCACCACTGCCCAGTGAGCTCGTTCTTCTCTAAAGCTGCCTGGCCTTTACTCAGGGTCTGTAATACCCAGCACAAGAATGAGCATCACCTACCAAACAGGCAGACTCCCCCCCAAGAGGTTCAAGGACAAAGACCTGGTCCATGACTCTGAGCAGACAGAAGGACCTGCTGGGGTGCAGATGCACTCTGTACATACCCTGGTAATAGGCAGGGGGTGCCTAGTCCACTGACAAGCAGGAATCAAGAGACCCCAGCAGCAATAAAAGGCCTACTATTAAATAAGGACACACCTCATAAACTATAAACTAAAACCTACAATACCAGCACTTGGGAGGCAGAGGCAGGAGGACTACCTGGAGTTCATCTGGGGATACATTAAAATAAAACAAAAAGACAAAAACAAACAAACAAAAAAAACCAGTCTCTCAAGAAATAAGCCAGAGCTGGTGGGTACACACTTGTAATCTGAGCACTTGAGAGTCCGAGGCAAAAGATCAAGGTGAGTTCAGGGCTAGCCAGGGTTACATGGTTAGACCCTGTCCTAAAAATAAAATACAGGGTTGGAGAGATGGCTCAAAGGTTAAGAGCACTTTCTGCATTTGCAGAAGGCCCAGATTCAAATCTCAACACCCACATGGTGGTTCACAGTCTTCCTTGACTCCAGTTCCAGGAGACCTGTTACCTCTTCTAACCTCATCAGGTACCTACCAGACACACAAGTGTTACACAGACAATGCAGGTATAACATTCAAACACATAAAATAATCTGAGAATAAAAATTAAACAACAAGCCCCTAACCCTAACACTGTCACAGCTTGTGTCTAGCACAGAAGGGATGTCAGAGCAGTTGAGCCTCACACAGTAGCCAACCAGATGCCACTGGATGGAGATGAGCCTGCCTATTTTAACAAGACACCTTCCATTTTGAGCTGCATGCTACCGTATAAAAAGGAGGGAGTTGTCCTAGGATGTTCTGAGGCTTCCTACTTCTAGGATATCATTCAATTCCTCCTGCTTTTACAGGTACATGGCCCTGAGCTAAGGTGTCGCTGCCAGATCTTGATGGTAACAGAAATGCCCTCCTCCCATGTGGCACTCTGGCACTTCCATGCTCTGCAGAGCTAAAGTTTCCACATAAGTGGTGGGCAGTGACTAAAGTACAATTCTAGCCATTTAGAAGGAGAAACAGCTGGAGGTCAAAGGTTAGCCTCTGGTCCCCCTTCTTTAGGCCTTTGAGCAGGTGACGAATGAGGTTCAAGGGTCAAGCCTGATTCCACAGGTACAACTTGCCTTCTCTTCCTAAGCAGAGCTCCATTAGGTATGTGGAGGTTGTCTGAGCCAGCTTTTCATCCCATAGACAGGAGTCCCCAGCACTCACCTGGCCTCAGGGTCCGGGGTGCTGGTCCAACTATGCAGCCATGGCCACAGCTCTGTCAAAAGGCAACTTGTATAGATGTGCTGGCTCAATGTGCAGGCCAACCTAAACCAAAAGACAGAAAAACTGAGTTCTAAAGAAGGTTTGGAAACCTGGGAAAGTTCAAATGTTTCCAGTGAAAGGTGTGGTTCTGTGGCAGAGTCTGCCAAATGTGAGGAAGGCCCTGGGTTCTGGTGCTGTCTCCAGCACCAACACTAGAAGAAAATTCCTTCAGTCACAGGAATAGTGAAGTATGCCACTGCTGCCTTCTACAACAGAGGCCAAACAAAGAGATCAATTTCTAAGGCCTAGTGAACAACTGGGGAGTAACCTGTGATCAACATCCCAGACCTGTCTTTGAAGCACTCAAAATAATAATAATAGTAATAATCATGCCAACAGATTATTCCCACCAACACCCAGAATACACAGTAAGCGATTCAGGGGCTCTATCCTCACAGAAAGCCGGGAGTCACAGAACATTAAGATCAGGCTGGGTGCTGACCAGTGGGGATAACCTGAGGGCAGACCCCACTTTATAAAGTAGGGACCTTATGCACCTGATACTCAGGAAATCAGCCCAGTTCCCAGATCAGCCAGGTTCCCTCTCTAACCCACCATCCCTGCAGAAGTACAGGCTTGTCCCTGAGGAAGAAGAGTGCACACTCACCCCTGGACTGAGGCAGCTTATCTTCAACCTCAGGGGTCAACAGTGTCCAGGGGAGAAGAGACTGCCTGCCTTGCAGATGAGACTTGTACCTAAAGTTCAAGACCAAAGGAGAGTGGGTTCCATGACAGGCCCCAGAGAGTCTATGGTATCAGGCTGGGTCCCACTTCCAGGATTTTATGCATGTGGCTTGCCGAGTATCCATACCATCTCTGTTCTCTTTTTTGGGGATTCACAAGACTGTCAGAAGGACATTCGAATAAAGCAGTAATTTTTTTTTTTAACTTAAGAAATGGCTCAGCAGTTAAGAGCACTGGCCACTCTTATAGAGGACCAGGGTTAGGTTCCCAGCACCCACATGGCAGCTTACAACTTTTTGTAACTCCAGTTTGAACAGATCGAACACCTTCTTCTGGCCTCCTTGGTGACACACACATGGTATATATACATGTAGATAAAACACTCGACACATTTTTAAAAAGAGAAACCTTTTCTATCTAGCTAGTTTGGGGTTTGTAATACATGGTCTTATCATGTAATTCTGGCTAACCTAGAACTCAAGAGATCTGTCTGTCTCTGCTTGAGCTCTGAGATTAAAAGCTTGCCCCATCACACCCAACCAAAACCTTTTATTCCTTTTGGTTTTTCAAGACAGGGTGTTGTGTGTTATTTTGATTGTATTCTGACTGCCAATAAAATTTACTTTCAATCAAGAGGACAGAGCTACCTACTAACAGCTACTACTAAAATTAACCATAGAGGTTTTGGAGAACTGAGGACAAGCAGACACAGGAAATAGTAAGGGCAGGGTTAAGACAGGATCTCAGACCCTTTTAGATGGCGGGGGGGGGGGGGGGGGGGCGTAGGGGGGTTGTCACACAGGATCCAGGTATCACTGGTAGCTTTTTTTTGCCAGTTCTGTGTTCATTCAAGTTCTTACCCTGATATCTGACTCCTGAGCTTTTATTGTAAAGAATAATTAGATAAATGCATCAACAGGGTTACTCTGTGTTGCCGTAGCTGGCCTGGAACTCAGAGATCTGCCTGCTTCTGATTCTCAAGTACTGGAATTAACGCACACCCAGAGAAACCTTTATTCCTAAGCTAGTTCCGGTAATTTGTGGCTCATGGGTGTAATAAACACTCTCACAGGAAAACTTGCCTAGTAAAGCCAGGAGTGAATACAGAGAGACCTTTGCATATCAAGGAGCACAAGGCCCCTCCCATGTGCTCACTACCAGGGCCTGACTTGACTTTTTGGCTCAGTTCAGGCTGGGAAATCCCAGGCTCCAAAGCTACAGAGAAACCCTGTCTCCAAAAAAAAAAAAAAAAACCAAAAACACAAAACAAAACAAAAACAGGCTGGGAAATCCAACCAATGCTGTTAACCCTCACTTGCCTGGCTCTGCCAGGGGCAGGAAACCCTAGCGTGGCTCCCCAAGCACCTGTCTCTGGTGCTCAGAATCAAGGCCGGCGCAGACAGATCACACCCTGAGAGGTTTTCAGCTTTACCGTGGAACAAAAGCAATAGATTCTACAAAAGTCACCTTTCAGTTCTGAGTCTCAACTTGTTCCCAGGCTAGGAATATATGGCCTGATCACGTCTCTCCCGTCAGTAGCACTGTCCACACCTCCAGCTTACTCCCACACCCAGGAGAGGCAGCAGTGAAACTGCACGCAGAGGTCAGAGGACCACTTTTGAGAGCTGGCTCGTTCCTTCCACCATCATGTAGGTTCTAGGAATTATATTTAGGTTAAGTAGTCAGGTAGTAGTAAACACACTTTCTTGCTGAGCTACCTTGTCAACCCGTTTGGATGTTCTCGATTTTGTCTAATTTAGTAGGACCCTGACCACAGTGAGTCATGGGGCCATTAGCGTACAAAGTCACATCAATCGGTCAGAAGTTAAAGTCACAACAGAATTTGTTTATAACAGGATGAGAAACTAGATGTACAAGAAAAAAAAACTGCAGTCACCTGAGAATGAGGCAAGAAAATGGCTTGACTCTAGGACAAGACCGAGATTTTTGTCTGAAATAAATAAACAAACAAATAAAATGAAAACAGAGCTGGGGTGTAGGCTCTAGCAGAGAGTTTACCTAGCATGTGCCAGGCCTGGGCTCCATCGCTAAAGTAAATAAAACAAAGAAAAAGGGATCCCTGATTCATAGCAATAGTACAAAGTCTCTTTCCAACTGACCTACAAATATAATGCATTCGCCATCAGAAACCTCCATGGGTACATGGCTATGGCATAAGTACTTATCACACATGCGTGAGGACCCGCACCCTATAAAGAAGCTGGGCATAGTGGCATACTCTTATAATCTCACCTCAAGGGAGACTCTTGATAAATCCTTATGGCTAGGCTTTAACCCTGCACCTGGGTCCTCCAACTCACACACACACACACCCTCCCAAAACTCACCCCGAACTCGTGTCCTAACTGGAGAAAAACCACACTTGACAGAAAGACAGTCACGCACATGAAATCAAGCCTTGGCATTGTGGCTGCCCTATCTTATGTTGTCATTTGATCTTTTGGGGCAAGGCCTGGAGGAGGCTCCCTTTTAATTCCAGGACAAAGGCAGAAGCAAGAGCCCCCTAGGTCTGTCCGGAAACCATTCATAGCCAACACAGGAGATGTCTCTGAAGGCACTGGGATAGGGAAGAGCTGACTGTACGAAACTCGAGTGTGGCCGTGCATGAGTGTACCCCTCTACTCTCTGCCCACAACTTGACCTCACTGATACCTCAGCAGTCTGCACCCAAACACTTTGGCTCCCATGTCATTCTGACAGACCCAAGAACCCAGCACTTCTCATTGCTCCTGTCTCTGCCCCTCCCAGCCCGAGTTCACCTGCCCTGCACAAACCAAGTATCTTTACAAGGCTCACCTGGACCCTCTGTACTAATAATCATAGCAACCACATCACCAAATCATCAAGAAGCAGAACTCATAACACCAGAAAGTTGAAAACCAAGGCAGGCACTAGTGGAGCACCAAAGGAAGCACGATGGTGCTGGCAGGCAGAGAAAGATTAGCTCAAGACAAAGATTCAGTCTTCCCTTTTCTTTTTTTCTGAGACAAGACAAACAAACAACACACACACTCTCTCAGACAAAGTCTCACTATGTATGCCCTATTGCTATATAGACTAGGCTCTCCTGGAATTCAGAGATCAACCTGCCATGGCCTCTCAAGTGCTAGAATTAAAATACATGCCACCACACCTAGCTAGACAGAATCATAATTCCTTTTTTGTTTTGCCTTGTCTTGTTTCTTGAGACATAGTTTCTCTGTGTGGTATTTCCTGTCTTGGACCTTGTTCGGTAGACCAGGCTGGCCTTGAACTCTAGATCCACCTGCCTCTGCCTCCCAAGTGCTGAGATTAAAGGAGTGTGCCACCAGGTCTAATTCTTAATATACCCCCCCCAAGATGTCCTTGAACTCAGAGCTCCAGAGTACTGGCAATATACATAAGTATGTGCTCTGTCACTCAGTTCTGCTCCAGTCCACATTCATTTTCCAAACTGGGGGGGGGGGGGTGTCCAGACCCTATTGCGTACTACCCACATTCAAGCAAATAGTTTCCTGGGACACAGCCACAGCCAATACTCCCTCTCCCTCTGGCTGTGTCTTCCTAGAATGACAGAGCATAGCAGTGATGACACATGACAGAGTAAAGCCAAAAATATTGTCTCAAACAGTAATAAGAAAACCTCACCTCTACTATCACTAAGCGCTGAGGAGCTTCTCAGGAAAGGGGGAGAGGGGCCCAAGTCACAACAGCACAGAGCACCCCCAGGGAACCTGAGCGGTACCTGCTCTCCCCAGGGAACAAAACCTCATTACCCATGTCCCCAGAGAGCAGGGGCATGTTGGACTAGGCAGACTAGAGACTTGGAGAAACAGTCCCAGGAGAGCAAAGGAACCAGTGGGAAAACTGGCTGTACAGACTGTCCCCTGGCAACCTAAACTGACACTAGGGATGAGAATGGTACAGAGTCCTGCCCACCATCTCAAGTTCTGACACCCACTGGGTTAGCAGCCAGTTTGTACCTTGAGGCTGGCTCACCCAGTACTCCCCTTATCCATAGTAACAAAGGCCTTGATAGAGGATGGATCATCTCTCCTAACACTGAGCCAACGCAGCCTCCCTAACGTCCCTGCAGACAGACAGACAGACACACACACCTCTCACAGTACCTTATGGTGGTCCGCATGCGTGCATGCACACTCACACATATCCCGTCACAGCTCCAGTAAGCCTGCCCCTCCCCCACCACCCAGACAGCCTTTGCTCATGCCACTGCCATGAAAGAAGCCCACTCGTTCCCTCTTGCCATTTCTAATGCAAGTCGCTGTCTGTAAGCAAGCGCTCACTTCCCAACCAGCACACCCAGGCCAGATTAGGTACATCAGAATGTGGCGACACAGTTGAGACCATGTTCTGCCCCCCTACAATGCTGTCAGCACCCACAATGTTTCCTTCACACACTTGAAGCAAAAACAGTCATAAATACTAACTCTGTCCTTCCTTAGAATTCAAGGCTAGATAGAAGGCAGCCACGTGGCCCCAACCCCCAGCATGAGCCTGGGCCTCCCAGAGAGCAGCTGTTGCTTCAGCCTCTTTCACAGCTGAAGGTCCCAGAGGCAGCAGTCCCTGTGACTGCTGGGAACTCATTGCTGTCTCATTACTGGTGGCTGGCATACTGTACACACTCCCTTTTTCTTTTCTTCCCCCACAAAGCTAGAGCAAGCAGTCCCTACTGAGACCCTAACCAGCACCATCCCTTCTTACTGCGGAGGTACAGTATCCCACCCTGAACTTCCAAAAGTCATCTCATGGATCAGGAAGCAGGAACCTTCATCATACCCTCCCTTCCCTACTAGCCATTCTGAAGGTTCAAAGGCTCTCCATGACCCACAGCCCTCTGAGAGTTCGCCTCCCTCCTGGAGCCCCCTCAGGACTATGCTGCAGACCAAGTGGCAGGCCCCAGCTCCAGGCAGGACCTCCACAGGAAAACCACTACTTCTTACTTTAGCAACTGTGATTAAAGCCATTCCTCAAAACGTCTCAGCTCCCATCTGGACGTGGATGTTCTTCCCAATGTCCAAGCAGCAGGTGAGAACTGCAGAGACCTGCATGCTTAATGGTCAGAGCCAAGGTTGTCTGAGCCTCAGAAAGGTCTGAAGTGCTCAGCACTGAGATGCTCGGTATGAAAAAGCTTGTCAAAGACACCTAAAAGAAGTGTGACAAGAAAAAGAGGAAATGGCTTCTCTGCCAGGAATCTGTAACTGCCTAGCACCCTAGATAACTAACTCCCTTTTTCTACCCCTTTTCCTGGCACACAACTCTCAAAAAGTTCTTAGGATTTCCAAAGTGTCCATGTCATGGAGGAGGCTTGCATGCTGGCTAGTGATAAGTCAGCTACCCACTCAGAACCTGGGTAAGAAGGGAAAGAGAAAGGAGGTTAATGGGTCGCCAGTACCAATACTGCCAACAACTGTGCCTCTGTCACAAGGCTCCAGAAGCACCCACAGGCCTAGGGCTCTAGAAGCTTCCAGACAATAGGACACAGGAAGTTCCTGGAGAGTGGCTGCCTGTTGAGTCCTGAAGCTCTTTCCCAACACTGCAACACCCAAAATGGCAAGTTTCCCAGAGTTCTACCAGCTGTTGGAAGAGGGGACCTGAGAACCCTAGACAGATAGCCAGTCAAAAGAAACCCAGGAGAGTCCCACTGGGCAACTGGAAGAAGGGAGCAACATTGAGAATAAGTTCTGGCCCGGCGGAAGCTAACACCGCCTCCAGGGAGCTGTTGTGGGCAGAGAGCTAAATTACAGGATGTCCTGCTGGTGTGTGCTGTTCAAGGGCCACTTGCTGAGGTCACTGAGGACTCAGTCTGAAATGTGGGACAGCTTCCCCTGGCTGCCCTCTACAAAATAACACCAGCATGTGTCATATGTCCAGCTATCAGATACAATGACAAGTAGCTACAGGAAAAAAAAGATGAATACCTGAGATCCCCCCACCCAAAGCAAGGCAGCTGAGAGAGCTCAGACACTCCCCAATAATCCCTAGTGGTTTCAGGAGCTCTAGGGTCACCCCACCAAGCTAGAGGAAGCGTATCCAGTTCCTTCCCCTCCAGGAGCTAAAGAAACCCCAAGGAATTTCTGTGCTCCAACACTCTACATCCTAGATGATGTCACAATAAACCTTCTATACCCATATGCATTTTTTTTTTTTTTTTTGGATTTTCGAGACAGGGTTTCTCTGTAGCTTTTGGTTCCTGTCCTGGTACTAGCTCTTGTAGACCAGGCTGGCCTCGAACTCACAGAGATCCGCCTGCCTCTGCCTCCTGAGTGCTGGGATTAAAGGCATGCGCCACCACCGCCCGGCTAACCCATATGCATTTTTAAAAATACCCTAGCAGCTGACACAAGCCAGGTCCCTAATGTGTATGCCATAGTCTCTTCCTAAACTAACACTGAAAGACAGATCCATATTCTCATAGTTATGGGTTATTTCTGAGGTCACATTTTTTGACAGTTAATGCACATAAGGTAAAATTCTTATCTTAAATTTCCCTGCTTTGGAAACAGTATGGAGGTTGTCCTGCTTCATTTCATAACCAAGCCAGGCTTATTTTGATCATTTTTAAGTGTACAGTTCAACAGCATTAAAAAATGTTTACATGGGCCAGTGAGAAGGCTCAGCAAAGGCTGCCAAGCTTTGAACCTGAGTTCAATCTCCATGACCCACAACTCCTGAAAGATGACCTCTGAACTCCATGACCACACATGATCATGAAGTGTAAAAACATAAAAAAGTAGAAAAACACCAACACTACCATAGTATACAGAACTTGTAAAAGTGAAACTGCATGTAGTGCTTGTCCTTGCCCTAGGCTCTGGCACCATCACTGCCTTCTATCTGCAATTTTTATTCCAGGCAGCTCCTAAGTGGGAATCAGCATATGCCGGTGGTATCTGAGCCACATCACATGATTTCAAAGTTGAGCTACCTGTGTCACTGAATCCTCCAGAACCATGCAAGCACAGGGATATCACAGTGCAATGGGGAGCCTAGGACCTATCAGATCACATCCCAGACAAGCTCCAACATCAACTGCCATTCCCAGAATGCATGGCAGAAAAAGACCCAAGAAAGTTTGTGACTGGTGATCTAAGCACCTTGATTCAGAGAAAAAGTCAGGCACGGTGATGCTACCTGTCACTGCAGCACTCACCGGAGACCTCCACAAGTTCAGAGGTACAGCCTGAAATAGAGTAAAACCTAGCCTTAAAGTTTCACTATTTTATGGATGCTTTTCCTGACTGTATGCCATGTGTGTGGCTGGTGCCCTGAGGTCAAAAGAGGGCATCACTCAGACCATCTAGGACTTTGGTTGTGGGCCACCAAGTATGTAGATGCTAGAACCAAACCCAGGTCTTCTGCCAAAAACAGCCATGGCTGTTGCAAAGCCACTCTCTCCAGGCCCTCTCTCAAATTAAAAATAAATTAAGTCACTGAGCGGTGGTGGCACAGCACTTGGGGAGGCAGAGGCAGGAGGATCTCTGTGAGTTCAAGACTAGCCTGGTCTACAGAGAGAATTCCAGGACAGGTTCCAAAGTCACACAGAGAAACCCTGTCTCAAAACAAAACAAAAATGATAAAAAAAAAATAAAGCCAAGTACAGTGGTGCATACCTGGGAGGCTGAAATAGAACGACTGTCTCAGGAATTCAAGGCCAGTAAGGGCTACGTAAGCCTCTATCAAAAGAAAGAGAAAGAGAGAGAAGGAAGCTGGATGTGATGGCACAGGCCCTTAACCAAAGCACTCAAGAGGTAAAACCAGTTCAAGCCAGACACGCACAGTTGAGAACCTGAGATACTGAGACAGACAGAGAAGGGAGGGAGGGAGGGCCTGCAACGAATGACTTAGTGAACAATCAGTCAACAATTCGATCCCCAGCAACCACAGAGAACCAGGTGAGGTGCTGGTTAACCCAGCACTGGGGAGGTGGAGACTGGAAGGCTCCTTGAGGTTCACTCACTAGCCAGCAGCCAGTTAAACCAATGGAGTTACAAGTTCAGCAAGCAAACCTGACTCAAAGGTGAGAGCCACAAGATGACTCCGAATCAAAAGCACTAACTAGTCAAGTCTGTCACCCTGAATTTAAGTCCTGTAACCTGCATAATGAAAGGAGATCACTTAAGTCCTGTAACCTGCACGGTAGAAGGAGAACCAATTTCTGCAAGTTGTCATCTAACCCTTCATGTGTGCAAATGTGCCCGTGCAAACATGCACATTCACACACACACAAATATATAATTTAAAGGTTTTGTTTTTAAGTCAGAGTCTCACAATGTAGCCATAGCTGTCATGGAACTGAGATCTGCCTGCCTCTGCCTTATGAATGATAGGACAAAGGCAAGTGCCTTCACACCCAGCCAGAAATGTTTAAGATGAGGCAGAATTAAAAAAGACAATCATCACTGGCCTCCATGTGCATGCACAAACTATCCCACACATATCTTTACTTAAAAGTAATTTATTGATCTATTTTCAAGACAGCCCCATCAGGCCTGAAACTACCAATAGGTCAGGCTAGCTTCAAACTCACAAAGATCCATCTGTTTCTCTCTCTCTCATCGCATGTTTTATTTTTTATTGTATTTTACGTTTATAAGCCAACAGCCGTCTTTTTGTTGTTATTGTTGTTTTTTTCGAGATGGGATTTCTCTGTAGCTTTGGAGCCTGTCCTGGAACTAGCTCTTGAACTCACAGAGATTCACCTGCCTCTGCCTCCCCAGTGCTGGGATTAAAGGCGTGCGCCACCACCGCCTGGACCAACCTTCATCTACAACAGATACACACAGAGAACTAAAAAGACCACAGGAAGCCGGGCGGTGGTGGCGCACGCCTTTAATCCCAGCACTTGGGAGGCAGAGGCAGGCGGATCTCTGTGAGTTCGAGGCCAGCCTGGTCTACAAGAGCTAGTTCCAGGACAGGCTCCAAAACCACAGAGAAACCCTGTCTCGAAAAACCAAAAAAATAAAAAAAAAAAAAAAGACCACAGGAACCAAATAAGGTAACACAAAGGAAACTGAGGCAAGAGAATCCAAAGTTTAAGACAGACCTGAACAAAAGGCCCTGCTTCAAGAGAAGTAAAAAAATAAATAATGAAGAAAACAGCTGTGTGCAGAGGACTCTCAGTGTAAGTGGTCACCAGAGCCCAGCCCAGCCCAGCCCTGCCCCACTCCTATCCCAGCCTCCAAGCAGGATCCTGACAGGGACCTAGCATTCACTTACGTGCTAAAGTCATTTTGACCCAAACTCCTACCTACAACCACAACCCCTCCCCCATTTCTAAGCCAGTGTCCTGGGAGGAACATCCCTCTTACCTCTCAAGCCTTCCAAAAAAGCCAAAACTCAAACCCATCTGAGAAGTTTACAAAAATCATTACAACAGCTGTTAGAATAAAATGTTTCCGAGGAATATATATAAGCACATGTGCACACAAATAATGCCTAAGCATATGAAAGCAGGCACGAGTGTGCCATGGCATACACGTAAGGTCTGAAATGGCATTAGCCTCATCTTCTACCTCAAGGCTAGCTGGCTGTGCACACTAGGAACCTTTCACGTCTCCATCTCAGAACCCCATAGTGAATGCTAGGATTACAAACATTGCTCCTGCTGCAAATTCAAACTTGGGCCTCATGTTTGCTTAGCAAGTGCTTCCCCCTGAATCATCTCTCCAGCTCATGTGTGTGCTCTTAGCTGCTGAGCTATATATCTCTAGCTCCACTTCTTTCTCTTCCCCCAGCAATGAGGTGTGCTGTGCATGTCACAGCTCACATGTGCAGGTCAGAGAACAACTTACAGGTGACATTTCTCTTCTTCCACCATGGGTGTCCTAGGCATGGAATTCAGGCTGCCAGATTTGGCAGCAAGTATCTTTTTTTTTTTTTTTTTTTTTTTTTGGAGACAGGGTTTCTCTGTGGTTTTGGAGCCTGTCCTGGAACTAGCTCTTGTAGACCAGGCTGGTCTCGAACTCACAGAGATCCGCCTGCCTCTGCCTCCCAAGTGCTGGGATTAAAGACGTGCGCCACCACCGCCCGGCCGGCAGCAAGTATCTTGACCTGACAAGTCATACTAGCCCCTTCCCTGGATCTTTCTGGAAAAGGCTCCAAAACTCAAAACACCATGGAGGGCCAAAGCAGGATGATCCTGAGTCTGAGCCCAGCTAGGGCTATTATGAAACCCTGTCTCAAAAATAAAAAGCCAGAGGACCCTAAGAAAGACATAAAAATTAAAATCCTCCAAGCTTGAACAGCCTCAGAATCTAGAACACGTGAGCTCCCAACCAGCTTTCAGGGCTCAAGTATCATACACAAGCCTCTTCCTATACCCTAGAATTTCTATAAAGTTCTTTTACCAGCTAAAGTAAGGTCTGGGTCCTTCTAATCTGCATTCACCCGTCCCGCCTACTGTTTGACAGAAAAACAGCAGGTTGTTCCTGCATGTGCAAGGGACCTGCCATTACTTTTTATCCTAACTATCCCCACACTCTCACCTTGCACAAAGCACTATTATCTGGGGAGGAATGCAGAATACAGAATAGACTCCAAACACACCTTCTGTAGGGTCATACCCTGAGCACACAAGGGTGCAGATGGTCTCATGGGCTCACCACATGTCCACTCAGGGCAACAAAGCAAAAAAAGGCCACCCAGAGCTACGGGTTATCTCACTCACATCTAGCCTATTCAGGACCCAGGTCCCTCCACCCCTGTCAAACTACCACTTCTGGACCCACTATTGGGATCTGTACTATCTTCCAGTCCCTACCCAACTGCCACCCCAAACAGACTCCCACTGTCCTTCCTATCTGAGGGCACTCAAGGGCCACCTTCCCTATCACAGGATTCCAGGGCACAGCAGAGCCAGAGCCTGTAAGAGACTCCTAACAGCTGTTAAGAACAGACCCAGCTAACCACCACCGTCTGCCCACTGTGTCTCAGGTACCTGTCCCACTTTTTATTCAGGCAGGCAAGCCCAAGGCCATGGGAACACCAATCTGCTTGTCAACCATCTTCCCCTCCCAGGCTTCCCTCACATAAGCATGCAGTCCTGTGCAGGTACACTTCAGGCTTCCTGTGTAAGTGCTCAACAGTGACCCAATAGCCCAAAAACTCAGCTGGGCAGGAATTGGGGCCACCTGGTCACATCTGTGTTCCTGTCATCAACCCCAGCCTGCCAGCTATGTCCACTCCCCACTATGGTGATAGAAGCCTGAGCTGCACTGTACTCCAGAACTCTAACAGTAGCTTAGGCTATGAATTTTGTTTTTTTCGTTTGTCATGTTGAACCTCAGGACTCACATGTGCTAGGTAAGTACTCTATCCCCAGTCTCTGCATAAACTTAAAACAGCTCAAAAGGGGTGGGAGTGTTCTTGCCTAACATGTACAAGGTCTTGGGTTCTTTCCATACCCCCAGTAAAAAATAACTTTTAAGCCAGGAGGTGGTGGCGCCCGCCTTTAATCTCAACCTTCAGGAGGCAGAAGCAGGTGGATCTCGGTGAGTTTGAGGTCTACAGAGTGAGTTCCTGGACAGCCAGGACTGTTACACAGAGAAACCCTGTCTCAAAAAACAAACAAACAAGCACAACAAAACAAAAAACCTTTTAAAACAGCAAAGTGGTGCCCACGAGCAGTTCAGTCTCCTTGCTGCTTCTGCAGTAAGCCATGGTAACATATAGAAACTCCCATCATTGCCAATAAGAAGCAGCCTCTAGGCCACTCATTCCACAAGTTCCTTCTCTCGGTCCACCTGTCCTGGTTGCTGTCTGTCTCTGGAGAGAAAACCTGCACTCACACTCCCCAAACACTCTAGCATCACAAAAGTCATTACCCAATCCCAAATCCAAGAGCCTGGCTTCCATAGGACTCCTGGAGCCTCCTCAGCTTCATCTCTCCTATGACGCTGTGAGGAGCACCCCATTAACAGGATAGTCTTTTTCAGGCATAAAGGCCATGCAAGAGGGGCAACCTGATTTGACTGGGGTAGTAACTCCAGCATGGATCAAGAGTGTAGGACACTGAGCACTCTACCAGCATCGCCCTTAGCAGAATGTGCCAATCTTGCCTCTCCCTGAACTGGCTTGGGCATTGTCAGAGCTGCTTGCTGTGGGGCTGACAGGTGCTCTGCTTGCTGCTCCCCATTACCAGGGCCAATTCTGGACCTCAAGTGTGCCTACAGTTAGGTGCAGTTACTTTCTTAATGAGACAGGGAAGTGCTGCTTAAGCTTTAAACCATCACCCACTGGATTTCTGGGACAGGAAGTCCTGAGATTCCTGAAGCAGCCCTGCATCACTTCCTCTGTGTCCTGTCCTCTAAGGAGACACCAACGATGACCTCAGGCTCAAAAGCAGACAAGGCCAGGAGAGAGGAAACTAGCCAGTGGACCTATATAAACAAACCTATGCCAGGCCAGAAAGACAGACCAACCAGATTCTCCTTCCTACTGCAAGTCAGTGGTGGGAAGTCTAGCCCTTCTGGGGTCTTAATTTCCAGTTTGTCCTGACTCACACTGAAGTGTGGGGTTCTGCAGAGCACAGAGGAAAGTCCATAGGGGATGCTACAACTGTCTGTTGCCCAAAAAATTACTTTTTTAAAATCTCTCTCCCCCTGTCTCTGTTTCTTTCTCTTCTCTGTTTATGTATGATATGTGTACATGTTCACGTGTACCAATACCAGTGTACATGCCAAACTGCACGTGTGGAAGTAAGGGACAACCTTAGTCTAATCCTCACTGTCCACCTGGAGCCAGTGTCCTGTCCAAGCGTTCACTGCTATGTACACCAGGCTAGCTAACCTTTGAGCCTCCCAGGATTCCCCTATATCCACTTCCACCTCTGTAGGAACAATAGGATTACAGGTGTGGGTTCTGTGTCCAGCCTTACTTAGGGGTTCTAGGCATCCAAATTCAGATCCTCACACCTGCTTTACCCACTGAGCTACCCCTCAGCCCCCAAGAGGTACTCTTTATTTTATCGTGGCTAGGCCCAGGGCGTCAAGCATGCTACCGCCATGAAGCGGCACCCTCAGTCTGACTGCTCCATTTCTAATGCAGCAGACTAATAAACATGATCCTACTGCTATCCACACTCAGGATTTAATACCAAAAAAATTTCAAAATGGCCAGCAAGATGGCTAAACACAGTAAAAGTACTTACATGCTACAGGCCTGGCAACTGAAGTCTATTCTCTGGGACCCAGTTAAAGGTGAAAACAGACATGCAAGACATGCTAACAATTAAAGTCACGCATACACAATAATCAACAGCTGAATGCTGTAATGCACGCCTTTAACCCCAGCACTAAGGACACAGACAGGTGAATCTCTGTGAATTTAAGGCCAGCCTGCTCTATAGAGTGAGTTCCAAGGACAGTGAGGAGTACGTAGGAAGACCCTATTTCAAAAATCGAAAATAAATATAGCAGTTCAAGAAGTACCACCTGCTATTGAGGTCAAGCTCCCACCTCTTCCTGAGGATTCACACCAGGAACTACTGCTATAGGTGGACAGGAGAAAGAGTGCACAAAATTTTACTGCAAAAACAAAGACAGGCTGGTGATGGCTAAGTGGTTAAAAGAACTGGCTGCTCTTGCACAGAACTCTGATTCAGTTCCCTGCACCTACATGGTGGCTCATGACCATCTACAACTCAAATTCCAGGGGATCTCACACCCTACTGCTTCTGCAGGCACCAAATATACCAGACATTCATGCAAACAAACATAAAAATATCAATCTTTGAAAAATAATCTCCTTTTGGATACAGCAACGCACTCCTTTAATTCCAGCACTTAGGAGACAGAGGTAGATTGATCTCTATGAGTTCAAGGCCAGCCTGATTAATATATCAAGTTCTAGGCAGCCAGAGAGATACAGTGCCTCAAACACACATGCCAACTGTCCTGGGGGGAAGCAGAAAGCCATCAGTTCATCTACCAAGCACGTTAAGAAAAAGGCAAGCACACCAGGAACGGTGCTCCAATCAATGGGCATAGGAGAACCCCAGGATAGAGTTGGCTCAAGAATCCTCTGAGGAAGTAAATCCCACCACTTACAGGATTCGACTTACTCACAAGCTGAAGCACAAGATGAGACATTGCAGAAAACCTAGGCATCCAGTCAACGCACCCAAGCCAAATATGCCACAGGCCAAAGTGACTCAACCCATTCAATCCAATTCTTAAGACAATTTGGTTTGGCTAAACTCTCATGGTACATACCTGTGATCCCAACCTTCAGGAAGCAGAGGCAGGAGGACCACCACAAGTTCAATTCCAGCCTGGGCTATAGTCAAAAAAACAGAAAACAGGGAACTAAATAAATGGCTTAAAAGGTAAAAGGACCTGCTGCACAGACATAAGAACCTGAGCTCAGGCCCCAGCACCATAACAAGAACATCACAGCCTCTTGCCTAACCCAGTTGTGCCTTGCTAGATGCCAACCAAGCTTAAAATAAGTGAGCTCTAGGCTCAGGGAGAGAGAGACGCTTTCAAAGGGACAAGGTAGAGGATGCGCACACAGAACAGCTGTGCACATGTACACACACAAACACACATACTTTCTGATGTTATGTTTTCCTAGTCAAAACTCCAAAAGTGGCTGGAAAAAAAATGTTCCATCTGTGGACACAAATGAGGACAAGCACACAAGGAACTATAGCTCTATATCTCTATCACAAAACCCATACCTAGAAACTCGAAGGACAGAAAACTAGAAGTGAGCCCAGCTCACCAACTGAAGTGAGCAGTCAACTAAGGTGAGGACATGTTCCACAGTACCAATTCGAAGGCCATGGCTACAGAAGCTATGTCTGGGGCAGTGCTGGGCTAGGTCAGAAAGTACACGGGTTCCTCTTTCTTTCAGGATAGCATGACCAAACAGATGAGAATCCTGTTCCCCAAACCCCCCCATACTCAAGACTGAAAATAGCTCAAAAATTAAGAACACTGTCTGCTTTGCAGAGGACCCAGGTTCTGTTCCTAGCATCCACATAGTGGCTCACCTGTAACTCACAGTTCTCTTCTGGCCTCCACAGGCACCAGGTATACACATGGTGTCCAAACATATATGCAGGCAAAACACTCCTACACAAAATAAAATAAATAAATCTAACACCCTTTGCTTGCGGAGGGATTCTGCCATAAAGAAAACCCAGTCACATGGTAGTGTACTCCTTGGGAGCCAGATTCAGACAGGTCTCTGTAAATTAAGAGGCCAGCTGGTCTATATACTAAGTTCCAGGCCAGGTCAGCCAGGGCTACACAGAGAAGTCCTGTTTCCCTCCACCCCTCCTCAAAAAAAGTGGGGGAGGGAGACCCAGCTGCTGAATCTGAGTGATTCACTAGGGAGGTTTTGGCTCCAAGGTGAGAAGAGGGGAGACCCCAACTGCTGACACTTCCCACTTTCCTTAGTCAGCCTAGAAAGACAAAATCCCTTGCCCACAGATGAATAAGCTGAGGCTCTGTGGTCAGGTAGGCCACCCAAGATGACAAACGGTTAAACTAAGCAATGACAGACAGTTATGTCTACTCAGGCAGGCTGAAGAGCTGGAGCCCCTACTGCTCTCAGGGATCACTATGCACACACCCTGCAACACACCAGTGGCTGCACTATGACAAACACAACTGGGGAGGACCCACAGCTCCCAAGGACCCATGGCAGATCTACCCAGTAATAGCGAGAGAAGCTACCCTAAAGCTGAGGTGCTGGGCTCTATGAGGATAGAGCCAACCTGACCATTTGGTATTGTCAGAGAGGCCTGTGACTAGTAGAGAAAACAAAGTGAGAAATGTGGGGGAGTTCTTCAGAAAACAGCCCAGAAGGTGACACTCCCAAGCACCTCCTCATTGTATTGGACTTTGTCTCCTTCATCTGGATGAAACATGAGGCCAGGCTGTCACACAAAGTTGAGGTGTGATCCCACAGAGCACACAGATACTGATGATCTGCTCCAGAGTGAAGGTGCTCCATACACGAGTGCACTATGGCCTGGCATCCCTACTGTACTCCACTGTGCTGAAGCCCACGTACACACCCCAGGCATGAAGAGATTGTGAACATTCCTTATCTCACTAACTCCCAATACAACCTCCCCAAGCAGAGAGAAAGTGCCTCCCCTTTTCCAGAAAAGGAGACCAAAGGGCAGTTCAGCAGCAGCCAGTCACTAGCAAGTGGAAGGCGGGACTCATACCCAGGCAGAACAGGCTAAGTTGGGCCACCCAACAGTCTAAGGCACTCAAAAGCACCACCTCATGTAGGCTACAGGAACAGAAAAATCAAACTAGCCAAGTGGGGGTCTAAAAGAGTCGCCAACAGCCAGGCGGTGGGGGCGCACCCCTTTAATCCCAGCACTCGGGAGACAGAGGCAGGTGGATCTCTGTAAGTTTGAGGCCAGCCTGGTCTACAAGAGCTAGTTCCAGGACAGGCACCAAAGCTATAGAGAAACCCTGTCTCGAAGGGAAAAAAAAAAACCCACGAGTTGCCAACAAATCAAATCCTTCAAACAAATGGCCTTTGCTCTCTCCCCAGTCACAGCTCCTCCTAGCACTTCACTATTTTTGAGGACAAGAAGACTCCTGAGTCCTACAACCCCAAATCCCCACAACTCCCACCTCGACCTGCTAGAAACTTTTCTCCATTCCCCAAATCCAAGCCCAGATGGGTACTCTGGGCTCTGACATAGACATAACCAGACCTTTAATACAAAGAATCCCTGAACTGAAACTAGAACGGAATATAATAGAAGTCCCTCAGGAGCTCACCTGGCAAACAACAAGTGCTTCTTTGAAGATGAAGACAGAAGGCTGGTAAAGCCCACAGAAGTGGCAAGAGGCCCTGGCTGGGCAACCTGAAGGCTCCTAGTCTACCTATGTGTATTCTATTAAAACAAATTTCTTTGTCTTCTAAAAGACTAACCTACATTTTTATCAGACAAAAAGAGGTCACAAATACAGCCTGGAGAGCTCCAAGAGGGAAAGAGGGATGGGACTGAGCCCAACATTCTTCTGACTAAAAAGTCCTGGATCACACTGGCAGGAGTCTTCCAGGGCCCAGCAGAATGGCACTCTTCTTCCCTGAAGCAGCACCCATGCTAACCAGCGAGCACACTCAGTCTCACACTGGCACTGACAACTTGCTCTTCTGGTTCTTAGGAGGGAACCCCAAACCGTGCTGCTCCAACACTGCACTACAACCTGTTCCACAATCTTCCCAGCTCTCTACATTGATGAGGGCAGAGAAAACAGCCCTGCTGCTCCTGTGAGGGACAGAAAACTGGAGTCCAGGCAGAGGCCCAACTCTCTGGAAGGGCTGAAAACCAAGACTTCTCAAGTTAAGATCTTAATTTTCTCCAGGAGAAACAGACAATGCTAACATTGCTGAGTGGCTTTGCTGCTTTCCCACCCACTTCCTTTCAGTTGTCTGTTCAGACCTGAAGAGGTCCTGGCCTGGCTCTGTCTGCCCCCTTTGATGAGTCCCAACTGCTCTCAGGGGAAATCCCAGCTGCCAGCCTGCCAAGCCTGTCCACAGGATGGAGTGGACAGCAGAGGGCCCACACACATGATCAACACACACTGAACAATTCCAGTCTGCCTTCAGTTAAAACACTCTCCATTCAAAAACTCCATTTTTCTTTTGATGTACTCAACCCCTACTTATCCCGTGGCCCCAAAACGGAAAAGTCCCACAAGGTCATACAGCCCTTCTCCTCTGTCCCCTCTAAGTTTTCTTAGCCCACTAACCTCACTGTACCTCTCTGAGAAGGGATTCCTAGGACAGAGCCAGAGGCACAGTATGCACACTGACATGCACTGAGTAAGTAAATCAATCTGCAAATCACTACTTGCAATGTCAGAAATTCACAGGATAAATGATGCAGAACAAGTCAGGCAGCTACTGGAGAACTGAGCATCTAAGTCTTAACAATGTGCTTTATTACTCAAATAAGGGCTGACAATTACACCAATTTTAAGGCCAGCCTTAGCTAGAGTAAGACCCTACTCTAAAACCAAACCAACATAAAATAGCTCCTTCTTGTGGGAAGAGAGTGTCAATCACACACACAACAGCTTCCAGAAAGTGGCTTCCTGAGGAGGCTTCGGACCCAAACACTGCATAGAATCGTCACCATCACAATGTGCTCCATTAGCCAGGTGTGGCGGCGCACCCCTTTAACCCCAGCACTTGGGAGGCAGAGGTCAGCCTGGTCTACAAAGGGAGTTCCAGGACAGTCAGGACTGTTACAGAGAAACCCTGTCTCAAAAACAAATTAATAATAATCATGGAACACAATATGCTTCATCGCAGGACCTGCCAAATGACACATTAATAGAGATGACATGACACTAACAGGGCATAGTGACCAATCAGCAATGCACAATGCTCCCACTTCCTCAACTCTACTGCTTTCATGGCTACAGGCGACAACCCTTGTCCCCAAGTCTGACACCCACATGGTGGTCCGCTGACTCCATACATTCATGAATGCAAATACACAATACTTTTTTAGATGCTTCAGAATTTTAGGGAGCAGATGAAGAATGAGAAGTGGATGATAGTGAGTGAAGAAGAAAGCCTAGGAAACTGCTCTCAAAATCCCCACACTTAACTATTTCCTCTAGAGAACTCTGAGTCTACAGCAACAGCCTGGTAGCTGTGCCCCTCAAAGGCCAGCTGGATTCCATTCTCCAGAGACACAGCAAGGCTGGCATGGTGTTCTTGTCACCAGATTACGCCGCCTCCATGCAGAGATACAAGGAGCTTGCCTCATGCTCTAGAGCTGGAGGGATTCTTACAAACAGACACTCCCCAACTCTATCGCTGAGAGGAACCACAAGCCCCATCTTTGCCCGTCCATTGGGGGGAGGACATGGGGGAGTGACAGGACACAACACAGCAGGGCCTTCAGAAGCTGCAACTCCTCAACTGGAAAGTAGGTATTATACACCCTTCATCAGAGGGATCACTTTTGGTACTTTCTATACTTGCAAAGGAAACCTGGTGCTTGTAAGCAGTAGGTTCTCATATCTGAGGGCCAGGTTTTAGCTACAGGCTGGAGGGTATTCAAACAGTGCTGTGGTAGAACGCAGCTTTAAAAAAAAAAAAAAGTTATAATCTTTGAAGGACAAGATGAGACCAGAACAAAACTGAGGCTCAGCATACAGGGTTCTGTCCACAACCAGGTGTCATTTTGTGAATGAACACACACATTAACAGGGATGTGGGGAGCACTGTGTACTCTAAGTATGCAAAAAGGAGTAAACGCTGTAAAGAAAATTGAAGGCTCTGGAGACTCACCTGGACTTTGTGCTAAGGAATCCAAAGCCTCAAGATAAGGGTGAACTACCTGCAGTGGGTCAGGTACATAGAACTTGCAGCCTCTGCTAAACAGCAGGAACAGGGAGGAAACACGCACCCCAGGCTGCCGTCCAGGTCCTAATAAGAGATCCCCATTCATTTCTGGGTCTCAGTGAGCACAGACCCATATCGGTGTCCGGCTGCGGCTGCGGCTGCGGCCTGCCCAGAAGCCTTTCCTTGTTGAAGTGATCAATTCCGATTCTTGGCATTAATCCTTTTAAAAGGCCAGCTGCTGCTGTCTAGTCACTGATGCCAACCCGTTCCAGGTGGAAGAAAAAAAGAAATTAATAGAGCCACCTCGTAGACCCGGAGGCAAATTTAAAGTGGAGGGCCATGAGGAAGCCAAGAACCAAGGGGGGGGAAAGGGTCCCTTGGCTCCCCAGGGTCAAGCAGGAAGGGCGCGAGCCCAAGCAGGATGGGGCGGGGAGTGAGGGGGGGGCAGCCCTGCAGGCGTGGGCGCGCGGGGACTCTTATTCTGACATGGGATCTTTCGTCGCCGCCGCCGCCGCCGCCGCCGATGCCGGATTCAACGCCGCCGCTGGCCGGGACCCCCAACCTTTGCGTGGACCCTCGCCCCACACCACTAGCCCACGTGCAGCGCTCCCGCCGCCCTCGCCGGTACGGCCTCCCAGCCCGAAAAGCTCAGGAGGCAGCGAGGCGGCACGGCCACTTCCCGGGACCACGGCCCCCAGACCCACGTGCGCGGGCGGCGGGGAACTTTCCCGCGGTGCGAGCGAAGCGAACCGAAGCGCAGCTCGCCGTATGCGAACGAGCTCCCACTTTCCCGCGCCCCCGCCCCGCCTGGCCAAGTTTGCTGGGAACTTACCGGGCCGCGCGCCGACCGGGTCCGGGGGCAGAGCGCGTGTCCACAGAGCGGGGGGCGGGGGACGCCAGCCGCGCGTGCTCGCTGCGCCTGAGGGGCCACCCGGGCCCGTGGCGCTCGCTCCGCCACTCCGCCCGCCCGCGCCGCCGGCCAGATAATGCGCCCCTCGGCCGCACACATGGAGCCCGGCGCCGGCGTCACCGCCCGGGACATGCGCACCAGGTCAGCGCGCCCGGCCCGCGGCCCCCAAAACACCGGGGAGCTCTTAAAGGCGACGCCGCCCGCCCGCGCCCAGATGGGCGGGGCCCTATAAGGGGAGGGGCTCTTGTGGGCGTGGTGCGTTGTGGGCGTGGTTAAGGGGCGGAGTCAGGTGGGTCTCCCCGGAAGCGCCGCCTTCCCGGCCTCGCAGATCCGCGACTCAGAGCGCGTCTGCCGGGTTTTCCACTCTAACTACTGCGCGCCTCCGGGGGCCATGGTCAGCTTGGCGAGCACAGCGCTGCCGCGCCCAGGGCTGACTCACACTGACCTCGCCCAGGCCCTGTGCGGCCACCTCTGGCATTCTGAAACACGCGCCCGGAGCCTCGCGAGGCTCCCTCAGAAACTTCGGTGTTGACCTCCTGGGAGGGTGCGCTCCGCTGAGTGGCTCCCTTCCCACAGCCGCGGACAGTTCTTAGAAGAAACAATCTACCTACCGAGCCTACCCACCTCCAGACACGGAGGACCGCTGTCCCCCTCCAGTCACCCATATCTGGTCTGCCGTTTTGGAGAAAATGAATCCCAAAGAAAATAAACCTACGCCCACACCACTCCAATAGCACCAAGGAGACAATATTACCAGAAAGGAAGCGAGTTTGGGGAGGTTATGAATCACCTAAAGCCAATTTACAATTTCAACCAGGAAAGTACAAAGTTCATACAAAATCTATTGTCAGACCAGCAAGATGGCTCAGTGGGTTAAGGAGGATTACCAGCAAGCTCAATGTCCTGAGTACCAGCCTAACAAGTTGTCCTCTGACACAAACATGCACTCATAAATAAATGTTAATTTAAAAAAGAAAACACACCTGCAGCAATGGCTCAATAGTTACGGGTACTGGTTACTATTGCAGAAGACCCCAGCACCCATACAGCGGCTTACAACCGTCCATAACTACAGTTCTGGGGGATCTATGCCTTCTAATCTCAAACACATACCTAGTGAACAGACATACATGCAGACAAAGCACCCATACAAATCATAAGGAATCCTTAAGAAAAGAAAGCTCAGGGCTGGAGAGTTGGCTCAGTGGTTAACAGCACCTCTTGTGAAAGACCTGAGTTCTATTCTCAGCACCCACCTGGAGGCTCCCTATCTCCTCAGGCACCAAGTGTGCATGTGGTGCACAAAAACACACACGCAGGCATACACACTCATAGACATCAAATAAGATTTTGTTTGGTTTTTGGGGGGGGGTTCTTTTTTTTTTTAACTCATTCTGTAGAGCAGGCTGGCCTCAGACTCTGCCTGCTTCTGCCTCCCTAGTGCTAGGATTAAAGGTGTGTTCCATCATTTCCCAGCCAAATAAATTTTTTTAAATCTAAAAAAAAAAATTAAAAAAGAAATTGAGACAGGTGGATCTCTTGAGTTCAAGGCCAGCTTTGTCTACAGATGGAGTTCCAGGACAGCCAGGGCTACACAGAGAAATCCTGTCTTGAGGTTGGGGTAAGAAAAAAGAAAAGAAAAAAGGCTAGCATCACAAAGCAGTTGTCAATATCAGAATCACCAAAATAGGCTCCTGCCATGTTCCTATTCCAGCCTTTCACCAGTTTGTGCCCAGTGACCTGAACTCCTAAAAACTAAGGAAGTGTTGTGTGACATACATAACTGCAATATGCGTCCCCGCACAACTGTAACACAATCTAACAGCTTCTGTTGTGTCTAGTTGAGAAAAACATCAATGTACTTCTCACCCACGAGTGGCTCTCACGCCATATTTGAAAATTTTTCCTATGGAGCAAGCTTTACAAAAAGGTTCATCTTCAACACTGCTTTCCTAAAGCCCTTCTGAATTCTCAGGAGTTTACTTGAAACACACACTTGAAACTTTGTCACTAATCTCACCCCAGACCTAAATCTTCCGAGTTTAAAACAACATCTTGCAGGGGCTCAGGAGAGGAGCATTCTGCAACTTCAAAAAGATACAAAATACACAGGACCAAACAAATGCGACGACTAGGAGAAAGAAATGTGAGTGCTTCAACTCAAACACACCAGCTGTATGTAGGTCATGAACCGGCAGAGCCCTCCCAGTGCAAGACTGGAGAGGCAGTGCTGGGGCCACAGTGATTACTCAGATGGTGTACATTACAGCAAAACAAGCCAAAAGATACCTCACATACCTCACCTGGTTCCTATTTAATGCTAACATAATTAACTAGGAAAGGAATAAAGTTTGGTCAAGTAGGAGACCTGAAATTCCAGGCCATAGTAAGAATTCCAGAGTCTGAGCTATGAGCCTTTGTGAGTCACCAAGGTGACAAACTGTCCTGTTTAAAAGAGAAGGAGGTATCAGCTGTGACATCCTAATGACAGTCTTGTGGACTGGTGACAGGTGGGCTGTTCCAACTGAGAAAGTATTGAGAGGAGAGCAAAGGTGAAACAACACCAGGTTTCCTTCTATGACAGGACAAATGATGGAGCAACAGTAGGTGCAGGCCTCTTTGGGAGTCCCCTTTTGGTTTAGCTGCTTGGATGGAAGTCTCCCTGCCCTGATGCCTTGGGCTGGCTCTTATGAAACATGAGGCAATCACCTACTCACTACACTGTCCAAGTTTGCAGACACCCTAATGAACAGCCATGTTTTCCTCTGCTCTCTCTGCGCTAACTGAACAAACTGTTAAACACTTTCAAAACACTTCTCTAGCAGGAGCTGCAGCTCAGCAGTGGAACACTTGCCCAGCATGCCAGAAAAAAAAAAAAACCCTTTGCTAATAATAGTCAGGTTTCCTCACACCCCATCCACTTTAAAAATAGTGTAATTATCTTTTAAATGCACTATTAAATAAACTAACATTTGAACCTGTTCCTACATAATGAAGGTACTGAGAGGGAGAATTAAAAAAATTGGGGGCTAAATTCCATGTTCGTGTCTCCTTTTATAGCAGAAGTTAGAGCTGGCCACAGGTCCACAGCAGGCGCAGAAGCACAGGAGGAATACACAGCAGCTGCTAGATGCTGGGATCACTAGATGCTGGGATCACTGCACTTTTCTGCTTTTTTTGTTTGTTTTGTTGTTATTGTTGTTTTTGTTTTTTGAGACAGGGTCTCTCCGTGTAGCCCTGGTTGTCCTGGAACTCGTTCTGTAGACAAGACTGACTTTGAATTCAGAGATTCACCTGCCTCTGCCCTCCATGTGCTGGGATTAAAGGCGTGTACCACCATGCCCTGCAACAACACTGAACTTCTCAATGCAAAAGTTTAAGTTTCTGGTGAAAACCATTTAAAATGCATTTGTACCTAACAGGCGAGAACTAGGAGAACATGGGTCCCAAGAGCTTCACAGGTGAGAGGCCAGCAGGAACATACTCCAAGCTGACAGTAAGATAAAAAGACAGAATGACCCCAGTTTACAGAATGCATTCCTAAGAATCAGTTGCACACCTATCACCCAGCACTCAGGAAGCAGAGCAGGAGGATCAGGAGCTCACAGCCAACTTGAGTTACAGTGAAATCCTGAGTGACTGTGTAGCCAGTGGATGAAGTCCTCAATGACTGTGTAGCCAGTGGATGAAGTCCTGAGTGACTATATATTGTTGGCATGGGCCCAGCCACATCAAGGACCCAACGTGCCACGAGAATTTGCAAAGTCTTCTCCTGGGGTGAGGTTCAGAGGGATAACAAAGCCCTCCTCTAGTCCCAGTTCAAATGTTGGCAGTGTGTGCAAAAACTAACAAGCACAGCTTCCTCCTCCAGGACAAACAGGAGACTGCTCCCCGACAGAACCTCCTCTGCAGTCTAGCTCACTCCTCCCCCTGTGCTATACATAATTATTAACATCCCGAGGTGCCAGGTAGTAGTATAAAGCAGATCAAGCACAGCCCACCTGATCCCAGCTTTTCTGTATGTGTGTCCGTGCTTTCCTCACTGTCTCACCACCGTAGTCTGATTTCCAGGACCAACACATGCAATATGATGCACCCCAGTATGAGGGAAGGAGAAGAGAAAGAAGAATGAGGAAAGACTGGTAGGTTGAGGAGTCACAGAGGAAGAGCTAAGACCCTCTCTGAGGATGTGACATTTGAGGAAGCTTCTAACAGATGAATTATCAAAAGCATTCCAGGTACCGGGCAGTGGTGGTGCACACCTTTAAATCCCAGCACTCAGGAGGCCGAGGTAGGCGGATCTTTGTGAGTTTGAGACCAACCTGGTCTACAAGAGCTAGTTCCAGGACAGGAACCAAAAGCTACAGAGAAACCCTGTCTCAAAAAAAAAAAAAAAAAAAAAAAAAAGCATTCCAGGTATCTAGAAAAGCAAAGCAGCAGTCTGGGGTGAGCTATAACAAAATACCTGGAAAAAACGGCTGAAAAGGCCAGCTTCACACTGGCAGGACCGCTCATTAGGTAACGATGGATGCTTACTGCCAAGCCTGACAACCTGAGTTTAATCCCCAGGACACTACATGGTAGAGAAGGAGAAAATTGACTCCTGAAATTTTAAATATGTATGTGTGTACAAAATAAATAAATATTTAAAGAAAATATTTATGACAGGGTCAAGCTGGTGGTATTGCTCATTAATATAATAGAACTCATGCTTGGCATGGATGAAAAATTAAGTTCTATCCCCAGAATTAAGACAATAAAATTAAGGCTGTTGTTGGGACATTACAGCACATGACTGCTGTTCAGAGGCAAGAAGATCATTTAAACTCAGGAGTCTGAGAGTAGGCAATGAAACTCAGTGGGTTCAATCCTATCACCACAGATAAATAAACTCAGAGTCTGACACCAACTGGGTATAGTAGCTCACAGCTGTAATCCTGAAACTTTTCATTTCTTTTTGTTTTATATTCATGAGTATTTGTGAGAATGTACATCACATGTGTAGAAGCCAAAAGAGGGTGTGTGTGCTAGCTAGTTTTATGTCAACTCAACACAAGCTAGGTTCATCTGAGTGGAGGGAAATTCAAATTGAGAAAAAGCTTCCATAAGATTGGGCTTAGGCAAATTTCTGGGGCATTTTTTAAATTACTGATTAACAGGGAGGGCTCAGCCCATTGCAGGTGGGGTCATATCCTGGGCTGGTGGTCCTGGGTTCTATAAAAAAGTAGGCTGACAAAGCCATGGAGAGCGAGCCAGTAAGCAGCATGGCATCTGCATGAGCTCCTGACTCCAGGTTCCTGTTCTTTTTGAGTTTCTGTCCTAACTTCCATCAATGATGAACAGTAATGTGGTGGTGTAAGCCAAACAAACCCTTTCTTCTCCAGCTTGCTTTGGTCATGGTGTTTCATCATAGCAATAGAAGCCCATGGGATCCCCTGGGACTGCAGCTACCATGGCTGTGAGCCACCATATGGATACTGGAAAAGCATTTAAGTATTCATTTTTTTTAAACTGCATGTATATGTCTGTATGAAGGTATCAGATCCCCGGAACTGTAGTTACAGAAAGCTGTGAGCTACCATGTAGGTGATGGGAACCAAATGCAGGTCCTCCGATTAAACTCAGGTTGTCAGACTTGGCAGTGTGCTTAACTAGTGAGCCATCTATCCAGCCCCAGCACTAAGTATTCTTAAATGCAGAACCATCTCTTCAGACCTAACCCTAGAACCTGGAAAGCTGAGGCAGGAGGACCATTGCAGGTTCCAAAACAACCTGAGCTACAGTAAGACACTGTCTCAAAAATAAAGACAAAAAACCCCACACATAATGAAGTGTCCATATAAGTTCACAAGCAAAGCAGATCTGGCTCCGTAGGTTTTGACTAATTTGAGACTACTATTACCAAACAGTAGTGCAAGGTCCTTACTTGTTTCTTCAGAAAATATCTAAAGGAGTCAGGCAGTGGTGGTGCACACCTTTAATCCCAGCGCTCGGGAGGCAGAGGAAGGAGGACTCCTTAAAACTGAAACCAGCCTGGGATACAGAAAGACCCCTTCTCACAAAACAAAAGGAAACAAAAGCACTCTTGGGATAAGGATGAAGTCTCTGTGGTAGAACACTTGCCTCAAATGTGCAAAACCTGGCTTTGATTCTGGGCAACACAAAAGAAAATAAATTTTACCAAGTTTTCTCCTACTTTGCTTTTATTTTTTCTAACTTATTCTTATTAAACAAACAAAACCAGCAGTAGAAGCTGGGCATGATGGTGCATGCCTTTAATACCAGTACTCTGAGGCAGAAGCAGACAGATCTCTGAGAGTTCAAGCTGGTCTACAGAGATCCAGGACAGCTAGGGCTGTTACAAGGAAAAACCTAGCTGGGAAACAAAAGCACTAGAGCTGCTCAGACGGCGAGTGGGCACCAACCCTCAGAGCCATGTGAAGATGAAAAGGAAAGAAGAACCCACTGCACTAGGTTGTTCTCTGGCCTCTACATGAAAGTCATGTCACAAACTCACACAACATGTATTACATTCACATAATAATAATAATAAGTTGTTTTTTAATTAAAAGGGGGGGGGGGAGAAACACACTCATCAATACCCAATACCAGCTTGTGCTCTGCCTGTTGCCAGCCACCATGTCCCACTCCTGACAGTATGGAATTCCAAAGCCACCTGAGTTTATCCTGTGCATCCAGAACATGCTTTTCAGCCTCCAGGTGGCCCCGATACCGCCCCTGCTCCCACAGAATTCCCAGCAACCTCAGTGCCCTACAGGGTTAAGCACTGACTGCTCCTAAGTCTGTGTAGCCTGGAAGCACACCTCCTGCTGTCCTCAGCTGCATGTGTACTAGCAGGCAAGGAATATCCTTTTGTGTCTACATGTGATTTATGAAATGCCTCCTACTATTAAGATTAAGTCTCCCAAAGTTTATAAAAGAAATGTTTTATGTAAATTAAAGGAAAATAACAAAAGAGTCGGAAAAAAAAAAAGGAAGGGAGGAAGGAAGGTAAGACAGGAAGGGAAGTCTAAAGCCTAGCTGCCAGAGTCTCTGGGCACCTTCTCAGAGAAAGCTTAGTCTTCGGAAGGCCTTGACGAGCCAATAAATACCCTGGGCTCATATATTAAGAAAAACAAGTTTTCAAACTTTGTCTTAGTTGACATCCCATTCCCAGCAGCTCAACAGCAAATCGCCCAACTTTACCCAGAACAGAGACCACGCACCCTCCCCATGCTTCCCTTCTAGGATGAGAAGCCCTGCCCTACATAAAGGTGGGGACTCTTTCCACTTTATTTTCTCCTTCTCAGCACAGAGCCATGCCTCCTTGCACACAGAGCAGCCCCACACTGCAGCATGAGAACAGGAAAACCTCACTTAAAGCCAGGCCTGCTGGCAGATGCTAAGATCCCAGGCACTTCTGTTGCTGAAGCAGGGAACTGCAAGTTTGAGGACTGCCAAGCCACAGATGGTGCTCAAGACCAGTCTTGAATGTGGTGATTCAAACAAGTAAAAGGAGGACTGGGGTCTAGCTCAGAGGTAGAATGTGACAAATATGTGACAGACCCCAGATTCCATTCCCAACACTGGGGGGGGGGGGGGGGTGTCAACTTCATGTATGTTAAAAGTCAACCTCCCTGGGTATGGTGGCAATGTGTACAATCCAAGAACTCAGAAGGTTGAAGTAGAAGCAAGGGAGTTAGAAGTCTGAGGAAAATCCTGGCCCCATAGTCTGGCCTTATATCAAAGGAAGGAAGGAAGGAAGGAAGGAAGGAAGGAAGGAAGGAAGGAAGGAAGGAAGGAAGGAAGGAAGGAAGGAAGGGTGAGGGAGGGAGGGTAACCACCAACAGAGGCATTTAAAGGGTTAAATATGAAATGAAGCCTAAATCTCTGGGTGTTGGTGGATGAATTCTGGGCTAGCATGGGATACTGAGTGAGATCCTGCCTGCCTGCCTCAACTTACACCCCCTAAAAAGTCCAGAAGCATGCCAGGATAAATCTAAAAGATTTCAGATCCTTACAAGGACTCTAGATGACTGACAGGGCTAAATTCAATCTATGTAATTTGGCTTCCTGGTGCCCAGGTGGTCATGGAACTGACACTGACCTCCTGTCTCGGCCCTCCTGGGTACTAGATTTGCAGGGACCGGCCACCACACCTGGTTTCCCTTATGATCAATTTTGGATCATACTTGGGCACATTTCATCAGACTTTCTGCCTTTGAAAACAACTTTGAGGCTGGGTGGTGGTAGCACATACCTTTAATCTCAGCACTTGGGAAACAGAGGTAGGCTGATCACTGTGAGTTCAAGGTCAGACTGGTCTACAAAGTGAGTTCCAGGACACCCAAGGATATTATTACACAGAGAAAGAATCCCCAACGTCTGACTACACAGACCCTCCTCATCTTCCCCTCCTTGCTGCAGCATTCTCTGTTCTTCCAGATCCAGCCCCATGCCTGGCATTCAGCAAGTAAGATTAGTGTTACTCACACTCTTGAAGCCAGGTCTTTGCAAGGGTATGTGCAGCCACATACAACAAGGTATGAGCTCTTCCCCCATTCACCCTGTTATACTTCAGGAGACTCTGCAAATCCATATTGCAAGTACCCAGAAGGTAAAGAATACCAAAAAGTTTCAGGAAGTCCCTGAAACTGACCAGATTCAGTAGGCCCCTCCCTGCCAGAGTAAGCAGAACTAAACTGCAAAGAAGACTAGAGACCAGACCAGTTTGTCTGGAAGAAGCAGAAACTAACGGAGCTGTCTGGGAAAAGACCAACTGAGACACCTGGAAAGCAGTTCAGCTGTCTGAAAACTGTGCAATGTGCTCCAGATGCCCAGCTTTGGGAGCTGTCATGCACACATGCTAGAGTGGGCCTTAGTGATGTAGCTGTCTTTTAAGTCATTTCTGCTCCTGTAAGTGGTCCCAATAAAACTCTGTGGTTCACCAAATTGAATTTTGATGGTGTTCATACTTTGGTGTGTCATGGGCTCCCTATCTGAGGTAAGTGGACATGTGTGTATTGCAACCCTACTAGGAAAAGTTTTTTTTTTTTTTTTTTTTTGGTTTTTCGAGACAGGGTTTCTCTGTAGCTTTGGAGCCTGTCCTGGAACTCCCTTTGTAGACCAGGCTGGTCTCGAACTCACAGAGATCCTCCTGCCTCTGCCTCCCAAGTGCTGGGATTAAAGGCGTGCGCCACCACCGCCAGGCTAGGAAAAGTTTTGTCACACAACAATGGACTAGCTTTTTCCCAGGCAGCTTTAACCTGTCCAACCTCAAGCTGTGTTACAGATTTGAAACAGCTGCCTCAATGGAGTGCCTTCTCTGTACCCAATACCCTACCCACAAGTGAGGACACAGTAGCACAGACTATGCCACTTGTAACTAGGTATCTTTCCTGAGATCACAACCAGATACCAGTGCTCCAGTTGGCGACTGTCCCCATGAGTTTGTGAGTACAGCAGCCAGACCACTCTCACAAAGAAGTTTATGATTTAAAAGAAAGAGGGAGAGAGAGAAAGGGGGGGGGGGAAGGAGAGAGAGAGAGCATGAACTGGTTTTCTGTGCTCAAACTGAACAGAGTTCTCAGACAGATGGTGAACAGAAAATAAGGAGGAAGCAATTTCCCACTTCTCAAGGCCAGCAGAGCCCCAAGGTGGGAGCTACGTCCACAGCTACTTCCAATCTGGGCCTGTCTCTCCATCTCCCAAGTCAATATTTGGGTGGAAAGAAAAAAAAGGACTCCCAAGAACTCTCTTTAGAACCCTCTTCCTACCCCCCCACACCCTACTTCTGTTCTCTAAGTGAGAACCCACCTGCTCTCTGACTGCAGCCCTGACTACAGCCATAGTTAAGGAAAACACCTGTCCAATCATTGACCTGAGCAGACTAACATCAAGCCTGAGACTTCCAGCCTCACCCCATACAGCAATGTCAAAATGGCACCTTCCTAGTCAGATGTAAGAGGGGAATATCAGGGTAAAAGGAACCCACGCACTCCTAACGTTATAATACGGGACAGAGCACTCAGTGTCTAGCAATCAGCAAGTAGCATGCACAAAGCCTTGGATTCTATAGAACCATATAGACTTGATGAGGTAGTGCGTGCCTTTCACCCCAGCCCTGACAAGGTGGAGAAGGGAGGGCTGGAAGTTCAAGGTCACCTGGGGCTGCACAGTGAGTTTGTCAAAAAAAAAAAAAAAAAAGCGTAGTATCTTCCTTCTCTGAATTTTTTTCAAAATTTCTTTTTTTATATATATACATTGGTATTTATTTGGCCTGCATGTATGTCAGTATGAGGGTGTCAAATCTTGAGGATGTCAGATCTTGTGAGCTTCCATGTGGGTGCTGGGAACTGAACCCAGGTCCTCTTTAAGAGCAGTGAGTGCTCTGAATTGCTAAGCCATCTCTCTACCTTTGTTTTAATTTCTTTCTTTCTTTTTTTTCTCTCTTTCTTTCTTTCTTTTTTTGGTATTTTGAGACAGGATTTTTCAGTAGCTATGGAGCCAGTCCTGGAACTTGCTCTGTAAACCAGGCTGGTCTTGAACTCAGAAATCAGCCTGCTTCTGCCTCTCAAGTGCTGGGATTAAAAGCGTGCACCACCACCACCCAGTTAATGTCTTAGTAATTTTTTAAAATACTTTAAAGGGGTTTACTATGTAAAACAGACTGGCCTCAAACTCACAGAGATCAACCAGCCTCTGCTTTTCAAGTACCAGGATTAAAGGTGTACACTACCAAACCCAACTTAATTTTTTAAAAAGATTTATTTCTATTTATACATCGGTCTGGCCCATGTATACAGATACCCAAGGAAGCCATAAAAGGGTGTTGGATCCCCAAAGCTTAAGAGGTGGTTTTAAGACACCTGAGTGAGCCAGGTGAGAAACCCTGTCTCGAAAAACCAAAAAATAAAATAAAAATAAAAAATAAAAGACACCTGGATGTTAGGACAGTTATTGTTAGTGGAGCCTCTGGAAGAGCAGCGAGCACTCTTAAGCACTGGGCCATCTTTCTTTCCACCCATGAATTTTTTTCTTCGAATCTAAACTGCATGGGTGAAAGAGGACTATGGGGTGGACTACACATTGTTGGTGTACTTACTGCCTGTATATAGTATTCTACTTATTGTATATAGTTTTCTTACATTAGCTATAGACTTTTTTATTTTAGACAAAAAAGGGGAAATGTAGTGATATTTTGTGTTTTAACAAACAAAGTTTGCCTGAAGGATAGAGAAGCAGCCATTAGAGAAACCTTTTACCTCTCCCAAGGGGCAATCCTGCCCTCAGACTGTCTCCTCAGACTGCACTGAGCTCCTGTCTCCTCCCACCTCATATTCTTCTCTCCACCCACCTTATCACACCTGTCTCACCTCCACAGTGCTGGCATTACAGGTGTTGGGTCCCAAATGTGGGGTCACCTTTTAGTGAGCTCTGTTTCTCCGAGACAGATTCAATCTTGTGTAGCCCAGGCTGGCCTTGAACTAACAGAAAAACTTCTACCTCTGTCTCCCAAATCCTGGGATTAAAGGTGTGTGCCACCACTGCTGGCCTCTAGTGGCTTAGCTTTGCACACTTATCTTCAGTCAAGCTTTCTTAAAGCCCAAACAGTATCACTGCAATGGGAATTTAAAGCCAGCCAGGAACGGTGGTGCACACCTGGCATTCCAGCAGTGCTCAAGGATCCCTAAATTCCAAGATGGCCCAGGCTACAGAGCAAGCCCCTCAGGAGAAGAAAAAATAAATAAATAAAAACAAAAAGCAGGTGATCCTACAGTCATGCCTACTTGAGAACACACAGTGAAGAGATCCTTTGAGCCTGGGCAACAAAGGAGATCTTGTGACCCTATATAGCCAGGAGTGGGGAGAGAGAGATGACATCCCAGGTAGCCTGGGTAACACAGCAAGAACCTGGCTTGCCTAACATGTGAAGATCTCTTGGTTCCATACTCAGCACCACAAAAATAAATAAATAAACAAACAAACAAACGGAGGAATGAATGAAATTTAAAAAAGCTTCAAGGTGGGAAGGGTTTTGTTAGCTGGTTAACTTCTGTGTAACACCTCTGCCATGAGCAAATGCCACAGGACTCCAGAAACACACAGCATGGTGGTGTCTAGAGACTAAAAGCTGAGCTTTCTGCTCTCGGTTGCCATGGATCAACTACTGCCAACAGCCATCATAAACCTCACAAATGCCAGAGCCTCCTAGTCTCTGTCTCCATGGAAAAACAGAAGCTAGGTGAGGAAGTTAGATGGGCGATGAAGTTTCATTTCAAATACTCCCAGAAATAGACACGCACGCTCCCAATGAGACTGGCTGCAGCCCCAAGGGATGTCCTCCAGGAAGCCCATGGTGTTCATGCTTGTCTCTGTTTACAGCTGGGCTGGCAGCTCAGTGAGAGTCACCGTATTGTGCTCACTTCTGGACCAATGACACCATCCCTCACTTCAGGCAGGCAAACACTGTTTTTTTGCTAGCATGAGAAATAACATCAACCAGTTAACTACACACTTCAAATTTTTTAATTTAAACTAAGTTATGTATTTGTTTGAGGCAAGGTCTCCCAGACTTTGTGTATTTCATACACAAACTTCCTAAGTAGTCAAATAAGCCCTCCTGCATTGGTCCTGCTGAGCAGAGTACTGAATCGTGGGCTTTGTTCACTCTCTGCAGCACTCTACCAACTAAGTCCTCAGCCCTAAACTCTTCCTTCCTTTCTTCCTTTCTTTCGTTTTCTGAGACAGGGTTTCTCTATGTAGCTCTGGCTGTTCTGGAACTCGCTAGGTAGACCAGGCTGACCTCAATCTCAAGGATCTGACTGCCCTTGCCTCCTGAGTGCTGGGATTAAAGCCATATGATACCACCACCCAACTCTAAATTGTTTTTTAAAGGCAGGAAAGGATGGCAAGATGGCTCAATGGGTAAAGATACTTGTGGCCAAACCTAATGATTTGAGTTCAATCCCCTAGGCCTATGTGGCAGAAAAGGACTGACTCCTAAGAGTCATCTGACCTCCATACATGTGCTATGGCAGGCACTAAACACCCATACACATACACAAACAAGCAAACAAATAAATAAATGTTAAAAAAAAAAGTTTAAGACATTTGCCAGGCAGTGGTGGCGCACACCTTTAAACCCAGCACTGGGAGACAGAGGCAGGTGAATCTCTGTGTGTTCCAGGCCAGCCTGGTCTTACAAGAGCTAGTTCCAAGATGCTTTCTGTTCACAGCCAGCCATTGTTGGATTGCCTGGACTGCAGCCTGTAAATCATTCCAATAGACCCTTTTCCCTATACACAGAGAGAGATTCATTCTGTAAGATCTGTTACTCTAGAGAACCCTAATTAATACAACCCATACACATAAAATTTATTCTAAATAATTAATAAACATTCACAAAGCAAAGATTCGCTCCCAGCACCACAATACTATTTCTACTAGTAACAGCAGCAGTCAGGCCAGGTGTGCTGGCACACACCTTTCTTTTTTCCCTTGGAGACAAGGTCTCTTTCTTCAGCCATGGCTATCCTATAACTCGCTCTGTAGACCAGGCACAGAAATCTGCCTGCCTTTGCCTCCTGAGTGCTGGGATTAAGGACATGTGGGTGTACCACAACCAGAAGCTAAGGTTATACATTGAGACCCTGTATCAACCAATAAATACAATATTTTAAATGGTACTGAAAGTGTAGTTCAATAGTAACAGTGTTTGCCTAGTGAGACTGAGGGCCTAGGTTCTCAACCTCAGAACCTCAATAATAAATATACTTTATTCACTTGACAACCTAAGGTTAATCCCTAGGACCCACATGGTGGAAGGGGAGAAGCCACTGGAAAAACTGTCCTCTGACCACATGCCCTCCCATAAATAAATGGATGTAACTTAAATAAATAAATAAAACCACCTTACCGATGGCCACACAGGATAACCTGCCACAGCAGAGCTCTTTTTGTGAGACGGTAGAGAGAAAAGTCTCATGTTGCCTAGGCTGGACTGCAACTTACAACCCCCTGCCTCAGCCTCCCAAATGTTGGGATTATTTGTGTTCACCATGTGCCTAGCTAGAACTCTTCCAGAAGTACTCACGTACCCTTCACAGGCCAGTTTACGGGAATCTATCCACTCAGTGATACATACTACAAAGGGTGGGGCTGCAAACAAAAAAAGCAAGCCAGAGACTGGGCATTACAAATAACACCTCTGTGCATTTAGATGGAGCCACCCCAGCCAGTAGTTATTTCCCATCCTCAACATCCCACAGGGACCAAAGGCCCCCAGTGCTGTCCACACCAAGAAGGAAACCCTGACTGCTTTGGCTATTTCAATTACATAAATCAACATTTCCTTGGCCAGGCAGTGTTTGGACCCACATAGATTTCAGTGATCCCTACCAACTGATAGCCACGTTACATTACACATTACATCAACACTGTTTCTAACTACAAAAGGCTTTTTATTGCTGTAAATATCCTTCAAATGTAAAATAAAAAAAATTCAAAGATTTTCCTGTTAGATAAACAGACGTGGTAGAGTCGCTACCAACCACCAGCAACATCTGTGTCTCAAGAGACAGTGGAATTTCAGGAGAGTGAATCCCTTAAGCTGTTTTTTTTACATATACATATACACAAACACAAATAAGTAAATAAATGTATATTTTTTAATCAAATAAAGATAGTCTGATGGTGTGGCACACACGTTTAGAGGTACATGGACCTCTGAACTCAAGCCCCATGAATCTGAGTTCAAGGCCAGCCTGGTCTATAGACCTAATTTCAGGACAGCCAGAGCAACACAGAGAAACCCTATCTCAAAAAACAAACAAACAGGGGGCTGGAGAGATGGCACAGAGGTTAAGAGCACTGACTGCTCCTCCAGAGGTCCTGAGTTCAATTCCCAGCAACCACATGGTGGCTCACAGCCATCTATAATGAGATCTGGTGCCCTCTTCTGGCCTGCAGGCATACATGGAAGGAATGTTGTATATATAATTAATAAATAAATCTTAAAAAAATAAAAAATAAAAATAAATACTAACTTGCATAGTGGCTCATGCCTATAATTCCAGCACTAGGGAAGCTAAAACAGAATTGCCACGTTTGATTGCAACCTAGGTGATACAGTAAGTCCCCGTCTCAAAAAAAGATAGAAATGCCAGCATGGTGATAAGCCAGGTTTAATGACAAGCCTTGTAAACCCAACACTCCCTGGAGTTCCCTGACCAACCTAGCCTGCCCTACTATGTCTCAAATAAATAAGTATGTAAATGAATGAATGAATGAATGAATGAATGAGTGGGTGGGTGAATGAATGAATTTAATGCATATACACACATACAAACCAAAAACTACTTCAGAGTTTAAGACTGGTGGGCATGGTAACATAACCTTAAAAAAGATGGATGGATGGATGGATGGATGGATGGAAATTTGTTTTGTTTTTTTTTTAAAAAAGGCAGAGTCAGGTTGATTATTACAAATTCAAAGCTGGCAGGTCTACAGATTAATACCCTGTTTACATAGACGACAGACAGACAGAATCCTAATTTTATGTGAGACTCTACCTCGGAGGGAAAAAAAAGGCCAAAGTCAATAAACACTGGTACTTGTCTATAATTCCAGCATTAAGGAAGTAGAGGCAGGAAGATGAGTAATGAAGGTCATCTGGGCTGAGGACACAGTTTACAGTCAGCCCGGGCTATAAAAGACTCTGACTTTTTTCCAACATGGGAGGGCCTGGCTCAGATTTTTACCCATTATTTTCCCCTGGGTTTTATCCATCTGTTGCCACATTATTCACCCACCGTGATTATAGGGCTTTCACTAATTACTAAGAAAAAAATCCACTAAAAAAATAGAGTATCTTATGTGGGCATGGAGACACATGCCTGTAATCACAGCCCGTAGGAGGCCAGGAGGTTTATTAGTTAGAGGATCTTGAGGCTGAGGCCAGTCTGGGCTACATAGTAAATATAGCCACACACACATAGAAAAATCTACCCAAAAAGTAGGAGTGGGGGTGTCCTGACCCTCATTCTCAATCCACCTTACCCCAGAAACTGAGTTAGCATCTCCACAACTCTCTAGACCTGGGCCCAGGAGCTCAGATGAATTCTGATCTCCACGTGGGCACTGAGTCACACACTGGTCTTCTCAAAGTACCATTATTATTGTGTAGTCAAATGCCTTTGTATGACACTTTCCCAGTCTTTTGTTTCCAAATCTGATGCATTACCATGAAAAAAAAAAAGGGTCATTTTTCAAGGCTCTGAAGCTCACCATGTAAGGGTTCCATTTCCTAAACTGCTCCAAAATGTGTACAGGAGCCTTTAAAAATGCAAGCTCACCTACTCTTTGGCTTCCCACAGTTCTTCATGTTTATTATCATCTTCTACTCTGCCTCTGGTCTAATTAGTTATCCATCCCTCTGCTTGCCCTTCGTTCACAAATCACCCCATTTAACAGAGGAAGATGCCAAGGCCAAAGCAAATACAAGTGCCTGCCACTCAACAAATCTTTCTCACACCTAGGAACAGAACACAGGAAAACTGAAAAACTTACATTTGTTTCTCTCTCAGAACATTTAGCCTTGGTAGAATATCAAGAACCTTCTGGTCTGGGAGTCCAGGCCAGGACCCTAACCTCATTAGTATCATATCATAACCAGCCTGTGCTAACCATCTAGTCACTCATTCCCTCAAGTTTACTGAGCATCTCCTGAAAGCAGGGTCATCGCCTTCACAGTCATGGGCTCCAATATTTAGTAACACGCTGACTTTGTGCTACAACTTGGTAAGTCACACGAATAGAAAAAAATCTCCTTTAAAAACGAAAAAGGGAAGCCGGGCGGTGGTGGCGCACGCCTTTAATCCCAGCACTCGGGAGGCAGAGGCAGGTGGATCTCTGTGAGTTCGAGACCAGCCTGGTCTACAAGAGCTAGTTCCAGGACAGGCTCCAAAGCCACAGAGAAACCCTGTCTCGAAAAACCAAAAAAAAAAAAAAAAACGAAAAAGGGAAAAAAAAAAGAATGAAGGAGCCAGGCAGTGGTGGCACGTGGTTTTAAGCCTAGCACTTAGGAGGCAGAGGCAGGCGGATCTCTGTGAGCTGAGGCCAATTTGGTTCCAGACTGAGCGAATTCCAGAACAGCCAGGACTGTTACACTGAGAAACCTTGTCTCCAAAACAAAACAAAACCAAAAGAAAGAAAAAGGTAGCCAGGTGATGGTGGTACAAATTCATCTCAGGACTCAGGAGGCAGAGGCAAGTGAATCTCTGGGTTCAAGACCAGCCTAGTCTACAGAATAAATTAAGATTTTACAGCCTGGCATAACTGGATATCAACATATAGAAGAATGAAAATAGACCCATACCTATCACCATGCACAAAACTCAAGTCCAAATGGATCAAAGACCTCAACATAAAGCCAGCCACACTGAACCTTATAGAAGAGAAAGTGGGAAGTACACTTAAACGCACTGGCACAGGGAACCACTTCCTAAATATAAGCCCAGCAGCACAGACACTGAGAGAAACAATTAATAAATGGGACCTCCTGAAACTGAAAAGCTTCTGTAAAGCAAAGGACACAATCAACAAGACAAAATGACAGCCTACAGAATGGGAAAAGATCTTCACTAACCCCACACCATATAGAGATCTGATCTCCAAAATATACAAAGAACTCAAGAAATTGGACACCAAAAGAACACATAATCCAATAAAAAAAAATGGAGTACAGACCTAAACAGAGAACTCTCAACAGAGGAATCTAAAATGGCTGAAAGACACTTAAGGAAATGTTCAACATCCTTAGTCATCAGAGAAATGCAAATCAAAATAACTCTGAGATTCCATCTTACACCTGTAAGAATGGCCAAGATCAGAAACACTGATGACAACTTATGCTGGAGAGGTTGTGGGGAAAAGGGAGCACTCCTGCATTGCTGGTGGGAGTGCAAGCTGGTACAACCCCTTTGGATGTCAGTGTGGCGAATTCTCAGAAAATTAAGAAACAACCTTCCTCAAGACCCAGTAATACCACTTTTGGGTATATATTCAAAAGGATGCTCAATTGTGCCACAAGGACATATGTTCATAGCAGCTTTGTTTGTCATAGCCAGAACCTGGAAACAATCTAAATGCCCCTTGATCGAAGAATGGAGAAGGAAAATGTGGTACATTTACACAATGAGTACTACACAGCAGAAAAAAATAACGACAGCTTGAATTTTGCAGGAAAATGGATGGAGCTAGAAAACATTATTTTGAGTGAGGTAACCCAGACCCAGAAAGACAATTATCACATGTACTCACTCATAGGTGGTTTTTAAACATAAAGCAAAGAAAGCCAGCCTATAAACCACAATCCCAGAGAACTTAGACAACAATGCAGACACTAAGAGAGACTTACATAGATCTAATCTAAATGGGAAGTAGAAAGTAGAAAATGACAAGATCTCCTGAGTAAATTGGGAGCATCGGGACCTTGTGGGAGGATTGAAGGGGGGAGGGAAGAGACAGGGAGGAGAGCAGGAAAAAATACAAAAAACATTTTGTATCATTATTAAAATGTTTCTCAGAAACAAAAAAAAAAAAGATTTTACAGCCATGCATGGTGGCTCATGCTTTTAGTCCCAGCACTTAGGATGCAGAGGGAGGCAGTTCTCTGAGTTTGAGGCCAGCCTGGTCTACAGATCTACAGAGTTAGTTCCAGGACAGTCATGGCTATACAGGGAAACCCTGTCTTGAAAACAATAAATAATAATAATAATAATAAAAGAGTACATGTGTGCATATGTACAATTACACACACAGGGCTGGAGAGATGGCTCAGAGGTAAAGAGCATTGCCTGCTCTTCCAAAGGTCCTGAGTTCAATTCCCAGCAACCACATGGTGGCTCACAAGGTTATCTGTAATAAGGTCTGGTGCCCTCTTCTGGCCTGCAGGTATACACACAAGACAGAATATTGTATATATAATAAATAAATAAATATTTTTTTTAAAAAAATTACACACACATACACACACCAACTCCTGTTCCTTCTCTCTTGCCATGTAACACCCTGTGCTATCTCAGGACTCAATTAACCTCTTTATAAATAGCCTGACTCAGCCATTTTGTTACAGTAACAAATGATACAAGAAACAATTCTCACTTCAAAGTCACAGATTACCTCTTTTTTAACACCATCTGACCTGGAGTTCCTTTCAAGTCCACTTTGCCCTAGGACACCCTAAGCCCCAAACTCCTCACCACCCTTCCTGTTCACTGAGGAGAGTACCTACAGATGACCAGCAAGAGGCAGTGGGAAAACAACAGGTCTGCAGCGGCCTCCTGCCCGGAGCTGAGGACCCAGGAAACTCTCCAAGTGCTTCTCTACAGAAGAAAATAGCTCGAGTTGAAACTTGTGTCCACATGGCCCACTGACAGATTTAGAACTCAAATTATAGCCTCGGTGGGAGTCTTCACAAAGGAGTCAAATTAACAAGGCCCGGATGGAAAGGAATGGGTAAAGACTGCATTAAGTCAAACTAGAAAGAGAAGTACAGGTTGAGCCGAGTTAGAGCTACAACTTATCGAAATTTTAAACCAAGGGCTCACCCCACTCAGGGCTCTGCTCAGGTCAGCTATCCGGGTTCCCAGCCTGAAACCAGCCTGTGGCCTGGAAGCAGTTAGAACTTACTCAGATTTCAAGCTGAGTTCATTTCTGTCCTGTAGACCATCTCTCAATGCCAGCATTCATTTCCTTAGACTCCTGAGAGCTCTACCTTTGGCAAAGCAGATAAAATTAGCTACTGCAGTGAACTTGGAATCCAGGATGGGCCACTAAAAAACAACACAGGAGATCTGTAAACACCATGGAACCTTCTAAACTTACAGAAATGCAGTGAAGTCCTGTCTTTTGCCCCTTGCACACTCTCCAGATCTAGGGTGACCTATTTCCTGCTCTCGTCCTTTCATACCAAGGCCACAACCCGGGTCTCCTCTTTTGATCGAGGGGTGAATCAGAGGGTACCAGGTAGAAGAAAGACCTAAGAGAGCAAAGGAGCGCTTTCTTCTCTTTCCTCAAGAAGGGAAGGTCCTCTGTCTACAGGACTGAAGAACAGGGCAGGAAATGGCCTCGTCCCACAGGCTTGACCTTGTCTCCAGTGGCCACAGTCTGACACTGGCCTGTGCCTTCAGGAAAATTAATAGCCAACCGTGCGGTGCTGCACACCTGCAGTCTCAGCACCCAAGAGGCATAGGCAGGAGGACTGGCAAAAGTTTAATGTGAGGCCGGGTTGTGGTGGCACACGCCTTTAATCCCAGCACTCGGGAGGCAGAGGCAGGTGAATCCCTGTGAGTTCGAGGCCAGCCTGGTCTACAAGAGCTAGTTCCAGGACAGCTAGGACTGTTACACAGGGAAACCCTGTATCAAAAAACCGAAAAAAAAAAAAAAGTTTAAGGTCAGACTGCACTACATGACAAGAGAAAGAAGGGAACTGGAGAGATGGCTCAGCATTTAAGAGCACTGGCTGTTCTTCCAATTCCCAGCACCCACATGGCAGCTCACAATTGTCTGTAACTCCGATCCAAGGGACCTGACACCTTTACACCAACGTACATAAATACATTGTAAATACAATGTAAATAAAGTTAAATAAATCATAAAAAATATAAAAAGAAAACGAGAAAGAGAGTTGGGCATGGTAGCCCATGACTTTAATCTCAATGCTTGGGAGTCAAAGGCAGGCATATCTCTGAGTTCTAGGTCAGTCAATAAAAAGAAGTAATAGAGATCTTGTATTAAAAAAAAAAAAAAAACAGCCTCAAGTTGCATGCAGAGGGGGCTGGAGAGATGGCTCAGTGATAAGAGCATTGTCTGCTCTTCCAAAGGTCCTGAGTTCAATTCCCAGCAACCAAATGGTGGCTCACAACCATCTGTAATGAGGTCTGGTGCCCTCTTCTGGCCTGCAGGCATACACACAGACAAAATATTGTATACATAATAAATAAATAAATATTTTAAAAAAGTTGCATGCAAAGCCAGGCGATGGTGGCGCACACTTTTAATCCCAGCACTCGGGAGGCAGAGGCAGGCGGATCTCTGTGAGTTCGAGACCAGCCTGGTCTACAGAGCGAGTTCCAGGACAGGCTCCAAAGCTACAGAGAAACCCTGTCTCGAAAAACCAAAAAAAAAAAGTTGCATGCAGAACTTAGAACATGAGGGGTGAGGGGTTTGGTTTTGTTTATGAACAGGTCTCCTAACTTTCCCTCTAGACACAAAAGACTCATGAAAAAAAAAATCCAATACTATGGAAGCCTAAGGAAGATGATTTAAGGACAACCTAGGCTACATACATGGAGAGTTTGAAGATAGTCTGAGCTACACAGTGAGAAACCCTGTCTAAAAAATGAAGCACAATGATGACTGAGAAACCCAAGGACTGGCAAGAAAGAAAAGTAAACAAAGTAAAAAATTCTAAGTCTTCCCCTTCACAACAAAGACTTGGATACACCACATAAATAGGAAAATCTTGAAAATGATGGCTCCAAGGTTAAATGATAAGTCTCTCCCCAGAGATTAAGGAAGGCAATCTCAACAAGGGAAAAATCTCAAGCAAGTAGGTAGGGTAGTGCTATGCTGCAGGACCCCTCAGAAGAGTACAAGGAAAAGGGATACATAACTAAAGTGGAGACAGAGGCCAGGAAAAGTGGCTCATATCTATAATACCATCACTCACAAGTCTGAGGCAGGAAGACAACCATGAATTTGTGGTTACCATGAGTGCAGAGTGAGTTCCAGACCAGCCTGTATAAAGAAGGGCCAGATGGTGGCACACACCTTTAATCCTAGCTCTCAGGAGGCAGAGACAGGCAGCTCTCTGAATTTGAGGCCAGCATGGTCTACATGCTATTTCCAGCATAGCCAGGGCTACACAGAGAAACCCTGCCTTGGAGGGGATTAAAAAAAGAGCAAAGAGGGGAGGGGGACGCAGAGTTCATCCAGAAAATGAGACAAAGAGTATGCCTACATGGTGGCATACAGCCTGTAATCCCAGAACTTGCTTAATAGGCTGAGATGGAGAAATCATTTACTGATTTATTTTTTTAGATTTTTTGAGACAGGGTTTCTTTGTTTTGCCCTGGCTGTCCTGAAACTCATTCTGTAGACCAGGTTGGCCTAAAACTCATTAGAGAACCACCTCCCTCTGCATCCTAAGTGCTGAGACTAAAGGCATATGCGCCACCATGCATGCCTGTAAAATCTTACTTCAAGGACAGTCTAGGCTATAATGTAACAAGACTGAGTCTCAAAAAAAAAATGTGAAGTCAGGCAGGCATAATGACACCAGCATCTAATCTGCAGATCTCTATAGGTTCAAGGCTACCAATGAAAGCTATTAGGAACAGCTCAGAAAGTGGGGAAAACCTCCCAGGAGCACTTCAGATCATCCGGGGAAACTTGGAAAAAGAAAGAAGTCATTCAAAGTAGGGACGGAAAAGCAGGAAGGGAATTTCTGAGAGAGGAGCTGTCAAAAAAATGAGACAACAAGCCAGGTGGTGGTGGCGCACGCCTTTGATCCCAGCACTCAGGAGGCAGTGGCAGGCGGATCTTCGAGGCCAGCCTGGTCTACAGAGCGAGTTCCAGGACACCAGGACTATTTTACAAAGGAAGCCTGACTTGAAACAAACAAAAAAGAACAACAGATCAGAAAAAACAACCTCCTCCTCAGCAAATTGTGGGAGGGGTTCGCCGCGAGGCAGGGCGATCTCAGAAACGTCCTCCATAGAGGAAAGCTCCTCAGGAAGAACGTGAGTGTCTCCTAAAGGGAAGTGGAACCTTCCTGAGGGACGCGAAGAATCCCAGAGAGGAAGGGAGGGGGCGCTCATCAGACAAAAAGCCACCTTTTACAGAAGCTGGAGACTGAGACCAGAGTCTCGAAAGGGGGGGGGGGGGAGGGTCCTAAGAGAATGACTGCACATCCTCAAAGAGGCAAGGTACCTCTGAGAGATAAGGGTCTCAGGGATGGGGGTTCCTCTCGGGAACCCAGAAGGTCTGAGATGGGATTCCTCTCAGTAGAGAGTTCACATAAAAAGGAGTTCTCCCCCCAGGTAGGGAGGGGTTCACAGCCGCGCGGCGCAGGGTTGGATAAACAAGGTCAGATCCTCAGAAAAGTTGAGGAGTTTATGAAGGCGGTGCTTCCCTCCGAGGGGCAGCTTCCCCTCCTAGATAGAGACCCAGGACTACCCTTTCTGGGGTTATCCAGAAGAGCACCCTCTGAGAGGCGAGGTCCTACAGAGAAAGGGCACCTTCAGACGTTCAGCGCCCTAAAGGAAGGGTGTCCTCAAACAAGGGTACCCCAGAAATAGGGCACGCAGACACGCGGAGTTCGTACAGAAAAGGGGAGCCCTCAGAGGCCGGGCCTTCAGATGCAGGGTCCCCTAAAGAGTCCAGAAGGGAACCGCACCAGCCCGGCCCAGCGGAAGCCAGGGTAGCCCGGGGCACCGGAAGCCGGGGACCCCGGCAGCGGCGCCGGCCCCGCACTCACCGAAGTTGCTCGGCTCCACACTATCGGCAGCTGGGCCCCGGGCCGGCCTCGGGCAGAACGCTCGGGTCCGGTCGGGTCGCGTCCCACGGCGACGGCTCCCTCGGGTGGCGCCTGAGGCGGCTGCGGAGACAGGACGACGGACGACCGACCGACCGACTGCGCGGGGCGCGCACCCTCAGGCAGCGAGGGTGCGCGTGCGCGCGCCGGGGCGCTGACCCCGGGCGGAAGGAGCTGCCTCGGCGCACTCGGAGCAGCCGCTCGGTCTCGCCGCTCCTTCTCACACTGAAATTGCCCGCTTCACAGCCCGGCTTCCCCGGTTGCTAGGCAGATTTCGCCTCTCACACTTCCGGGTTGAAGCACGTCTCTCCGAGTGGCGGCGCCGCAGGCCAATGAAGTCTGGCCGGGGCGCTCTGGATCCGCACCCCGCAGGGGGTGTGGCCAGCTTCAGAATAGGCAGTTTCCAGCAGCCAATGAGCGCGCTGGCCGGCTGGCCCTCCGGATCGCGCCGGCGGCTAAGGCGGGCCTTGGGGGCGGGGCAGGATGACTGACAGACCAGCATCCAATGGGCGAATGGAGCGGATTTCAGGGCCAGTCAGGTCGCCATGAGGGTGGGCTTTAGGCTTGGGGCGGGAATACCGTGAGGGGTGCGGTCTTGGAGGACACGTCAATCCGTGGCCGACTTGCTCCGACTCTGGAGGGCCGTTCGCCGGCGACCGGCCACTGACTAAGCGGAGGGTACCCCTCCCCCGCCGCAGTGCGAGCAGGGGCGCCCCACCCACAATGCACCGGAGGCTGTCGGGCCTGGACAGGCGCCTCTGAGTAGTACCCGGGTGGCTGCAGGCTCGGCTTGGTTCCTGTGGGCGTCGCGGACGCCGCCACCTTCTGAAGAGTGTCTCGGGACGCGCCCCCCCCCCGCCCATTCGGAAGAGAATCTTCAGGTTCCTGTCGCTGGTCCCGTTCTGAGGACGCCGTCGGCGAGCTCGGCTTTCTTCACCTGCATTCCTGAGAATTGCTTGGATGAGGATACTTCGGGGGATTCCGCATTACTGAATCTCCTGTACGCTACTGGGATGCACGCACTGTCTGAATGGAAGCCCCACCCCATCCCTGTAGATCACAAGAGGAGAGATGTGGGGCTGGAGCAGCCCTAGGTTGCCCCTCACCCCTTTACTCAAGTTGTAGCCTTTTAACTCGTTTTTCCCGCTTGAGACAGGGCTTCACTATGTAGCCCCAGATGGCTTGGAACTCATAACTCACAGAGATCTGCCTGCCTCTCTCTGACTTCTGAGTTCTTTCGGTTTTATTTTGTTAGGGAAGGTGCTTTTTAAGTGTTTTTTTCTATTTATTGGATGTCAGTGTGTATACCACGACAAGCATGTTGAAGTCAGAGGTCAACTTGAAGGAGATGGGTCTCTCTTTCCACTGTGTGGGTCCCAGAGATAGAACTCCAGGGCCTCAGGCTTGGTGGCAAGAACCTTTACCTTGAACCTTGAACCATCTAGCCCACCCTGTTTGATTTCAAAAGACGGTCTTACTGTGTACCCCTATAGCTGCCCTGGAAATCTATGTAGCGCAGGCAGACCTCCTTCCTCTGCCTCGCAAGCGCTAATTCAAGGCATGTGCTACTAAGCCTGCAGGACGTGTTTTGATATGGTCTTCTGTATCCCAGGCTAGCCTTAGACTTGTTACTGTGTAGCTCAGGATGACATTTGAATTCCACTATGTCCTGCTTTTGGTCTCTCCATCTCCACAATTTCTCTGCTAGATAAAATCTTACTGTTTCCCAACCATTTCCAGATAAAACTAACTTGCAACCCCATATTCAGCTAATGATTGGACTTGAGAGTAGCAAAAAGGCTTCAACTGTCTTCACCATTTTTTAAAGTATTTATTTTATGTGAATGGAGTCTTTGCATGTCTGCACTAAGTACAGTGCCCTGGAAGCCAGAAGAGGGCGTCAGATCCCCTGGGACTGGAGTCAAGACAGTTATGAGAAGCCATGTGGGTTCTTGGACTAGAACCTAGGCTGGAAGAGCAGCCAGGTGCTCTTAACTTCTGAGTTACTATTACAGCCTACCATTTCCTTTTTAGACAGACTCTCATGGAACCCAGATTCGCCTTAAACAGTATAGCCGGAAGGGGGTGGCACACACCTTTAATCCCAGCACTGGGAAGACAGAGACAGGCAGATCTCTGTGAGAAGAAAAAATGGGGGGGGGGGCAGTATAACCAAGAAAGATCTTGAACTCCTGATCCTTGGCTTTTGTCTCCCTGTCTCCTAAGCATGACAAGCATGTGCCACCACACACAGTTTATTCAAGGCTCTGCTAGTCAAGTACCTTACTAATGCAGTCTCAGCCCCAGACCCCTTCTATTGTTTTCTTTTTTTTTATTAATTTTATTTAATTATTATGTATACAATATTCTGTCTGTGTGTATGTCTGCAGGCCAGAAGAGGGCACCAGACCTCATTCCAGATGGTTGTGAGCCACCATGTGGTTGCCGGGAATTGAACTCAGGACCTTTGGAAGAGCAGGCAATGCTCTTAACCACTGAGCCATCTCTCCAGCCCCTTCTATTGTTTTCTTTGGCAGTGTCTTTTGTTGCCCAGTCCAGCAGCATTAAACTCCTGATCTTTCTATCCCCATCTCTCCTGTGCCAAAATGACAGTAATGAACTACCATGCCTGATCCCCAATTTATTCCAAAGGCCTTGCCTGGTTTATAGCTTTGCCTAAACAGGTAACCAGATAACCTGTCGAGTCAAAGTAATGAGAAAGACTCTGAAGATGCCAGTGGTGTGGTAGGATTGCCACTACAGGTGTAGAGATTACCAAAGAGGACATGTTACTGGGCGGACTTTAAGAGCCAAGAAGAATGTAGTAAAGGGAAACAGGCAGAATGTCACACTGAAGAGTTACAAAGAAATTGCTGTACTAATGAGAACTAGAACAAAATTTAAGAACTCAAGAATTAAAAAACTGGACAGTGGTGGCACACCCCTTTAATCCCAGCACTCAGGAGGCAGAGGCAGGTGGATCTGTGAGTTTGAGGCCAGCCTGGACTACAGAGCAAGTTCCAGGACAGCCAGAGCTACACGGAGTAACCCTGTCTCAGAAGCCCTGTGCTTGTGTGAAAAGACCTAGACTTGCTCTTATAAGTAAGCTGAAATTTTGGGAAGAAAAGTAAATTCAGAGAGTAACAGGAATGAAGGAACCATAACTCTTTGAGTAAATTCAATCTCAATTTGGCCCCAACTGACAAGACTGATAGAAAATCACTGGCGCCGGGCAGTGGTGGCACACTCCTATAATCCCAGCACTTGGGAGGCAGAGACAGGCGGATCTCTGTGAGTTCGAGGCCAGCCTGGTCTACCAAGGGAGTTCCAGGACAGGCTCCAAAGCTACAGAGAAACCCTGTCTCGAAAAACCAAAAAAAAAAAAAAGAAAAAGAAAAAGAAAGTCGCTGGCTAAGGAAGGAAGCCATGATAAACACAAAGATCAGTTCTCTATAGTCTCTGTTGGCACCTCTGCTCCAGCAGCTACTACATTCTGCAAATGTTTGAGGCAGGCAGAGTAAACAATAAATACTTTAACCTGGTGGCTAGCAGAGCTGGGGACAAACCCATGCATGCCACTTCCTAAAAAGGCCAGTTATCACCCTCATTATATAAGAATTCAGAACCCTGAGTCAGGCCTAGTGGTGCACATCCTAGCACTAGGGAGGCTGAGGCAGAAGCATCTCAAGTTCTAGGCAATTCTGGGTTGCAGAGCAAGAACCTGCTTCAAACAAAGAAAACCAGAAACCTTCTCAAATGTTCAAAATGTGAGCCAAGCCGGGCGGTGGTGGCGCACGCCTTTAATCCCAGCACTCGGGAGGCAGAGGCAGGCGGATCTCTGTGAGTTCGAGACCAGCCTGGTCTACAAGAGCTAGTTCCAGGACAGGCTCCAAAACCACAGAGAAACCCTGTCTCGAAAAACCAAAAAAAAAAAAAAAAAAAAGAAAATGTGAGCCAAAGTACCTTGTACTGTGCCTGGCACTCAGTAGGACACAAAGGCTACTCAAATTCCTGTCACTAATTGGGAAGCTTTGCAAGGACAAGAATCAGCTTCGCAAGGGGCTGGAGAGATGGCTCAGAGGTTAAGAGCACTGGCTGCTCTTTCAGAGGTCCTGAGTTCAATTCCCAGCAACCACATGGTGGCTCACAACCATTTGTACTGAGATCTGGCGTCCTCATCTGGCGTGCGGGCATACATGGAGGCAGAATATTGTATACATAATAAATAAATCTTTAAAAAAAAGAATCAGGGGCTGGAGAGATGGCTCAGTGGTTAAGAGCATTGCCTGCTCTTCCAAAGGTCCTGAGTTCAATTCCCGGCAACCACATGGTGGCTCACAACCATCTGAAACGAAGTCTGTTGCCCTCTTCTGGCCTGCAAATACACACAGACAGAATATTGTATACATAATAAATAAATAAATATTTTTAAAAAAAAAGAAAAAAAAAGAATCAGCCTACTTAAGTGATCCTTTGGTACTTTGCACATAACTTTCTGAGGCAAGGTCTTGCTGTGTAACTAAGGCTAGCCTAGGTAGCCCAGGATGACCTAGCAAGTCCTCTTGCCTCAATTTCACAAGTGCTAAGTGTGCTAGGTATGCAGCAAAGCATACATACACATAAAAAATTTAAATCTCAAATCCAGCGCACACTCAAAGGTGAGAAAACACTAAGGTCTCACAGAAATCAAGCTTGTATTAAGAGTCGGGCAATGGTGGTGCATGCTTTAATCCCAGTACTTGGGAGACAGAGGCAGGCAGGCGGGTCTCTGTGAGTTCAAGGCCAGCATGGTCTACAGAGTGAGTTCCAGGACAGTACACAGAGAAATCGTGTTTTGAAAAACAACACAAAAGAAATTGATGCTAGGGAGATCCTCCGATGGTTTATATCAATTGTTATTCTTACAGAAGACCCAAGTTTGGTTCCCAGCATCCACCAAGCGATGAATGTGGTACACATAAAAACATTCAGGTAGAGCTGGGTGGTGGTGATGCATGCCTTTAATCTCAGCACTTGGGAGGCAGAGACAGGCAGATCTTTGTGAGTTCGAGGCCAGCCTGGTCTACAAGTGCTAGTTCCAGGACAGGCTCCAAAACTACAAGAATAAACCCTGTCTCAAAAAACAAAACAAACAAAAAAACATTCAGGTAAAACACATGAAATAAAAGTATGTGTTAAAAAATTACTAAGCGGTACTTTAGTTACTACTGTCCAGCCAGCTCACTGCACCCTCTTACAGTGTTCTCAGTAAACCACTGCTGCGGCCAGCGAGATGACTCAAGAGGTGAAGGTGCTGGCTACCACGCTTGACAACTTCTGTTTGATCCCCTGCCCTGAGATCCCTATAGTGGAAGAACAGAACCAACTCCCACAAGTTGTACACTAACCTCCACATATGTTCTGTGACACGTGTGCCCACACACAAAATAAATGTAAAAAACAAACTATTCCTTTACTAGTAAAATAAATAACCCAAAATGTCCTGAGCCCTAGACTGGAAATATAGCTCAGGTGGTAGAGTGCTTGCCTCGGGTGTACGATTCCCAATGCCACGTAAACTAGACATGCTGGTGCACACCTGGCATCCCAGAGAGTCTCTGGGTAGATGTCCTAATGAAATTCCTGAACCTTTGAGCCAAGGGCAGGTGGCAGCCTGCCCAGGGCACAAACTACCCAAAATACCTTGCCAAAACGAGCAGGCAAGACAGGCGTGGTGGTGCACAACTGTCATTCCCCAACACTAGGGAGGCGGAGACAGGATCTCAGTGAGTTCAAAACCACCATGGGCTACGTAGACAGACCTAGTTTTTGGTTTTGTTTTGTTTTAATAAAAACTAAAGCACAAGCCACGTGACTGTTACTGAAGTTTGAGTTTCCTTTCCCTGGTGGCAGCTGCGATTGCATCTCTTCACCAAGGCGTGGCCCTTCCTGGGTCTGGGAAACCAAGTTGGCGAACAGGCTGAGTGACATTCACACCCATATAGGGAAGTAGGAGCTGGCCCAAGCGTCCCCACAAGTGTTGGGAAGGCGGGGCCTCTGCCAACCGAAGACCTGCTACTGGTCTCCTCCTACGTCTTGCTTGGAGGAAGTGATTCCACAAGCAATGCCTAGCAACCAGCAAGTAACGCTGTGGACAAAAAGTAGCAAGAAGGTTCCAGATGCCAGGCACGAGGCCTGGGCCTGTCCCAGCACACAGGAGGCTGAGGCAGGAATGATCCTGACTCTCTTTTGAGTAACAACACAAAAGCCAGGTGTGGTGCCTCAAGCTTGTAATCCTAGCACTTCAGAAGTTAAAACAAGAGGATCGCTGTGAGTTTGATAGGCTGGCTTGCAAAGGAAGGGGGAGGAACAAAAAGGAGAAAAGGGAAGTGGGCTCTGGAGAGATGGCTTGGGGGCCAAAGAGCACTTGCTGCTCTTGGAGATGACCCAGACAACAATGTGGAGCACTTCACAGCCACCTCTATGTCCAGCTCCAAGGGATCCAATGCCCTCTTAGGCCTTTACGGATACCCAGAAGGCATACGTGTACACAAATGAACAAAGATACACACATTAATAAAAATTATATATACACACATGCATATGTGTGTATGTATAATTTTTTTGAGACAGGGTTTCTCTGAGTAGCCCTGACTGACATGTAACTTGCTCTGTAGACCAGGTTGCTCTCAAATGCTGGGATTAAAGGCATGCACCATCCCTGCCATCCCCACCTGCATTTTTTGTTTGTTTGTTTGTTTTTTTTTTTTTTTTGGTTTTTCGAGACAGGGTTTCTCTGTGGTTTTGGAGCCTGTCCTGGAACTAGCTCTTGTAGACCAGGCTGGTCTCGAACTCACAGAGATCCGCCTGCCTCTGCCTCCCGAGTGCTGGGATTAAAGGCGTGCGCCACCACCGCCCGGCTGTTTTTGTTTTTTGAGACAGGGCTTCTCTGTGTAGCTTTGGAACCTGTGTCCTGAAACTCGCTCTGTAGACCAGGCTGGCCTCAAAATCACAGAGATCCGCCTGCCTCTGCCTCCTGAGTGCTGGGATTAAAGGCGTGCGCCACCACTGCCCTGCCAATGTCTTGCCTTGTAATCCAAGACAGCCTCTACTTACAGCTATCTCCCTGCCAGTCTCTGCCTCCCAAATGTTAGGATTCTCCCTACCCCCTGAAACAGAGGAGGGCCACAGCTGGAGATTCTCCTGCCTCAGTCTCCTGGTGCTGGTGGAAAAGTTTCCTGTTTTGTGCATGAATCAAAGATGTCAGTGAAAAACAAAACAAGGGGTAGTGACACTTGCCTTTAATTCCACGCCCCTATCTCAAACAAGCAGCAAACAAACCCACAACATATCATTGTCCCAGCTTCTTGGGGGACTGGCACATAAGAAGGCTTGGGCCTGAGAGTTTAGGGATGGAGGTATGTCCAGTACTTGAGGTCCCCGCTGGCTATATTAAGACGAGGCCTTGAAGGATTTTATTTTATTTTTAATATTTATTTATTTTATTTTTAATATTTATTTATTTATTATGTATACAATATTCTGTCTGTGTGTATGTCTGCAGGCCAGAAGAGGGCACCAGACCTCATTACAGATGGTTGTGAGCCACCATGTGGTTGCTGGGAATTGAACTCAGGACCTTTGGAAGAGCAGGCAATGCTCTTAACCACCGAGCCATCTCTCCAGCCCCCCTTGAAGGATTTTAGAAAGATGAAATGGGTGGGCCACAAATCCCCTCCGAGGATCACATTGTCCCAGAGGTTAGGACTAACTCAGACCCCACCTACCCACATGTGTGACCTGATACACCACCACCACTGTCAGGGTATGGTTCCAGAATTGGGAACCAGAGCATAGAGGGGGTTCTGAATAGAGGTTGCAGACATTCTTTCAGCCCTATTCCAGTCCTCTGTCCTCTCAGGATGGACGTCCCTCTAGATGCCAATAATATACAAGGTGACAGGGGAGCCTTCCCCCTACACAAACACCAGGAGCAACAGGACTGGTAGCCTACCCACTTGGAGTCCCCTCCAGAGCAGGAAAGTGTCATCCAGGCAGTCTGAAGGTTTGGGGCTTAGTTTCTTTTGTTTTATTATTATTACTATTTTAAATTTATTTATATTCTGTGTATGAGTGCTCTGCATGTACACCTGCATGCCAGAAGAGGGCGCCAGATCTCATTACAGATAGTGGTGAGCCACACTGTTTGTTAGGAATCAGCTCAGGACCTCTCCAAGAACAGCCAGTGCTCTTAATCTCTCTGTGCCTTCTCTCTAGCCGAAAGTGACAAATCTTTACAGCATACAAGTGGCAGCAGGATGGAGAGATGCGTAAGCAGTTAAGACTAACTGCTGCTTTTCCAGAGGACCTGGGCTTGTTTCTCAGCACCCACATGGTAGCTGACCATGGTCATGTTCTCTTCTGGCCGGTGTTGGTACCAGGCACATGGTGCACAGACATACATAGAGACATGCACTGATACACATAAAATAAGGCAAAAGCAAAAGTTAAAAAATTAAGATTTAATTTTTATTTATGTATATATGTGTATTCTGTGCACATGCCAAGGAGGCCAGAAAAAGGTATCATTTTTTTTGTAGACCAGGCTAACCTCAAACTCACTGAGTTTCATCTGTCTCTGCCTTCCAAATGCTGAGATTAAAGGCATGCAACACCACTGCCCAGAAGAAGGTATTTTATCTAGAATTACAGGTGGTTGTGTGTCACCCATGTGGGTGCTGGGAACCAAACTCGAGTTTTCTTTCTCTCTTTCTTTCTCTCTTTCTTTCTTTCTTTCTTTCTTTCTTTCTTTCTTTCTTTCTTTCTTTCTGTCTTTCTGTCTTTCTGTCTTTCTGTCTTTCTGTCTTTCTGTCTTTCTGTCTTTCTTTTCTTTTTTTTAAATATTTATTTATTATGTATACAATATTCTGTCTACATGTATGCCTGCAGGCCAGAAGAGGGCACCAGACCTCTTTACAGATGGTTGTGAGCCACCATGTGGTTGCTGGGAATTGAACTCAGGACCTTTGGAAGAGCAGGCAATGCTCTTAACCGCTGAGCCATCTCTCCAGCCCTCTGTTTTTTTTCTTCCCTTCTTTCTATCTTTCCTTTTTTTTTTTGTTTTTTTGAGACATGGTTTCTCTGTAGCTTTGGAGCCTGTCCTAGAACGAGCTCTTGTAACCCAGGCTGGCCTCGAACTCATAGAGACCCGCCTGCCTCTGCCTCCCGAGAGGGAAGAGTGCTGGGATTAAAGGCATGTGTCACCACCACCCGGCTCAAACTCCAGTTTTCTACAACAGTGGAGCCATCTCTCTAGCTCCTTCCCATTCCAAAATTTGAGACTGGGACTCATAGAGCCAGGCTGACCTGAACTATTTGTGTAGCTGAGGATCCCAAGAACTCCTGATCCTCCTGCTTTCACTTCAGCAAGGCCAGGATGATTGGCTTAGCCAAGAGATGTCTCCTCTTCAACCCATTATTTGTTCCCTATTTGTCCCTGGCTGTCCCAAAATACCATTTTGGACTCTTATTGCAGATAGGCCCCATTGTTAGGAGCTCCATGTCCCTTCTGGGGTTGGTAGAGGCTCAGAGGATAGAGCATCTGCGAGCAAGCCTGAGGGATATAGGATTCCCTTCTGTATGCTATGAATATCATTAGTTAATAAAGAAGCTGCTTTGGGCATATCACAGCACAGAATAGGGCAAGGTGGAAAATTCCAGGCAGATAGAGGAAAGAGTAGGCAGAGTCAGGGAGAATCCATGTAGCTATGGCAGAGACAGACACTGAACGCCAGATGGAACTTTACCGGTAGGCCACAACCACGTGTTGATACACAGATTAATAGAAATGGGTTCGTTTAAGATGTAAGAGCTAGCTAGAAATACACTTGATCTATTGGCCAAACAGTGTTGCAATTAGTATAGTTTCTGTGTGTTTATTTCAGGTCTGAGCAGCCGGGAACCAAGGCCCACCTGACAAAGGTGGGAGGTGAGAGAACGGACTCTATGGAGTTGTCTTCTGACCACCACCACACACACTTCCTCAATAATAACATATATATCTCAAAGTCCCCTGTCTGAGGGAGTCCCCAGACATTTCCCCAGCACCTTGTCATAGACATGTTCTGCAGATGTCAGTCAGTCCTTCAGGTGGTGTCATGCTGACACCTGGGCGACCCCGAGCCTTTTCTTGGTTGATTTGACAAGTCACAGGGAACTGACAGGCTGGGAGGACACAGTTATCCCAAAGCTCTGTGGATGATGTCCGAGCCTGGGCATGTCCCACACTGCCATCCTTATCAGCTTGAGCTGAGTTCCCCTGGACTTTCAGGGATCTTGACTCAGACTGGAATTTGTGACTTTGACACTGAAAAGAATTCCAGTCAGGCAGTGGTAGCACACGCCTTTAATCCCAGCACTCAGGAGGCAGAGGCAGGTGGATCTCTGTGAGTTCAAGGCCGCCTGCCTGTTGTACAAAGTGAATTCCAGGACAGCTAGGATTGTTTTTTGGTTTTTGTTCTTTTATATTTGTTGAGCTCTACATTTTCCTCTGCTCGCTTCCTTGTCTCTCCCCTTCCATCTTCAATCCTCCTCCAAGGTCCCCATGCTCCCAATTTACTCAGGAGATCATCCACCATGATCAAGTCAGCTTCATCCCACAGATGCAAGGATGGTTCAACATATGAAAATCTGTCAACGTAATCCACCATATAAACAAGCTGAAAAATAAAAACCACATGATCATCTCATTAGATGATGAAAAAGCTTTTGACAAAATACAACATCCCTTCATGATAAAGGTCTTGGAGAGAACAGGGATACAAGGAACATACCTAAACATAATTAAGGCAATATATAGCAAGCCAAAAGTCAACATAAAACTAAATGGAGAGAAACTCCCAGCGATTCCACTGAAATCAGGAACAAGACAAGGTTGTCCACTTTCTCCATATCTATTCAATATAGTTCTTGAGGTCCTAGCTAGAGCAATAAGACAACAAAAGGAGATCAAGGGGATTCAAATTGGAAAAGAAGTCAAACTCTCACTGTTTGCTGATGATAAGATAGTTTACATAAGCGATCCCAAAAATTCTACCAAGAACTTCTACAACTCATAAACACTTTCAGCAATGTAGCAGGATACAAGATTAACTAAAAAAAAAAAATCAGTAGCCCTCCTGTACACAGATGATAAAAGGGCTGGGGAAGAAATCAGAGAAACATCACCCTTCACAATAGCCACAGAAAGCATAAAATATCTCGGAGTAACTATAACCAAACAAGTGGAAGATTTGTATGACAAGAACTTTAAATCTTTGAAGAAAGAAATTGAAGAAGATACTCTTGGGTAGGCAGAATTAATATAGTAAAAAATGGTAATCCTACCGAAAGCAATCTACAGATTCAACACAATGCCCATCAAAATCCCAGCAAAATTCTTCAAAGACCTCGAAAGAACGGTACTCAACTTCATATAGAAAAGCAAAAATCCAGGATAGCCAAACCAATCCTGGGTAATAAAAGAACTTCTGAAGGTATCACAATCCCTGACTTCAAACTCTACTACAGAGCTACAGACTGAAAACAGCCTGGTACTGGCATAAGAACAGACAGGAGGACCAATGGAACCTAATAGAAGACCCGGATATCAATCCACACATCTTTGACAGCTAGGATTGTTACACAAAAACCCTGTCTCAAAAAGTCCCTTCTCCCAAAAAAGAATTCCATGACTAGCTAGTTTATGAGTCAGATACTATGGGACAATAGTCTTGTACTCTGTAAAGATTTGTCAGTTGGTTTAATAAAATGCTGATTGGCCAGCAACCAGGCAGGAAGTATGGGGGCGGGCAACCAGAACAGGAGAATTCTGGGAATAGGAAAGGTTCAGTCTGCAGTCATCACCCAGATGCAGAGGAAGCAGATGAGAATGCCTCGCTGATAAAAGGTACCAAGCCCCATGACTGACACAGACAAGAATTATGGGTTAATGTAGGATGTAAGATTAATAAGAAGCCTGAGCTAATAGGCCAACCAGTTTATGATTAATGTAGACCTCTGTGCCTTTGGGACTAAATGGCTGCGGGACTGGGCAGGACAGAAACCTCTGTCAACAATCAGAGTTGGAAATTTTATTAAAGATGCGTATTTATAAAGAATTTTTTTGTTGATGTTTTTAGGGACAAGGTTTCTCTGTGTAGCTTTGAAGACTGTCCTGGAACCAGGCTGGCCTCGATCTCAGAAAGATTCACCTGCCTCTGCCTCCTGAGTGCATGCAGCACCACCGCCTAGTTTATAAAGATATGTATTAAGATGGTCACCATGGCATCCATCATTAATCTCAGGACTCAAGAGGCAAGAGACAGGAGGATATCTATGAATTTAAAGTTAGTCTGGTTAACAGAGCAAGTTTTAGGCCAGCAAGGGCTACATAGAACATGTGACAACAAATAAATAAAATAACAAAAATTAAAGATCTGTCTTTGAAATCTTTATTATTATTAATTAATCATGTTTGTGTGTACATCTCTGTGTAAGTATGTGCATGACTTCTGGGTCCAGAAGAAGGCAAAGGGTCACACAGAGCATTAGGTATATATACCATTTTGGCAACTTGTTTAGAAACCTTACCTCCCCCCCCCTTTCTCTTTTTTATAAGATGACATGTGCTGAGCTGAAAAGCCCACTCAACAGTTAGTAGCACACAGGGCTTTTTCAGAGCACTTGATTTTGGTTTCAACAGCCTAGAAAGTAAATTGATGTCCTCTTCTGACATTCTTGAGCACTGCACTCACACTGACACAAACACACTAACATACACATGAAGAAGAATACAAACAAACCTTTAATGAACGCTGTGTGTGATGGCACACACCTTCAACCACACTACTCAGAGGCCAGGGTTACATGGGGAGACTGTTTAAACAAAACCCTGTGCATTTCGTTATTTATTTATTTATGTGTGTGTGTGTGTGTGCTACAGCATGCACAGAGGTCAGGTGACAAGCTGCAGGAGCCAGTTCCCTTTCTCCACCATGTGGGCCCTGAAGGTTGAACCTGGGTGGGCTAGTTGACTGTCAGCAAAGCTTTTCAACAACTGGACCATCTTGTAGGTTCCTTCTAGCTCATCTGAAAGGAGACGTGAGGTGGCTCTAAAGAAATCTTGGATGAGGTTCTAATCTGATAAAGTGAAACCAGGGCCACCAGAGTTGAACAGGGGTCAGTACATTTGCATGTACTTTCCCTGTAAATGAGATCCTGGGGAAATTGCAGGTTATAGCTGGGAATGGAGAATGTAATTGGGCTGGAATTCTTGCACTCCTACTGGCAAGAGGCTTCACTCAGATTCTAGAATGACAAGCTCTCTTCCCTTCTCGTGTCCCCAAGATTTTCCCTTCCTTTTTCTTTTAAAAACAATTGTTGTTGGGTTGTGTGGTGTATGCCTCTAATCCCTGCACTCAGGAGGCAGAAGCAGGCAGATCTCTATGAGTTTGAAGTCAGCCTGGTCTACAAAGCAAGTTCCAGGGCAGCAGCTAGGGGATGCTACACAGAGAAACCCTGTATTAAAATGCAAAAAAAATTAAATGAAAATAAAAAATGTTATTTAGCTGTGTGTAATGGCACATGTCTTTAATCCCAGCAATCAGGAGGCAGAAGCAGGTGGATCTCAGTTCAAGGCCAGCCTGTGCTACACAGAGAAACCTGTCTTGAAAAATCAGTATGTATGTGTGAGTATACATATACGTAAAATTATTTTCTGTGTATGAGTGTTTTATGTGCACCATGTGTATACCCACAGAAACTAGATCATCAGATCCCAGATCTGTGCTACCATGTGGGTGCCAGAAATCAAACCCAGCTCTTTTGGAAGAATACCAATGTTCTTAAACTTAGAGCCATCTCTCCATTGCTTCGTCCTGCCTTTCTAGTCTCAGTCAGCCTTCAGTCTGCCTTTCAATCCAGTGTTCCTTCTTGGCAGAGACATGCTGAACTGTCTTTGATGCCTGGGTTGGTCCTGACCCCTGGTGGCCAATGAAGGAGCATATCCCCCTGCCTCCAGGGGCAAACATGCTTTACGAAGACAGGGAAAGATGCACTTCTGGATCACAGCAACACCTTGGAGCAGTTTGTGCTTACCTGGCAACGAGGGAAAACACCTGTCAGAGCTATATGGTGACTCTGAGGCATGCTCTGGAGATGAGTGAGGTACTGAACTGCCACCAGAGTGTCACCCGCCTTGGGGCAACATGCACAGCCACGCATCTGTTTTTTGTTTTCGAGACAGGGTCTCGACCTCTAGAGATCCGCCTGCCTCTGCCTCCCAAGTGCTGGGATTAAAGGCGTGCACCACCACCACTTGACTGTTGTTTTTTAAATATGTGTGCAATTGTGGGTCTGCATGCTATGACGTACACGTGAAGGTCAGAGGACAACTTCTGGGAGTCGATTCTCCCCTTCTATGTTCTGGGAACAAACTCAGTTGTCAGGCTTAAGTTCCTTTACCCCGAGTCATCTTGCCAACTTTTTGTTGTTGTCTTAAAGATTTATTTTTATATGCATTGGTGTATTGCCTGCACGTGTGTCTGTGTGAGGGTCTTCAGGTCCTCTGGAGCTGGACTTAGACAGTTGTGAGCTGCCATGTGGGTGCTGGGAATTGAACCCCAGTCTTTTGGAAGAATAGCCAGTGCTCTTAACCCCTGAGCCATCTCTCTAGGCCCCGTTGTTGTTTTTATTGAGCTATATTTTTCTCAGCTCTCTTTCCTTCCTCTCATACCTTCTCCCATGGTCCCATGCTCCCAATTTACTCAGATCTTGTCTTCCCCATACCTGACTTTTCACATGGGTTTTGGGAATGGAATAAATGACTTGACTGGGTATAGGGGCTTTTTATAGATGTATCTTTCTATAGATTTATCTTTTAATTAAGTGTATATTCTATAAGTGTTCGAGCACTGTAGTGGCAAGAAGAGGGTGTCAGACCCCCTGGGGCTGGAATTACAGATAGTTGTGAGTTGTTTGACATGCATGCTGCAAATTTAGGTACCCCTGAAGAGTAGTAATTCCTAACTGCTGAACCATTTCTCCAGCTCCTGTTTCTTCTTCTTCTTCTTTTTTTTTTTTTTGCTTTTTTTTGTTTTTCGAGACAGGGTTTCTCTGTGGTTTTGGAGCCTGTCCTGGAACTAGCTCTTGTAGACCAGGCTGGTCTCGAACTCACAGAGATCCGCCTGCCTCTGCCTCCCAAGTGCTGGGATTAAAGGCGTGCGCCACCACCGCCCGGCTCTTCTTTTTTTTTTTAAAGACAGTCTTGTGTAGCCAGACTGGCCTTAGGATGACTTGAACGTCTCTTGCTTCTACCTTGCAATCACTCCTCAACCTCTGAGGTAACTTCTCAAACAGCTTAGGGCAGGTTGGTGACAGACTCTATCCTCCCAGATGGGAACACCTGCTCTCACAGGGCAGCTTTTCCTCTGTGGATCAGCCACACACACTAGTGAAACATGGGATTCAACTAGCATGTCCTCCAGGCACTGGTTGGTGAGATAAGGCCCAGGACATTGACCTGTTCTGAGGTGATAACCTTCAAGTTGATGGAGAATGAGTAGAATCTACCTGAAATCCAGTTTAGGCTGAGTTGCAAAGGCAGAAACACACAGGTGTAGATAGACACACAGCTGGAATCCAAATCCTCTCAGGAAGAACAGCAGCTGGGAACATACCCAAAGGCAGTGGAGGCTCTGCTCTGGTTCTTTTAGCATTGGGGACTTGGGAGATCTTGACAGTGGCTTGAGGGAGCAGCTGCCGTGCAGTGCAGTGTGGAAGGTATGTTTGGCATACACAAGGCTTCAGTTCCACCCACAGCAAAGCACAAAAAACACAAAAAAAAAGTGACTGGAGAGATAGCAAGTAGGTGTCACCTACGGTGCCCGAAACATAGGTTTGAAGCATAAGAATGCCCTAGGCAGCTGGGCAGTGGTGGCACACGCCTTTAATCCCAGCACTTGGGAGGCAGAGGCAGGCGGATCTCTGTGATTTCGAGACCAGCCTGGCCTACAAGAGCTAGTTCCAGGACAGGCTCCAAAACCACAGAGAAACCCTGTCTCGAAAAACCAAAAAAAAAAAAAAAAAAAAAAGAATGCCCTAGGCCCAGTGGTGGAGATCCTCAAACCAAGCCACAAAAACAAAACAGTCTAAACCTGTGAGGGGTGGCTTACACCTTATTCTTGGCTGAGATTTGGGGAGGAATAGCTACAAATTCAAGGCTAGCCAGGGCTACACAGTAAAATTCTATCTCTGTCAAATTCAGTCAACCAAAAAACCTATCAACAAAACTTGTCTAATTTTATATGGATTTCAACTCAACAGTCAAGATTTAACAAACAAAAAACCAATCCCATGGCACAGCAAAAAGCCTTCCCACTCTGGAGCACAAGGGTTGGCCCAGGCCTTCTTTTATTGGTGTATTTGCAGTTGACTGTGGTGCCCTGACTGGCATGGAACTTGGAATAGTTCTCCCACTTCAGCTTCCTAAATGCTGGAAACTCAGGGACCAGTGGGACACCTGGGTATAGGAGCAAACCTGTCTAGGGGCTTGTCTGCTGGAGCTGCAGGGTGGAATGCACTTCAGAGAGGGTCTAAACCAAATGTTGTATCAAGACAGGGGACCAAGATGAAGCTATAGCTATAGCTATAGCTCAGTTGGAGGACCACTAGCCTAGCAGTACCAGGTAAAGCAGGTGTAGTGGCAAAAGCCTATCACCACAAGTTAGAGGAGAATCAGAATTCAGGGTCATTCATAAATAAAAGATACTGTCTCAAAAAAAAAAGCTCTTAAGAACTGTCCCTTCCAATCAAAACCCCCAAAGCCAAACTAAAAGAGTCAGGCATGCCGGGCGGTGGTGGCGCACGCCTTTAATCCCAGCACTCGGGAGGCAGAGGCAGGCGGATCTCTGTGAGTTCGAGACCAGCCTGGTCTACAGAGCTAGTTCCAGGACAGGCTCCAAAGCCACAGAGAAACCCTGTCTCGAAAAACCAAAAAAAAAAAAAAAAAAAGAGTCAGGCATGGTGGAATTTGCCTGTAATCCCAGCACTTGGGAGATTGAGACAAGAAAACTGAGTTACTCAGGCTGGGCACCGCTGCATTGCAGAGCCCTCAAAACAAGAACAAAGGAATCAATCAACCAAACCACCCAAAATCAAACAGAAAAAGGGGCTGTGGACCAGCTTCCCACTAGGCTAAGTTCAGAAAGGGGCTACGCCTTTGAGGCTGGACTCCAGTCCACAGAGTGGCCGCTGGGAGGGCTGGAGGGTGGGAAAATGAGAAGACTGGAGGAGTGGTAGTTCTGTAGGAAGAGACCAGCAATACAGGTGGGTGGACTTCTCACAGCTTTCCACTTAAAACTGTTAAGTTTTTGATTAAAAGCACAAGCTGCTAAAACCAGGCAACACCACGTTAAAAACTCTCCACACTCATGACATACCTTCCTTCACCTGTGTCACCTGTGGAACAAGGGAGGACAGACACATATAGGGCTAGACCCCAGCCTGGCTCCCTGGGTGGCTTGTGGCTGCCTCTTAGCACCTCCTGGGCCATAATATCTGTGCGTGCTGGCCCTTTGGGGTTTTTCTCTCAATCTTTAGTTAATGGACACTGTGGTGACTGCACTGGGGTCATGGAGGTTTCACTTCAGTCGACCCCTCAACACCGATCATGGAGTTTGTCATAACCCCACCCTTAGCTTTCAGTGCTTAAGACATGGTCACTAAAAGCACTCTAACACCAAGACAGATGTCAAGTTGCAAGGTTCTTGTTTGAAATGCTCTATGTACAAAATGCCCTAGAAGCCAAAAAAAAAAGAAAGAAAAGAAAGCTTAAATAAATAGGCAGGGCTGTGATGCAGACACTGAGGGGTCCCTGGGACCCAAGGGGCTGGAAGAAGAGGAAAAGGTTGGGAGCACCTGGCCATGGGCAGTGGCTGCCACGTGGCTCAGTGACGATGTCCACGAAGGCCTTGGAGCCTTGTCCCTTCAGTCATGGATTCCAAAGCTCTGAGAAGTGGCCTTCATGGTGCCTGGGTGACAGACAGCTCCCAAGCACCATCTTCGCCACCAAAGAGAGTACCTGTCTAGGTACCACAAACTGGCAGGAACCATTGTCCCTTGATATCACTGTGTCACCCTTGGTGGAGCCCATAAGCCAAGAGGAGCTGAGATGGTCCCATAACTGTCCTCCATGGGAAGGCCACACAGCTGCCAGGAAGGAAGCTCCTTAAGTCAGGTCCAGTGGGACTTCTGCCTAGTACCCTGGGCCAAGAGGCGATGTTGAATATGAGCAAGGAGATTGCCGAAGGCAAGGTGGGTACTCAAAGTCTCAGCTGCCATTAACTGTACATGCACACCTGGTCCCAAGCTCCTCCCCTGCACTAAGATCACCTTCCAGGAACAGTCAGGTCGAGAGGCTGACTTCCAGGTCCTCAGAAGTCCCTGAGTGCAGGGACACTGGAAGAACAGCAGGATGAGGAAAGTGAGGATTATGTCTCTCCCCTCAGCTTGCCCTGGGCTGGAGGCTGCTTTGTGCTGTTGCACTTAGGTAGTCGGCACCAAGGTTTGGTTGAACAGTCTGATGATGGCCCTATACACAGATTGTCATCCTATTCAGACACAGATTAGGACATCAGTCCCCTCCAAGAGATGGCACTGAGTCCTGGTACAGGCAGGGATTAGCTGTCACCCTCAGAGGCAGATGACGGCTCCAACACTCCTGGGACTCACTCAGCTCTGGACAACGGTGAGGGGCTGGTAGATACCCTGGTGGTTTTGTTCCCAGAGAGCTCCAGTGTTGGGTCCAAGTTGGGGACACAGGCCAGAAGGGCCTCACAGAAGGCTGGCCAGGCTGGTGTTAGGTCCATTCTGAGCTTGGAACTGCACAGGTGGTGGGCCATCTGTCCACTGTCGGGGAGAACACACATGGGTGAGCCTGGTGGCCCTTCTAGGAAAAAGGGACAACACAGCCCTTCACACCTGAGGAGCTGGAGGCCCTCCCCCGCATGTCTGCTCCCACCCTGTATACCGTAATTAGGTTGTGCTCTGGGAGGCTGCAGGCCTCAATGTGGTCCTGTAGCAGCTGCTGGGAGAAGTTCTGGTGCATCTGTGCAGCCTCATGGGCATCCATGGCATTCCCGCATGCCTTGTTTAGATCTGAGAATGGAGCAGGGGTCATTGTCTAGTTCATATTCTGGGTGGCCAAACCCATACTACCCAGAGCAGACAGGAATTGCCCTCAGGGATGCAAACTCATCTTGAGGCCCAGAAGGATCATCCACAAAGCCCTATAAGGAGAAGTCCCAGCTCCACCTATCACAGTTCTTTAAAGTCCCCTGGAAAGTCAGGCATGGTGGCTTGGCAGACAAAGGAATATAAATCTCTGTGAGTTCACGACCAGCCTTGTCTACAATAGAATTCCAGGCCAGCTAGGGCTACATATCAGACCCCATCTCCAATAAACAAAAATCAAAGTCCCTGGAGATGCAGTCCTGCTCATGTGCTATCAGGGCCCCACAAGTATGTCTGGTAGTCTTGTTTACTCTCACCTCTCAGGAGGGCCGATGACCACAACTGCACAGACATGTCTGGGATCTTGCTGGCCAGTTGCATGGCAGGCACCACCATGTTGTTACTCTCCTGCCAATCAAAAGCTAAGGATGAATTGGTGGCTTTGGAAGAGTGGCTTTGACTCCACCTGCCCATTTTATGTTCTGCTGCTGATGGACAAATTCAGAGCCTACCTAAAATGGTCACCTGAAGTAGTTTTGTTCACCTTGAAAAAAAAACAACAACAACAATAACAGCAACAAAAACCAATGAGCATCCTTGCTCCTGCTCTGCATATGAGGCAATGAGTGGACCACAGTGTGCTTCCTGCTAGCTAGAGAAAAAAAAACAGCTCTGACGTCACAATAAGAAATGATTAGCCAGGCAGAGTTTACAGAGCAAGTTCTACGACAGACTCCAAAGCTACAGAGAAATCCTGTTTGGAAAAACAAACAAAAAAGAAATAATTAGGCTGGGCAGTGGTGGTGCACACCTTTAATCCTAGCATTTGCGAGGCAGAGGCAGGCAGATTTCTGAGTTCGAGATCAGCCTGGTCTATGGAGTGAATTACCAGGACAGCCAGGGCTACACAGAGAAACCTGTCTCAAAGACAACAAACAAACAAAACAAAACAAAGCAAAAAGAATGAACTGTAAATTCAAGTAGATGTCCCTGGGCCTCTGAGGGAAAGCAGCCTGTGTCAGCTAAAGGTCTGCTTCAGGAAGAAGTCACTGGTCTGATGAGAAGGTTTGTTCCTTTGAGATGGCTTCTGTAGGCTCCTATAGGTGGGGTCTCTGGTCTGTGACCCGCTCTACTCAGCTTTTGTGTGGGCTGAGATGCTGACCTAGAGCCCAATGCTCTCATGAGTACTAAGGGAGTCCTGGGAAACAGTCTCCTGGTGCTGACCTAGAGTCCACCCTGAGGAATAGGAGATTGCTCTCAAGTTCAAACCATACCCTGTTCTACCTACCTAAATTGTAGGCCTGGTTTTGGTTATGTCCTGTGACAACTCCCAGCAGCAGGACACCAAACCCTCAAACCAGAGGCCAGAGAGATGGCTCAGAGGCTGAGAGCACTGGCTGCTCTTGCACCCACATGGCAGCTCAAAATTGTCTAATTCCAGTACCAGGAGATCTGACCCACTTCTTCTGATCCCTGTGGGCACCAGGCACACACATACACACATGCAGGCAAAACATTCACACATAGAAAATAAGTAAATCTAAAAATAATACTGAAAAATCTTAAGCCAGATTCTAGGCCTGGGCACAGCTTAGTGGGACAACCTAACCAAACCTAATGCAGCAGGCTGCAGACAGACCTCCACCCCCAACAACCAGAACCAAACCTAATGCAGCAGGCTGCAGTCAGACCTCCACCCCCAACAACCAGAACCAAACTGAGCAGAGGATTCTCAAACCTCAGTGGGCTGGGCAGAAGAACTGTTCCCCTCCTTCAGGCCTGGCTCAATAGATGCATTAGGATGGGTCTAACCCACATCTGAGCCAGACTTCTCCTGGTTATGTGGCTGTTGCTCTTGAAATGCTTGTCTCACCCATGAGGGGCTGGTTTAGCCGACTTTTCCCTGCGGCTCCATGCCAGGCCCAGCTATCTCCCTAAGTCAGGCTTACACATGCAGACGGGATATTTTATGGCAATTCATGGGAGTGGCAAACACTGCCAGACAAGCAGATTTCTGGCCCAAATCCCTGTTCCAAGTGTTTCGCCCCCACTAGAGTACCATCATCACATAGGTCCTGCCCAGTGACTAGGTAGCTGCCCACTTAGCAGACCACAACACTGGGAACACGAACGCCACTCCCTGCTCCCCATGGTCAAGCTACCCTCACCAATAAAGTGAAATAAAAAAGTTAAGTCATGTGAAGTTATGTGGTTGATGGTGCCACAGATATGCGAGGCTTCAGCATTGTTGGTTCCACCTAAGGTCCTGGCACAGTCCCAGAGGGCCATGTATTCTAGAGGAAAGGTGTGCTGAGGAGCCTACAGGAAGGAGCAAGGCAGGAGGTAGCTGTCTCTCAGGTCTGAGGCTTGTGAGCCTGACATATACACCCTGGAATGGAACCTGACCCCAGGCCCCCATGCCTTCCAGACCTTGCATGTTGGCAGTGTGTGGGCTTTCACAATATACTTTCCTGAATGCCAGGACAAGAGTGCCAAGCTCCATAGTGGTGCTCCCCCATTCTCCATCCTGCCCACTGGCTAGGCAGGGACTCACCCTGTGATTCCCCAGCACATAGAAGATGTGACCCAGCAGCACGAGGGAGCAGGCCGTGAGGCGGTTCAGGTCCTCTGCATTCGACATCTTTAGAGTTTCTCGCAGAAATCGCCTGCACAAGGGAAACAGATGCTGACACCTGCAGGCACATCAGTCACACAGAAGCAAAGGTGGCCCGAGGAAGGAGAGGCTGTCATACATGGTGCCCCAACCCATACTCACTTGGCTTCATTGTAGCGGCCCTGGAAGAAGGAGAAGAGCCCACGTACATAGAAAGCTGCCGCTCTGAGGCAGTGTGAGCTGCAGGGAAGCAGAGAGTCACAGATATAGGAGAAAGGTTTCCCAAAGGGAGCCTCTGCAGACTGGGGGTGTGGGATGTCTGTGCTGGGCATAGACTACTCACCTGACTGGGAAGCTGTGGTCTGGATTTATCCTCTCCAGCAAACTGTACAGCTGGTGGAGAAACGTTAGTTAGTCAGGACTGAGCTCTACGCAGAGGCCAGGTCCTGAACATGCTACAGGGGGATAGGGCTTCCTCCACTCCAGTGGAAGAATATCACAGTATGCAGCATGCCTGTCCAGAACAACCTCGAGATGGGGGGTGTCCATCTGAGGAAATCATGAAGGAGAGTGAAGGTGGAACAGCATCCCTCTGATGTCCTGCCTCAGCTTCCTGACAGTCAGGGTAGCAGAAGCCCATCCATATAAGACCTTCTTCCCCTTGATTTGTGGGGAGGCCATGGTTCTGTGACAGCATGCTTGGCAGCATGCATGCAGGATGCTCTGGGTTGGACCCCAGCACCACAAATAAGAAAAAAAAAAAAGGCACAACATGGGGTCAATAAACCTTACGTGGCTTAGGATAGCACAGAGGCCACGTAGCTGCAGGAGTGTAGCCCCAGTCCCAACCCCTCAAAAGCCGCACCCTCATAAAAATTAAACATTTGGGCTTTTCTTTCTTTCTTTTTCTCTCTCTCTTATTTTTTTTTTTGGGGGGGGGGGAGGTTGGTTTTTCGAACCAGGGTTTCTTCTCTGTGTAGTTTTGGAGCCTGTCCTGGCCCTCACTCTGTAGACCAGGTTGGCCTCGAACTCACAGAGATCCACCTGCCTCTGCCTCCTAAGTGCTGGGATTAAAGGCATGCACCACCACTGCCCGGCATACATTTGAGCTTTGCTAAGGTCTGTGGGTGCCCAGGACACCCAAAGCTCCTGGGCAAGAGATGGAGAAAGGATACCAAACATGAAGCATGTCACCTACTACCTCTTGGTGTCTATTTCCTTCCCGTATATACACACTCGCAAGGTTGGTCACAATGAAGGCCCATAGCTCCTGGTGGTTGGTGAGCTGGAATGGAAGACAGAGCATTTAGGGGGCCAGTCTGGCCATTGTCACCTTGCTGTGGCCTGACTGAACACAGCTATTCAAGGGCTCCTTTCCAATTCACCCAGTTCACTCCAAACCCAACTACAAAGTGGAGCTCTTTCTCCACCAGCCACATCAGGAGTCATTTACAAAGTGAACATGAAAGCTAGCTATTCTGGTCAACAGTGGATAATGGTAAAACATGGCCTCAACAAACAGCCCAGACAGGCCTGGGATTCTCTATCCTGCCTCGGTGTCCTGAGTGCTGGGATGAGAGGCCTGTAACCACCCTGGTTTGTTTTATTCTTTGCAAGCCAACAGATGCATACCTAAGCCTTGAAGCACGTTAGGTGTGTTCTCCGCTATTGAACCACAGGCTGTGGGACATTTAGTTGGCCAAAAGGGGTATACTGCTAGGTGTGGTGGTAGAGGCTGGTCACCCCAACATTTGGGTAGCTGACGCAATATCAGAAAATCTTTTTCTTTTGGTTTTTCAAGACACATTTTCTCTATGTAACAGATCTGGGACTTGCTCTGTAGACCAGGCTGGCCTCAAACTCAAATTCACATGCCTCTGCCTCCTGAGTGCTGGGATTAAAGGTGTGCACCACCACACGCAGCCAAGCAAGATCAGAATTTAAGGGCAGCTTGTGCAACTGAGATATCCTTTTTCTTAAGATTTATTTTATTTTTTTTAAGATTTATTTATTTATTATGTATATAGTGTTCTGTCTGTCTGTATGCTTGCAGGTCAGAAGAGGGCACCAGATCTCATTACAGATGGCTGTGAGCCACCATGTGGTTGCTGGGAATTGAACTCAGGACCTCTGGAAGAGCCATCTCTTAACCTCTGAGCCATCTCTCCAGCCCTCTGAGATATCCTCTTAAAAACTATGAGCAGGGGCTGCAGTTCAGCAGTCTAGCACTTGCCTGGGATGTGTGAAATCCTGGGTTTGATCTCCAGTATGGGATTGAAGGGAGAAAGAATATGGAATTCTAAGCAGTCCAGATTCCCGTAGTGAGCACGTCCAGTGATGTACAGGACCTTCAGCACGCCGGCCACACAAAAACCCAGAGTACCCTTCCCTGGCCTGAGCTGCAGCAAGCAGTACTGGGCTGTCAGTTGTGGGCAATAGGAAGAGCCTCAGTTTGAGGGTGAGGTCCATGTCTGCCTTAGCTCGTCCCCTCCCACGGATTCTCCAAAAGGCCTTAGCATATGACTTCAGCATTGTGTTGCTAGGCCAAAGCCATATGGAGAAGTAAGACAACCACTAAGAATGTGAGGCTCTTGGCATTGAAGAAGGACCTTGATAGTACAGCAGAAGGACCTGAGGCTAGAACCAGTGGAGGTGGCACCCAGGTGGCTCTTCACATAGCACCCACATACATGTAGCCCACCAAGGAAAGGAACCCCCATCCCAGTCAGAGAGATGCCCCAGTCAGCCACCTTGCTCATAGAACAGAACCCTGCTCATTAAAATCTCTACTAGGGGCTTCCTGGGAGAATGGGTCAGTAGCCCCCATTTCTTGCAAGGACATTGATGCCAAGATAAGGGACATTCTTCCCTGGTCCTGGGTCAGGTGGGCAGAACTGGGAAGTAAGCTGGCCCAAGAGGCATCTGGGCTGCTCTAGGAGAAATGAAGGTCAGCAGCCTAAGGGTATAGGTGCTTGTGTGGGAGCCCCATTCTCTGAAGTAAAACCCATCCCTGAGCACCTATTGAGGAACTTAGGTAGGATAAAGGCACATCCAAGGCACTGGTCATGCATACAATGTGACTCTACATAACTTCAGAACCAATTGTGACCCCAGGAGGACCATAAACTGACACAGCCTGAGGGTGTTCTGGCACTTACCAGGTGTCAAAGTGGCCACCCAGTGTTCCTATGGCCCTGATACATATGTCCGTCCCTCCTATCTGTCCAGGGTATCCAAGAACCTTCACCCCATCAGCTTCCATATCAACCAAGAACCGTGTCACTGTCGTGGTCAGTGTCAGGCCGACTACAGAGAATGTAGGCTCAAAGCCTACGGCTCTAGCAGCAGACCTAAGTAGTTTCCATCCTCACTGAGGGGTACCCAATTTGACATATTGCTGCTCCAGGAGTCAGCCTTACCCGCAAGGCTGTGGTGAATTGGGCTTCAGCATTGTCCATGCAGTTCACAGAGACACAGTACAGGCCCTGCAAGGACAGGGATAGATATAGGGCAGCTTTAAGAGTGACCCTGGACAAGTACAGTGTTTACCTGGGCCTCTGGGATGAGCTTCATACTATTGTAAAGGACGCCCCTCCCCTTGACAGAATGAAGCTCACTGGGAACATCTGGATTCTAACTGAATAGTGTCACAGGGGAATTTACTGGGACATCCGGAGTCTTTCAGGGTGGATCACCCACATTCTTTGTTAGGTATGTTCTGGGCTTGGGATTCTGGCAAGAGTAGGGCCCAGCACCCAGGGCACACTTACCAGCAGTGTGTGTAACTGGGCAGCATGGTTGGAGAAGAGCCGGGGGGACTGTTGGCACAGCTGGCAGACCTGGGAAATCTGAGGAGAGAATGGAGGTCACTGCCTGCCCTGGGCCCAGTACAGACTCAAGGCTGGAAGACATGCTTGCCAAACTAGGGTCAAAGTCCTGGAAGGAGAAGTTGTCACAGGGAGGAAGGTGACCCTGATCTCCTTTCTCCTTGCCCAACTTCAACTGAGTACTTTGGCTATAAAGTGACTTTCCAATGTTCTCAGAAAGGTCGGCACCCCAGTCACATCACAATGTTCCCTGAGCATGCAAGTTTAGGGAGTCAGGCCACTGGCTTTACATTAGATTATACAGTTCACTCTGCTAAAGCAGTGACAGTGAGGTCACTGCACCCTCCCCTCTTGACAAACAGGTCCCTACCCATGTCGGCTCCCACCATCCTGTTCTGTGCTCGCTACCTCCTGTAGTGCAGTGGCCTTGTGGCCTGTGACGAGCCGGCACATGATGATATGCTCTAGCAGGATCACTTGGAAGGATGACAGGATGGGGCTGCAGTCCAGCACTGGGGACAGGAGGCAAGGATGAGCATGTAGGCATGGCCCCACAGGGCCCTTCCCAACTAGATAAAGCCACTGTGAAGTATCCCAAGGCTGAGAAATCCCCACTGGGTGGTACTCAGGTACAGCAGGGACTTAGCAAGTACAGGTCCTGGCCTGGACCACAGGACACTCTAGGCTGAGGACTATGCCATACACAGGTCAGCTCTACAGAGGCCGGCACAGCCGCTACCCCAGTAAAGAGCTCAAGAACCTGCTGAGAGGATTCTTCAAGATGTCTTGAACTGTGCATGCCTGGGCCAGGATCCAACCTATGAGGAACCTAGGCAGCTCTTGGCAGCTCTGCACAGCTTTCCTTGGGAGGAAGAGGAGCCTAGTCCTTGCCAGATCTAGCTTAAGGGAAAGAGAAGTAGTTCCACAGGCTCTGGTGTTCCCAGCTCACTTCTCCCTTCAGCAGTGCTGAGGAAGGCACAGGACCAAAGTGGTTTAGAGCAATACTAAGGCCATGTGCAACCTGAGATGCATAAAGTAAAGCGTGTGCACAAAACCCCCTGACTCTGGAGACTTCAGAGCAAGTAGGTAAGGGTTACCCTGGCCTCCCTGGGCATGGACATGGGATTGTGTGGGGTCCCCACCCAGGTGGCACTTACTCTTAAGCTTTTCTAACTGCATGAGTGCCTTGTCTGTGTATTTCTGAGCCTTCTCCAGGTAGCCAGCCTGCATCGAATGCATCACTGTGACCTGCAATGAAAGTGGGCGGTGGTCATAGGGCCCTCTCCCAGCCCAGGCCCAGGGTGGTGGGACTCACCAGGTAGACAAGCACACACATGTGCTCCTTAGGCAGCCAGTGGAAGAGGTCAGCAGGGTTGCTGGGCAGGATCTCATCGTCGTGTAGCGTGGAGATGGTCTGGATGCACTGCTGCAGCTGTTTCAGGCATGGCTTGACACTCTTCACCTGCGGCACGCATGCTTCAGCAATACATCCCTGGAGGCCTAGCAATCTTGTCCAGCTCCTGCATGGGTCCTCCCTGTCCATGAGTCTACCTTACCAGGTCCAGGCTACTCTTTGGCAGGGAGCATAGATCCTAGCTGGGTTACACTTGGCTTCTCACAGATAGAAGCCTTGTGGGCATTGCAGCTTCTACCAACCCTCCTGTCTGCCATCCTGAGCCTCTCAGGATAGCTGTGGCTCTCATCAGTCAAAACTAACCCATATCTGCCATGTTTCCCATGCTGTATGAAAAGCTGTGCCCAACAGAAACACAGGAAAGCCCTTACAAACAATAAGCTCACTGAGCCCTCCCTGGTCCCCACAACACTGGCCCAGTACCAAAGACGGGGTGCAGTCAGTGGAACCATAGGAACAGGCAAGGGCCAAGACAGGCAAGGTGGCTTCCATACATCATAGGCTGATGCCATCACAGACACAGGTGTCAGGTCTTCAATGCAGCCATTAAGGCACACCAAGGTTCCTACTAACCCTCACAATGCTGCTGTAAGCTGAGAAAGGGAAGCCTGCTACACGACTCCCCTAGACCCCCCAACCATGTGTGCACTCAATGGATGTGGGGTCACACATTCTTACTCAAATGAGAACAGAACCACTAAAATAAACTCTGTCATCTGAGTACCCTCTTCCTTTGGGTGGTTGAACTGTACCCATGCTAGAGCATCTATGTAAGTGCACTCACCAACATGCAACAATGAGACCACATCATAAGTAATCCCTCCCCCTGTCTGAGAGACAACACACCTGCCCAGCATCCAGGTAGTGGGTCACCTGCAGCACCAGGAAGAAGACACGCAGGGACTCCTTCTGGATGGGGTTGCCCTGCCAGTTCTCCACGATTTGCCCGCACAGTGTGAGCAATGGGTGCACCTCTTGCAGTTTGCGCTCCATCAGCAGCAACTGGAAGGGATGGTGAGCGAGGTATCACTGTCACCAGTCCAACAGCTTAGGAACCTCCCCCCAGACGGCAGAGCTGGGAGCAATAATGTCAGGAATGGCAACGCTTGCCTTTAACCCCAGCACTCGGGAGACAGAGGCAGGCAGATATCTGTGAGTTTGAGGCCAGCAGCCTGGTCTACTTAGAGAATTCTAGGACAGCCAGGGATAGAGACCTTGTCTCAAATAAACAAAGCTAGATACAACAAAGGAACTGTACAGGTGGCTCCACAGCAGGCTTCCTCAATAGCACACCTGCTACCTGAAGCCATACAGCTGCGCCCACCAGTCTTGACTTACCATCCCCTTGCTGAGCAGGAATAGTGCCCTGGAAAAGAGACAAGACATCAGGTTTGAAGGACACCAGGAAGTCTGGGGATCAAAAAGGCTGCCCCTGAGAGAGGTGTGCTTAATAATATAACCCTTTAGTGTGCTGCATTTTGTTCTCATTTATATTTATGGTATTTTGGGGAGGGCATGAGGCTATTCTCATGTAAGCCAGGTTGGCCTCAAACTTGATATGCAGCTGAGGATGACCATGAATATTTTTTCTGGGGGTTGGCATGCTGGGAATTGAACTTAAGGTCTTACACTGTCACCATACTCCCAATTTAACTTTGAACTTAGGAAAAAAAATCAACTGGGCATGGTGGAGCACACCTTTGATCCCAGCACTTAAGAGGCAGAGACAGGTAGATGGATCTTTGTTAAGTTCAAGCCCGTACTGGTCTATATATGGAATTCCAAGACAGTCGGAGCTACATAAGAGAAACTTTGTCTCAAAAAACAAAGAATACACACACACACACACAATTCACTTTTGTTATGTCTATGTGTGAGTGCCTACATGTGCAAATGCATCCAAAGAGGCCACAGGGGCGTGTCAGATAAGATAACTAGGAACTGGAGTTACAGGAAACGGTGACTCTCCTAATGTAGGTGCTGAGGAGTAAATCTGGGTTTGGAATGCTCTTAAACAATGATCCACCCCTCTACTTTCTCAGTCTTCAACTTGGGATCTTTCTTCTTTGGATCCTCCACCTTCAGCACCTATTATTTTACATGATGCAGACATACCTGTGAGCATTACAAAAGGTCAGAGGGCCAAGTTCTGGGCAGAGTAGAAGATGGCACCCTCAAATCACCTTAATGCTCAACATAGCAGATATGGGCGTGGCACAGAGGATGCATGAAACAGGAACTGGCTTGGGCTGTCACTACCTCACCTGTGAACTGGGTTGTGCTCTCCCCGCCCAGGTCCCTCTCTGGATTAAGGGCATAAACTCATATCACTGGAAAGGTCAATGTTCTCCCCTCTCCTCCTCCACAGGTCATAGGGTTCCTAAGACCTGTCCTAGCCCCTACTCCTTGGACTTTCCCAAGTAGATCTACATACATGGTGAAACTAAGGACAGGAACTCCCACAACAGGGCAGGTTGGTTTCTCATACCAATGCTAGCCCACTTTACTTTGCCTCACTCTTCAACAAGTGCAGCATGCAGAATCACAGCTGGCTGTCAAGGAGACCCTATACAATAAAGCCTAGACAAATCCTACCAGAACTCCCCATTTCAAGAGATTTGGAAACTACATGTACAAGTGCAAATCTGTCATCCCAAAGAGAGGCTGAGGCAGGAGGATTAAAACAAGTAGCTGGGGTTCATCCTGGAATACAGTAGTGACAGACAGCCTGATTCAAAAATATCAGAGAAAAACTGCCAGTACCAGCTCTCCAATGAGATACCGGCCCTGCCTTCCCTTGCTAGGCTACTTGCTAAGACTGATTATATGGTTCACAACACCAGAGACGACCTTCACACACCAAGATGCCATGTTTAGGGTCAGTACCAGGATAGCCGAGCAGGAGGAAAAGGATGGGCTCAGCCTACCTTGTATATTCAGATCCCACCACTCGGGCATACTCAGCCCCCACACCCAGGAGGTCACAGGCTGATACCAGGTCCTTCTCCAGTGTGTGCAGTTGCTAAAGAGGAGAAAAAGCAATGACCACGGCTGTCAATGCCCGTCCTCAGAACTTGCCCCGGTTTGGCTGAGCCTCCTACATCAGCACAGTCACTGCAGTGCGGGTTTGGAGTTCAAGCAACAAGACAGCCATCAGTGATAACTGCTGGGGAAACAGCTGGACAAACACGACTCATGCTGTCATTTCAGACTGCACAGAACCAGCAGTCTGGGCTCTCAGGCAGACCCAGTGCATACCAGGTGGGTTACTAGGAAGGGCTCTTTCAGGAGCAGGGGAATAAGGATGCTTCAAATCGGAAGTCTGAACAACTGAAAGAGAGACAAATACAGCTAATCCCTGGAAAGGCACATGCAGCTCCTTGGTATAGAGCGCAGCTCCCTTGCACATAGTGTCATGTAGCTGCCCAGCCCACTTCCTCAGCTGCTGGCAACAGCACATGGGAGGCTGCAAAGAGACAATGTGAGCATGGGAACCTAAGGGGACCTCTTGGGGAAAGGTTCTCAAGTCCAGTATCTTTGGCTATGTGGGGGATAGGGCTGTATCACAGGAGACACGACAGATGGCTAGGTCAAGGGCAGACAACACCAGCAAGGGGTCATCCAGGTGCCCCCGAGATAGAGGTGTAGACAGGATGAGGGAAGAAAAGGTGACTGGCATAGTGGAACAACCTGTCCTCATATGGCAGCCAGGAGGCGCCCAAGGGGAGCCTGTGTGACTGGTACTTGAGTTCATGCCCTAAGGTCTCATTCGCTCCTGTACTCACGGCGAGCTGGAAGAGGAGGCGGCAGTGCCAGTATGGCGTCTGCTGTGAGATCTGGATGGCTTTCCGCAGCAGTGGCTTCGCTGCATCCACCGAGTTCTGAAAGGAAATGGTTTCAAGTTCAAGGAGGACAAGCTGGCAGTCACATGCACAGGACCCTGATGCAGCCGCTGCCACTTGATGGGATGAGGTGGGAATGCAAGTACAGTGTACTTGCCACTTGGGGAAAGTCTACATGCTTCTGCAATCACATCTTGATAGGTGTGATGGTTTACACCTGTTTTATCAATGCTTGGGAATCTGAAGCAGGACTGCCCGTGAGAGCAAGGCCAGCCTAAGCTACAGTGTGACACTGTGTCCAAAAAAGAAAAAAAAAAACTTAGACTATAAAAGACAAGCATGGTGGATCATGCCTTTAATCTCAGTATTAGGGAGGGAGATCTCTATGAGTTCAAAACCAGCCTGGTCTACATAGTAAGTTCCAGGACAGCCAGAGCTATGTAGAGAGACCCTGTCCCCAAAAGAAAATAACAATATAAAAACAAGCAAACCTCAAAAAAAAAAAAAAAAAAAGAAAAGAAAACCCAAAAAAAGAAAACCAAACAAAAAGTTTAGAATATAATATAAAATATAATAGCTTCTCATTCAAACATGTATGGTAGGCACCTTAGGTTGGGATCTCAGTACTAAGGAAGCTAATGCAGGAAGTATGGATCTGAAGCCAGTTCAGGTTACACAGCAAATTCTAGGCCAGCCAGGGGTAGGTACATAGTGAGACTGCATCTCAAAAACAACTTACACATATACACACATAGACACACACACACATTTGGTATTGGGCCTGGTGGTGCACACCTTTAATACTAGCACTTGGAAGGCAGGCAGGTGAATCATGAGTTTGAGGCCAGCCTGCTCTACACAGCCACACCTATGCCAGCCAAGGCTACATACTAGGACCCTGTCTCAAAACACCCCCACAAAAAAAAAAAAAATCCAACAACAGAAACACCAAACCCAAAATGAAACCCAAAACCACACACACAACTATTTGGGAAAAGCAGAGAGATGGCTCTGGCTTGGGTTCAGTTCCCAGCACTCACACGGCAGCTCACAACCATTTGTCAGTCCAGTTCTAAGGGATCTCATATCCTCTTCTAAACTCTGGACAACTGGCAAGGATGTAGTACACTCACATACACGAAATATTTATACCCATAAAATAAAAATAAATAACAAAATCTGAAGGGTGGGGGTGCGGTTTGGTGTTAGAAGGTATCTATTTAGCAGGCTTAAGGCCCTGGTATCCCCTGGACCACAAAAAAAAGATACAAGGAAAAGTTGCACCTTTAAGAATACTGGACGAAGGTGTTGAGTCACTTCTATTGCAGTAGGCAGTACACACTGGGAGGGGAGAGGCACAGGACCAGAGCTCAGTGGCAGTGTCTTTCTAGTACAGGTGAGACACTCACTGGTTTCTGTCCCTAGCCCTGAATTAGTAAACACAGGAATAAAAGTATAAGCAAGCCACACACAAGCTGCAGCACTCCACAGAAGGGCTCTGAGGACCTTGTGGTTCTGGTGTTTGCAACAATCATGGGGTGAGTTCCCAGGGTCTCCGAGGGCTGAACACAATGTGAACTTCTACCCAACTGGAAACCATAATCTCCCGCCCAGGAGATGGGGAGACTTCGCTTTCAGAACCAGTTAACATGTTCTCACCTCTTGACAATACAGCTCTGACAACAAGCTTGCTGCCTCAAATTTAACATCTTCAAACTGTGGGATCTGGAGAAGGCCAGCTAAGGAAGTACAATGCAAAGACATCTCTTTATCTTATTTTTGTTTTAGAAGACAGGGTTTCTCTGTTTAGGCCTGGCTGTCCTGGAATTCACTGTGTAGACCAGGCTGGCCTTGAACTCAGAGATCCACTTGCCTCTGCATCCCTAGTCCTGGAATTAAAGGCGTGCGTCACTATAGCCTGGTGCAAAGTTCTCTTTAAAAAGGGCCAAAGTGCCAATGAGTCCTCCTCCTCCACGTTATAGGGCAAGCAGAGGAGCCATGTTGGGGCAGAATGAAGACCTTGCAACCCAGAGTGGTGGCTAGCTTCCAGGGCAGTGAGGGCACATGGTACGCCAGGGAAGGGAGGGATTTCTAGTTTTTACCACTGGCTTTTCATTCAAGCAGAACATCCCCCCTCAAGAGCACAGTACAGGGCCTTGCTCAATGGCAGAACACTTGTTTAGCAAGCCCCAGGCCCTTGGTTCCACCCCTAGCAGGGCACACCCCCAACACACACAAACAAGAAAAGGATACTTGCTGTGATATCAACCACTGAAAGAGAAAGAAAAAGGATTAATTAATTTTGAGGCAAATGCTTGGTGCCTGGCTATGTGGTTCATGCTGGGGCTGGCAATCATCCCCAAGAAGTGTGGGGAAGTGGTGCGTGTGCTTCTTCCCCTATACTGATCGTGGGAATGGAAGCTGCAGGACACTTGGTAGATGCCTAACAAAGAGGGGATTTATCCTTCTAACATCAAATAAGAAGCTAATGCTCCCACATACTCCAGGGAGGGGATCCCAGGGTGATCTTGGCCACATTCCACAAGTCAGCAGGGATGATGGTCTGGCAGAAAGCTTGGACATTCAGCAAAGCTTTGCTCAAGAGTGAGTTACAATAGGGGAGGGAGTTGGTGTATGGGGACAAGTTCCTCCTGAGGAAGCAGCATATTAAATAGGCTTGAAGAGGGCAGAGCTAGCCTCAGAAGGGAGTGCCAGTGTGGACAGCAGCTGGTCAACCTGAGAAGGTACACTGAAACATCTTCAAAACAAAACAAACAACAAAAAACCCTGGTTACTATTGTTACTGTTCTTGCAGAGGACTCCTCATGTTGGCTCACAATCACCCACAATCCCAGCTTCTCAACACCTTTAGTCTCCACAGGCACCTACATTCAGGTGTGTACACAGAGACAAAAGAACACACATAAAAATAACTAGCTGGGTATAGTGGTACACACCTTTAATCTCAACACAAGAAGCAGAGACAGGTGGATCTTTATGAGTTTGAGGCCAGACTGGTCTAGACAGCTAGCCAAAGCTAAACAGTGAAACCCTGTTTCCAAACAAATAAGTAAATAAATAAAAGTATTCGGAGGGCCAGTTTTGACTTAGGGAACCACTGTGTCTCAAGCTATATGTTGCAACAGATTCCTAGCTAGTGTGCCATGCAGTATACAGTCATTTGGATCTTCAGGGACTTCCTAAGAAGACACCTAACAATGAACTGCCAACCTAGGGTCCAAAAAACAGTTACCAAATAACTAACATTTGAGAGGAGCCTGACAGGTGTGGATAGGTGGACTGGGCCCTTGAACATCCCACTGTCTCAAAAGGCCATACAAGATGGGGCACTTGACGCTGGGCTTTGAAGGCTGGAGTAGGATGTGGTGAGCACAGGGCTCTGCAGGAAAGGGGAAGTAAGAAAGGAACCAAGACCTGGACTAGCTGGGGTGGCAAGGCTGGCTGTTTAGTGCCACACATGCAGCAGTGGCTGGGAGTCCACCCTTGGGTGTGAAGTCTGACCCAGTAGGGAGGAAGTACCTGCCCAAATTATTTTTTTTAATAAAAGCTTACTTATTTATATGATTTCTTTACATGTATGCGTGTGTGTGTGTATATTCAATAGCCCATGAATGTAAAGGTCAGTTCTTTTCAATCATGCTCTTCCCCTTTCTCCCTTATTCCCTTGAGACAGAAGGAAGGTAGGCGCTAGCAGCCAGCAAGCCCTAGGCCCCTCAGCAGCCACAGCACTGGGGTTCCCAGTGGGGTTATGTGCACATGTCAGCTCTTTTACATGGAGACTGAGATCTGCACTCAGGATCTCACTCTTCAACAGCAACAGTTTTAAGCCAGTGAGCATTTACTCAGCCTCATGTTTTTTTGGTTTTTGAGGCAAGATCATGTCAGCCTTGAATTAATAGCATCTTTTTTTCTGCCTCAGCCTCAAAAGTACAGGGAGTATATGGATGAGGCAGCACACCCAGCTGACAGGCTTCTTATCCATAGAAAACAAAGTAACAAAATAATAATAATAAAACAAAACAAAAAAACTCGGATCAACTTGAGTAGCTACTGATTGCTACAATCATGACTGGAAACAGAGTGAGCTTCCCTAATGTCTTGCTATGGGCAGCCAAAGCTCTGGAACCGCTTCCAGCCAACACCTGAGGGTGGACAAAATGGCTCACTGGGTAAAGGTTCCTGCCACCAAACCTAGCACCTGAGAGAGCAGACTTCCACAAGTTGTCCTCTGAGCTGCACACATGCTCTGTGTACACACATGCACACACTTAACAATGTGAAAAAGGAAATAAGGAAGTCAAACACTAAAAACAGTATTTTGAAGATGACGTGGAGGAGGCAAGCAGGGGGAATCAGAATGAAAGGCGATGCTGACTTTAGTTCCTTAAGTCAGAGGGGACAAAGAGAGTGAGAGAGAGGAGAGAGCAGAAAAGAAAACAGGAAGAAGCACAGGTTGTTGTCCATGGAGCCGCTCTGCATGATAACTGAGGCGTGGGCATGGGTTTCTATCCCAGGCCTATACAGCATGTACTCTAGTATGATCAAAACCCAGGAGAGAAAGAGCTGCTCCATCTGAGCCTCAGGCATCAAGAGAGAGGGAAGAGACTCCCAGGCCAACCGGGGAGTAACAGTGCCTGACCAGTGGAACTAGAGTTGTTTTTCAGGTCAGATGAGCAAAGCCATTATCATAGAGCAGCTAGGGCAGGTGCAGCACAAACCTACAGCCCAATATGGAAGCCCAGGAAGGGCACTCAAGCCTGGGTGATTGAGACCATCTTGGCCAACTCCACCTAACAAAGCAACCCACAGAAAGCCAGTCATCAGCAGGGTGTCCTCAACCAGGCCAAAGACTAACTGTAGATGCAAAAAACAACAGTTCCTCTCTTCTCTGCAGCTTCCAAATGGGGAGCACCTAAGAATGGCGTTACACACTGCAGGTCCAGAGACAAAAGGGATCATGAGATCAAAAGAACAAAGTTTGAGGTAGCAGAATTAGAAGTAGAATGCACACAGTAGGATGCTATCAAGTGTGCAACAAGAACCTAGGTTCAATCCACAGCACTACAAATTAAATAAAGAAGGTTGAAGATGCTCATTCAGCAAGTACTCCCTGAGTTTTGACAGCCAGCACCCACATAAACAAGGTGCTGAGCTGCAAGCCTGGAATTCCAGCTCTGGGAAGCAGAGACAAGAGGATATCTGGGCTTATTGATCAGTCAGTCTACCCAACTGGTTAGCTCCAGGTTCAGTTTTCATTCCTGTCTCAAAACTGAAGGAGAGAAGCTAGAGAAATGGCTCAGAGGTTAAGAGCACTGGCTGCTCTTCTATAGGTCCTGAGTTCAATTCCCAGCAACAACATGGTGGCTCACAACCATCTGTAATGAGATCTGGTGTCCTCTTTTGGTGTGCAGGTGTACATGCAGGCAAAATACCGTATATATAATAAATAAATCTCTATAGCTCTGGCTGTCCTGTAACTTAAAAGTCTTGCCTCAAACTCACAGAAACCTGCCTGCCTCTGCCTCCAAAGTGTTGAGACTAAAGGCATGTGCCACCATCACCCGGAATAATAAATGAATCTTAAAAAAAAATTAAGGAGAAAATGCCTTGATACCACCCATAATCTTTCAGTCCTATGGCAGATGGACAGACCACTGAAATGAGGCTGTCTGCTTGAAGGATGGGTGTGAAAATGAGGCAGAAGTCACATTTTGGCTTTGAAGACAAGACCAAATTCGCACAGAAACGGCAGGCTCTGTCTGACAGGATGCAGCTCACAATGCCTGCAGCAGCAGCTTTCCAAGCTCTCCAGCAAGGCAAGCAAATACTGTGCAGATGAGAGCTCACACCATCATAGCCAGCTGGAGCGTTTCAGAGCAATGAGAATCCCCACATGTCAAGATCCCACAAATACTCTAAAAAGGATGGCTTCACACCCCTATTCTCTCTCTGTCTCTCTGACACACACACACACACACACACACACAGAGACAGAGACAGAGAGAGACAGAGAGAGAGAGAGAGAGAGAGAGAGAGAGAGAGAGAGAGAGAGAGAGAGAGAGAGAGAGAAATTTTTGGCCTTCTCTTATTTACAGGATTTCCCAAAATCCCAAGTGGTACTGGGAAGTCAGGGTAAGAAAGACTAACACTCCTGGGGTTGAAGAGATGGTTCAGCAGTTAAAAGCACCGGTTGCTCTTCCAGGGGACCTGGGGTTCAATTCCCAGTTCACAACTGCCTATAATTCTAGTTCCAGAGGATCTGCCACCCTCACACAGATATACATGCAGGCAAAACATCAGTGCCATAAAAACAAACAAACAAAAGACTAACACTCCACCTCAATTTTCCCACACACCCAATTAAATCATGACAAAACATGGTCTCTTTCTCAAAATACCTTATTGTTCCGAACTTACCGTATCTTGTTGCTGTACTATCCACTTCACTGATAGGTGACTGACTAGACATCAGGCACCTATTTATGAGCTACTGAATGCAGCACTGCAGTACTGTACTTGATACCTGAAATATCCGCTAAAGGGTACTTAGAGGAGAGGGTCAACAGGTGGGTCTAGCTACAGCGTGACCATGGTGACAAAGGTCAGCAAGGGAAGGAGGGAACAGAATGTACAATTTCAAACCTAAGAACCAAAGCCAAGTGTGGTTTCTAAAAGAACCTAATTACACTTTTAGTTTTTTAAAGAAAAGGGCACCTTGTTGTGTGGCTCAGGTTAACTTGGAATTCCTGGGCTCACTGAATCCCAATTTCAGGGCTCTAAGTGGCTTGATTATGGTCTGTGTGTGATTCATGCTAGTATTCTTTACCGAGTGGGTCCAAGAGAGGAGAGAATAAAGCTCATAGCTGTGCTTTGGGGAAAGTGCAATGAGAATAAATGAAGGGGCTGGTGATAGAGTTTAGGAGCAGAGTGGCTTACGGACAGGTCCATGGGTCACTCCCAAGCGGGAAAAATGGGGTTTTACATGCCACTTTAAATGAAACTCACTCAAACTTTGAATGGAGGAGTAGTTGAGATTAACAGGACTTCCAGGTACTGAGCTGGGGTGATCTATGAAGGGCACCATATGATTCTGTGGGAGACCCCTCAGGAGTCAGGTTTCTGTGACAGCAAAGGAAAGCACTTCACAAGTGTTTCAGTTACTACTCTCAAAGCCAAGAGCTAAAAGAGAGCAACTGCAGGCATGATGGCACAGGCTGAGTGGATGAAATACAGGATACACTGACACCCAAGGAAAAAGGGAGGGAGGAGGTGGTGGGATTAGCTGCTCTGAACAAGAAAGAAAAGTTTTAGAAGCAGCCAGGTCCTGGCAGTCTCCAGCCTGCACCTACACTAAAGCCTGGCCCTTGGCAGGATCACCTCACTCATTATGCCCTGGCCTCTCCAATCCACTGCTGGCCACATGCATTCCTTGTTATTGACCTGAATCTCGGAGTGGGTTCACTGGCTCGCACCATTCAAATGTCACTCTCATCCAAATAAGAGACACTTGCATGCCCACTGTCCCAACGGGCCGACATCAACTCTATACTTCCTGTGGTCCAGTTCACAGCTCTCATACTATCAGGTTTACTGACTGCTAGTCTCACTAAAGAAAAAGCTTACATAGGTAGTCACTGTTTCAGTTAGCTAATACCCAGAGTCCAAAACAGGCTTGACACTCCACGTCAAGGGGAACAAGAAGCTCCTTGATGAATAAAAGAAAACGCAAAACAAAAGAACAAAAATAAAAACAAAACAAAAAACTTCACTAACACAATAATCACTATCTTGGTCTAGTATGGGAACTGGTGATCATTAAACTGAAGGGGCTAGAGAGATGACTCAGTAGTTAACAGCACACAATGCTCTGCACAGGACCCAAATTCTCTTCCCAATACCTCCACTAGGCAGCTCACGTACAACTCTGACTCTAACTCAAGGCCTCTGACCTCGGTCTTCTATGTATCATCAGAGTCTTCTATGTAGCCCTGGATGATATGCAGCACTCAGATTTGTATACCTGTCTCCTAAGTGCTGGGATTAGAGGTTCCACCACCACACCCAGTGCATTTTATTTTTAAAATTAGTTTTATTATGTGTGTGTGTGTGTGTGTGTGTATGAGTACAGGCACATGTTGAAGTCAGAAGACAACGTTTGAGAGTCAGTTCTCACCTTCTAACGTGGGTTCTAAGGATCGAATTCAAGTTATTAGGCTTGTGCTGCAAAAGCCTTTAACCACTGAGTCTTCTAGCCAGACCTACTTTTTTTCTTTGAGGCAGTCTTGCTACTGTAGCCGAGGCTAGCCTTGTGTTGATCATCCTCCTGCCTCTACGGTGAGTGCTTACATTCTAAGCATGAGCAACTATACCTGGAATCTCAGTACCTGATTGCTGGGAATTCTGAGGCCGTTCTATGGTACATGGTAAGACCCAGCCCCCATAAACAAAAACAAAACCTCACGGGGTGATCTTTGCTAAACCACATCATCTCACTGTATTGTTTCACTCTGGATAAAAAGGAAGTTAGCTGTCAGTGAGGATTAGAAGTGTACAGCCTGGGAAACAAGGATTCTGAGCCCCTCCTGAAGGCAATTTCCTTAGTCTGACTTAGTCAGACTGCGGATCATCACATTTATTTATTTATTTATTTATTTTGGTTTTTCGAGACAGGGTTTCTCTGTGGTTTTGGAGCCTGTCCTGGAACTAGCTCTGTAGACCAGGCTGGTCTCGAACTCACAGAGATCCGCCTGCCTCTGCCTCCCAAGTGCTGGGATTAAAGGCGTGCGCCACCATCGCCCGGTGGACCATCACAGTTAAAGACCCGAGATGACCCAAGGAGCTCCTTCAATCAGAATGGAGATAGGTGAATGGCAGAAAGGAGGCGGAGGTGGCAAAGGGACGGTTTCTATGAGAAGAAATATGTCTACAGCCACGGAGTATATTGAGGAGAGGAATGACAGCTACCTCTTCCAATTCTGTGAAGCACCAAGTTGTCACAAGACAAGCTGGAGGTGAGTGGGGACTCCTTCAAAGACAGAGCACTACGTGTCAGGAGAAGGCGGCACCAACGACGGGACCGACCTCCAGACCCCGGTGCAGCAACTGACTCCGTGATCTACATCCTTTGCTTCCTCACAGGACAAATCTCAGCTTCCCCAGTAGCCTTGGCACAAAGGACAGACTGGAGACCCAGGCAGCTGAGGGACCAGGAACGAGCTTCCAGGCTGACGCTCTGGCCAACGATCCCACTGCCATCCAAACGGGATCCCCGACGCGGGAACCCCGTCCTTGCTAAGGCAAATTCCCCCGGTCCCCGCCGAGAGGGCGTGGCGGAGTCGTGTCTGTCAGCACAGGTGAGGGCGAGGCCTCCGGGAGCCCTAAACCCGGTGGAGGCGGAGAGGGCGCCCCCGCGCCCCCGGCCCGCCCGCCGGCCCGCACGCTCACCGCCTTCTCCAAGTGGCTGCGCGCCTGCTCGCTATTCTTCGTGTGGTGGTAAAGCACCGAGCCGAGCTGCAGATGCGTACGGGCCTCGATCCGCTGAGGCGGCTTGAACGGAAACACGGCCTGCAGGCAGTGAACGCACAGGCGGATCTTGGGCGGGCTGGACGTGCGGAAATGCTCGGCGAATCCCAGGAGAGCCAAATACCATGACTCGGCTGCCTCGGCCTGCGCTGCTTGAGCCGCGGCCACCTGCGCGGCCGCCGCCGCCTGCGCCGCCGCTGCCGCCTGTGCCGCCATCTTGGCCTGCACAACAACAAGCCGCCTCCACAGAGAGGCGGAAGCATCTCGAGGGGCGGGGCCTGGCGCTCCTCGCGGTTCTCGCGAGAACTTCTGCGCAAGGTATTCTGGGATTTACAGTGTCTATTCGCAGTGGCTGCGACTGAGGGAGAGTCTGAGGAAAGGACGACGCCTCTGCATCCTCGCGACCGAAAGTGACACACCTTCCTGGATCGACGCCGGAGTTTTTGTGGAGAAGATTCTTGGTGTCCTAGAAGGGGTTGGACGTGTCAACGGAAGAAGACTACATTTCCCATCAGACCAAGCGCACTATAACTGAGTCTCCCTCCTCTCAGGTGGCGCCGGAGCATTGTGGGATTGGATGAGTCTCAAGATGGACAACCGGGATGTTGCAGGTAACAGCCCCCGCCTTCTCTCCGGCCCCCGCCTGGGTTCCCGCGGCTGCACGTACCCCTCTTCACCCCCTTTTCTGTCGCAGGCCTGACACGCGGACTCTTTGCCTCAGCCCCTCGGCCACCTGCGGTAACGGCGTGTGCACCCCTTTCGTCGCCCGAGACCCCAGACTCGGCTTGCTGGCCGCTCACCCGGGGCTGAGGAGAATCCCGTGTCTTCCCCAGAGGCCTAGGCGCCGGGTGGCCCCGCGCGGGCCTTCCCAATGCCTGCTCTCGGGCCGGTGCCATCCATAGCGGCCAGCCGAGGACAGCCTAGCTGCCCCTTCAGGTGGCAGCTACCCTTTGTGGAAAAAGAAAAAATCTGCGTTTCAGAATTGCAGCGGGGCAGCCAGGGAGGGCACGGTCTCACACGCTATGGAAGCCCACTTGGCCACGGGGCTAGCATATGCCTCTAGGACAGGATGCAGTGGCCCTTCCCCGTCTGCTCCCACAAGTCCTGTGTGCCAAGCGTCGGGGAGCAGATTTCACAAAGAACTAATTCTGGTGACGAGGTCTGGCTTGGATGCTGCTAATACACTGAAGGCCAGGGAAGGCTCTAAGTTTTATTTATTTACTTATTTGTATTTATTTATGTTTTGCGTGAGAGTACGCACGTGGGTTCCCACGGAGACTAGAGAGGATTTCAGATCCCCCGGAACCTGGATGTTTGTTGGCATCTCAACTTGAGGCTCCTACAGAGCAGCCTGCACTCTTAACCACTGAGCCATCTCTCCAAGTCCATGAAAGGCCTCTCTTGAGCACAGGTGTTTGAAATGTGATCTATAGGACGGCAGAGGTTTCCCCTCAGAGGAGTGGACTGGGATTGCCGTAAAGAAATGGAGATAACCAGGGAAGCCAGCTGTGATAGTGCCTGGGAGTCAGCCTTGCTTTCAACATGTGCAACTGAAGGGCTGTCGAGACATCTCAGTGGTTAAAGTGCTTGCTCCGGGTTATGAGGACCAAGCTTCCCATCTCCAGCACTCGTGTAAAATCTAGATGGAACTACAGCACTGTGGGCTCCTGGGGCTTGGCGGCAGAGTCCTCGCTGAAACAGAGAGCTCAAGGTTCTGTGAGCTCCTCTGTCCCAAAATATTAGGCAGAGACAGAAGCAGTGGTGTACACCTTTAATCCCAAAATCTGAAGAGGCAGGTGGACCTCGGAATTGAGGACCAGCCAGGTCTGTACAAGAAAGAGGCAGGCAGATCTCTGTGAGTTCGAGGCCAGCCTGGTCTACCAGAGGTAGATCCAGGATCGCTAGGACTAAGTCTGATTCCTGGCACACATGTGTTGACTCGCAATCTTTCATAATTAGGTACCAAGCTGGCCTTGAACTCAAAATAATTTTTTTAATTAGGAAAATAGAATTTCCCTGGAAATGTTTGGACTGCAATGCTATTTTTGTTTTTGTTTTGAGACAAGATCTCGTTACATAGCTGTGGCTGGCCTTGAACTCACATAGATGTGTCTGCTTCTACCTCCCCAGTGCTGGGATATAAAGGCTGTGCTACCGGTTCAATGAAGCAAAGTCTCACTAAGCCCCTGCTTGTCTGGAAAGCATGCACCTCCTGACTTTGGATGGCTGCGGTATAGTACCACATTTGGTACTGTCATCTTTGCTTGAACCCAGCAATTTGTCTTGGTCATCTTTCTTTCTGTGCACTTTCTGTACATCAGAATAACCAGGGCTGGAAGCAGTTAAGAGCACTGACTGTTTTTCCAGAGGTCTTGAATTCAATTCCCAGCAACCATCTGTTAAGAGATCTGGTGCCCTCTTCTGGCATACAGGCACATATGCAGGCAGAACTCTATACATAATAAATAAATAAATTATTGAAAAAAAAAGCACTGCCGGGCAGTGGTGGTGCACGCCTTTAATCCTAGCACTTGGGAGGCAGAGGCAGGCGGATCTCTGTGAGTTCGAGGCCAGCCTAGTCTACAAACCCTGTTTCGAAAAACCAAAAAAAACACAAAACACAAAGTTGGCTGATGAGGTAACCCACACTTGTAATCAAAACACTAAAGCTGTGACCCTTTAATATAGTTTTCATATTGTGGTGGCTCCCCACCATAAAATTATTTTGTTGTTACTTCATAACTGTAATTTTGCTACTGTTATGAATCAGAATGCAAATACCTGATGTGCGACCCCTTTACAGGGTTATTTGACCCCCCCAAAAGGCTTGCGATCCACAGGTTGAGAACCACTGTTTTTTGTTTGTTTGTTTGTTTGTTTGGTTTTGGTTTTTCCGAGACAGGTTTCTCTGTGTAGCTTTGAAGCATATCCTGGCATTCACTCCGTAGACCAGGCTGGCCTTGAAATCACAGAGATAGAGGAGGATTTAGAGATGTTTATCACTTACGAGTATGATTTGCAGGGAGCAAAATGGAATAGATACTCCATCCCAAAAGGTTGAATTGAACCACTCTGTCACTAAACAGCTACAGGTTTGAAGCCTGACCCCAGACCATTGCTTTTGAGGTACAGATAGGAAGTTCAACATTATTCTTGGCTGTACAGTGAGTTTGAGATAAATCTGAACTATATGAGAACTAAATAAATTCAAATAAACTACCTGTGGAGGGCTGAAGAAATGGATCACTGGATAAAGTCCTTACTATACAAGCATGAGGACCTGAACTTGATGTCCAGAATTCATGGCTGCCTTATAACACAGTTTGTAATCCTTATGCTCCTATTACCAGAAGAGATAGGAGGCAAAGCCAAGATGTTTCCTGGAAGCTTACAAAGGACCTAGCCTGGAATGCATAGCTTTGAGCATCAAGAGCCTATGTCTTGGGCTAGAGAGATGGCTCAGAGGTTAAGAGCACTGCCTGTTCTTTCAGAGGTCCTGAGTTTAATTCCCAGCAGCCACATGGTGGCCGACAACCATCTATAATGAGATCTAATGCCTTCTTTTGTGTGCAGGCATGAGTGCACATAGAACAATGTATACATAATAAATCTTTAAAAAAAAAAAGAACCTATGTCTCAATGTGGAAGATAGGGTATCAGGTGTAGCACGAATAATAAAAACCCAGAGACAGATATTAGCATTCAACCTGAAGATCAGAAAAGCAAAGCAGCCAAACCACTAGAGAAATTTTACCTCTACCAAGGCTGGGGGGCCACAGGCTAAACTTCTCTCTCTTATTTTATATTTACTCTAGTACTGGGATTAAAGGCATGAGCCTATACTGCCTGGATTTGTTTTCAGCAATGATCTTGTGTAACCCAGGGTGACCTTGAACTCACAGAGATCCATCTGCATCTTTCCCAAATCCTGGGATTAAAGGTGTGAGGCACCACTGCCTAACCTCTAGTGGCTTAGCTTTGCCCTCCTGATCTTTAGCCAGTCTTTACTTATTAAAACAAATAAAATATCACTATATTTCCCATTTTTTATCTAAAATAAAAAAGGAGGCTATAACTGTTGTAGTGAGGAGGGCGGGACTGTGCCCCGCCACCCAGGTGCCCACATGGCTAGCTTATGCCCCGAAATAATTACATGGAAACTGTATTCTTTTTTTTTTTTTTTCAAAATTTATTATGTATACAATATTCTGTCTGTGTGTATGTCTGCAGGTCAGAAGAGGGCACCAGACCTCATTACAGATGGTTGTGAGCCACCATGTGGTTGCTGGGAATTGAACTCAGGACCTTTGGAAGAGCAAGCAATGCTCTTAACCACTGAGCCATCTCTCCAGCCCCGGAAACTGTATTCTTTTAAACATTGCCTGGCCCATTAGTTCCAGCCTCTTATTGGCTAGCTCTTACATATTGACCTAACCCATTTCTAATAATCTGTGTAGCCCATGAGGTGACTTACCAGGGAAGATCTTAACCTGCGGCTGTGTCGGGAGTGAGAATCTTGGCGACTCCTTGACTCAGCTTCTTTCCCCCAGCATTCTGTTCTGTTTACTCCGCCTACCTAATTTTATGTCCTATTAAAGGGCCAAGGCAGTCTTTTTATTTAACCAATGAAATTAACACAAAACAGAAGACTCTCCCCCATCATTTCCTCTTTTTCTGTTAAAACAAAAAAGAAAGGCTTTCATTTTGACATAGTAAGATTACATATAACAAAACAGTTATCAAGTAAGAATTATAGTTACAATATTTATAACTAAGGAAAACTATAAGTAACCATTTTTCAACTCCATCAAAGACTCCAGAAGGATATAATATTACCTAAGCAAACAAGAAATCCAAAACTCTAGAAATGACAGAGACATCTCGCTGCCTGGACAGTCACCCAAAGTTCTTTTGTACTGTTGGGGCATCCATCTTCAGCCTTCAGGCCCATAGTATCCAGCAAGCATTTTCATCAAGCAGGAAATTCCAAAGACAGTTCAGTCACTTTCTACTGTGTCCTGCAGAATGTCTCGCAGACTCTCATGAATCAGGAACCCCGAAAGACCATCTCACCTTTAGGCAAGTTCAGCAGTCCTCTCTCTGCGGGTTCTCTGTGTCCATTTTTATGCAACAGTCCAGGCAAGAGCAGTTTCTTGCCCAAATGGCTATCAAACTCCATAAGGATCCTCTTCAATGCCCATCTTCCTCTCGAAGTAGATTGGTGCCGCCAGGAGCAGACATGTCTCATTGTCATGAAAAGTCCTAAGTTATTAAAATATTTTAAATGCCATATTCTGCAGCCTTTGAGAGATATGAAGAATGCCTATCTGAAATATATCTCTATATATCTAGAAAATCTAACTAACATGACTATTATCGATGATTATCCATTAACAACCTATATTTCTTAATTATACAGTATAGAAAAACTATGTGATAAGTACAATATATATAGGCCATAAAAACATCAAACTGTCCAGTTCATTTGCTTTTTGACAAATTCAGAGGAAATACTTGATATCTGTCCTATCTTGGTGAAGCCAGTCTTGTATTTCTTTTCTATCATAACTTGCTTTCTGTGAGACCAAAGAAGGAAATAATAATAACTTAGTAAGCAGGAAGTGCAAACAAGTGACTTCTAAAAAATGTGAGAAATGACAGAAATAGCTGGCTGCTTGGACAGTCACCCAAAGTTCCTATGCAATGTTGGGGCATCCATCTTACGCCTATAGGCCTAGCATATCTGACAGACTTTTCTGTGAAGCAGGATATTCTAAGGTCTGTCCCTCCTTGTCTTGACAGTGTCTGGCGGTCACTTTGTTTTGTGTCCTGCTCATACTGCCAGCAGTCGAGGCAAGGGTGTTTTCTTGCCCACTGGCTTTCTTTGGCCACAAAGAAAGTAAAACTCTATGTTTTTTTGATGCCCATTATCTTCTCTGAAGTAGATTGTTGCTGCCAGACACGCCTCATTGTCCTAAGAAGGAGCCAATGTTATTAAAACATCTTAAATGTAGATCTGTTTGAAGATGATTTGTTTTTCTAAAATCTCTGTTTGACCTTGAAAGCATACCTAATGTACTGCAAGTTCAGTTATAATAGGTGACTAATTACTAGCCTGTATTTCTTTATTATCCTAAACAGTTGGTAATGATAACTTTCAAGGACTAGAAATTTGCATTACATTGTTAAATGTGTTGTATAGTAAAAATGTATATGCAGTATGTTTTAACAAAATTAATCTCAATATGCAAAATTTGTATATGTTATACAAAAGTCCAATACAATATAAAACATTTAAAACTGGTAGTTTTTTTTTTTAAGTAGATTCAGTAGTCTACCTTTTTATCTATATCCTCCTTTTTTTCTTTTCAGAGTAGAGTCAGATCCCCTGGAACTGGAGTTACTAATGTTTGTGAGCCTACATGTGGGTCCTGGAATTAAACCTGGGTCCTCTGGAAGAACAGTCAGTGCTCTTAATTTTCCAGCCCCAATCTTCTTGCCTTAACCTCCTGAGTGCTGAGGTTATAGATATACATCATTCACCTAGGCATTCATCCTGAGCACACAGTCCACAAACTGAGCTATGTTTTCAGCGTTGCAGCAGGGTTTTACTGTGTAGATGAGGCTGGCCTTCTTCCTCAGCCTGCTACCAACCTTCCAGCTAACTTTTCATGTTACGTCTCTTGCCTTCAAAGTCAGAGGTGAGTCCTACCTGGACAGAGTCCTCATCACTTCTGTTTAGAGCCTAGCACAATGCTATATACATGGCAGATTATTCTGTAAGCGTTTGTTGAAGAAATGAACAAGTGACCATTTGAGTCCCCTGAGCATTTGTAGTTGTCTGGTCCATCATTGCTGTTAGACAATGGAGCAAAAGTGTTTTCTGATCCCTGTCTTTTCTCTCCCCAGGAAAGGCTAATCGTTGGTTCGGGATGGCACAGCCCAAGTCTGGAAAGATGAATATGAACATCCTCCACCAGGAAGAGCTCATCGCTCAGAAGAAGAGGGAGATCGAGGCCAGAATGGAACAGAAAGCCAGGCAGAGTCATGCGTCCAGTCCACAGCCCCCTCATCCTGGGGAGTAAGTGGATTCTGAGGTTTAGGGCAGCAGAGTCTGAGTGCGGCGGGATGGTGTGACAGTAAAAGTGGGGATTAGTGTGCAGAGACTCCGGGGTAGTGCTCTATCCCTGTGAACCCAGAGCTTTAGAGGTAAAGGCAGGAACATCCCAAATTGAAGGTCATATGGGTACTGGAACAGACTGGCTGGCTGTTAAGTTCAAGGCCAACCTGGTCCGTATGAGAACTTGTTTCAGAAAACAAAAGCCCCTTATGATCCTGTGAGCTTAGATTACAGGCCTATAAGCCTTGCATTGCTATTGTCACCATAGTTCAGTGGTATTAAGTCTATTCCCAGATTAGGGTATGGCTCAGTGGTAGAGTGCTTGCCTAGCCTACTTGAGGCCTTGCGTTACATCTTTGGAAATGGGGAAAAAATGGAGGGGGCATCATATGTATCCTAAACATGTATGTGCTTTTTATATTTTAAATTTTAGTTTGTATTTATATATGTGTGCTTGCTCATGTATGTACCCATGTGTAGACCAGGGGACAACCTTGGGTCTCTTTCCTTAGGAGCTGTTTATATTTTGATTGTCTTTTTTGTTTTTCAAGACGGAGTTTCTTTCAGATAAGCATGAGTGTCACCTGGCATCTTATTTTATTTTATTTTATTTTATTTTATTTTGAGACGGGGTCTTACTATGTAATCCAGGCTGGCCTAGAATTTGCTATGTAGACCAGGTTGGCCTTGAATTTACAGAGATCCACCTGCCTCTGCCTTCTAAGTGTTGGGATTAAAGCCACGTACTTAATTGTTTTTGAGATAAACTTCTCACTGACCTATAACTCACCAATTAGCATTCAACAAACCCAAGGGATACTCCTGTCTCTGCACACCATTCTTCCTGGCTTTTCACATGGATTCTGAGAATGGAGCTCCAGTCTTCACTTTCACGTGGCAGGCACTCACTTGAGCTGTCCCAGTTTTTGAGACAAGGTTTTCTTGCGTCGCTCCTTAGTTTTGGGATCACACAGTCTCAGCAGCTGAGTTTTATCTTCTCTGCATATTCACTAAGCAACACTTTGACAGGTGATTGCATGGCATCTGTGTGCAGTAGTCACTCTAAGTCATCTAGAGATCATTAACAGGACACGGGAGGACTGTGTGTCCCATGCAGATGCCATGCAGTTCTACCTAGGTGCAGGAATAGTGTGAGGACAATGCCAGGGTCTGACTAGGGTCCTCCAGGGCCTCAGCCACTAAGCAGGAGACTGCTTTCTGAGCAGAGGCTTCTCTGGTATATCAGAAAGCTTTGAATTTTTGCTTTTGTCTTGATATTAAAACCAAGAAGCAAACAAGGACCTTTTCATTGTTAAACTTGGTAAGAACCTGTGAACCAACAAGATGGCTCAGTGGGTAAAGATGCTTGTTGCCAAGCCTGTGACCTAGGGGAGTTCAATCCCTGGTACACACTGATAGCTTTTAGATCCTGCAAGTTGTCTGACCTCCACATATGCCATGGTACACAGAACTATAATGCACATAGAATAAATAAATATTATTAAATAAATTTTAAATTCTTTCTGAAAATATTTATTTCATTATTTTGTGTGTATGAGTGTTTTGCCTTCATTTATGTTTGTATATCATGTGCATACTTAGTGCCTGAGGAGGTCAGAAGAGGAGGACATCAGCTCTCCTGGAACTGAAGTGATAGATGTGAGCTACCATGTGGGTGCTGAGAATCAAACCAGGTCATTTGCAAGAATAGCAAATGCTCTTATCCACTGAGCCAACTCTTTAGCCCCTTTAAAAATATTTTAAAATCACTTATGTGCATGATATGAAATCAAAGAAATAGAAGAAACAAAGAAAAGCCAATGTCATTCAACCCTGAGAGCCAAATAAATCTTGGGGTGCTTTTCTAACAGCTGATTGTTACAACTTGCAAACGCTAAGCTTCAGTTCTCTTCATCCTGAGATGGCAGTTCATTATTTCCTTCTGGGCTCAGGTCTTCCTGCTGCCTAAGCCTCCCAAGAAGCAGGTTCACAAGGTACAGCTGTTGCACCTGCCTAAAGAAGATGCAGAAAGCTGGATGATGGTGGCTCACACCTTTAATCCCAGCACTCGAGGCAGAGGCAGGCGGATCTCTGTGAGTTCGAGGCCAGCCTGGTCTACAAGAGCTAGTTCCAGGACAGGCTCCAAAGCTACAGGAAAACCCTGTCTTGGAAAAAAAAAAAAAAAGACACAGAAAAGTTTTGTTGGTTTGTTTGCCAGGTAGATGTTTCTGCATGAAATCCCAGCACTCAGGCAACTGAGACAGGGAGACTACAGAATGACACAGTCTCTCAAACAACAATAAGGAGCAAGCTACTGCAGCACGATATATAGCAGATGCCTTCAGTTCTCACAGGCATTCGCTGTGGGTGTTCCCTGTGATTGTGTGACCTATCGAAGCTTCTGCCAGAGTATGTATATGTGGGCCATACACACTAATGCCAGTTACAAATTGTACAAATCCCAGCTTCGAAGAAGGAGGAAAGAGGTCTTTGCACATTGATGGCCAGCCTGGGCTACATAGTGAGTTCTAGGCCCACTCAGAATAGTGAGACACAGTTTTAAGGGGGAAAAATAGTCAGGTTTGGTGGTAGTTATCTGCAGTCTTTATATTTGGAGATGCAGTTGGGAAGATAAAGGCCAGCCATGTTCCTGTCACAAAAGCAAACAAAACCACAAAACTGGGCATGGTTGTGCACACCTTTTTTTGTTTTTTGTTTTTTCTTTTTGAGACAGGGTTTCTCAGTAGCTATGGAGCCAGTCCTGGAACTTGCTCTGCAGACCAGGCTGGCCTCAAATTCACAGAGATCCACCTGCCTCTGCTTCCTTAGTGCTGAGATTAAAGGCATGCGCCACTACCGCCCACCTTGGTATACACCTTTAATCCCAGCACTCAAGAGGCAGAGCCAGGTGGATCCCTGAATTTGAGGCCAACTTGGTCTACAGAGGGAGTTCCAGGACAGTCAGGGCTGTTAGACAAAGAGACCCTGTCTCAAAAAAACTAAAGTCATAAGATGCACGCACTTCCTGCTTTAGAGTTAGCTATAATACATGATGAACAATAAGCCAGGTTGTAATTAATCCAGTAGGACATATGCCGTGCAGAAAAAGACCACAGGGCTGGAATTCAAGCCAAGATAACCCAAATGTATGCATTCTTATTTTCACCAAGGCAAAAGTGGTGTCGGCCTACTATATACATGAGTGCTCCCTGCACATAACCATTGTCCCCCAACATCTTTGGGGCTGCAGTCTGGCTGTCTTCAGCAGAAGAACACGCTATGGGTGTAGGGCCAGGAATGTCAGTGCACTAGCCCTGTCCTTGGCACTCTGTTTCCTCTACAGCTCACTCTCATCCATGCTTTGGTTCTAGAATTGCCAATGCACATAACTCCTGTATCTCCAACAAGTTTGCCAATGATGGCAGCTTCTTGCAGCAGTTTCTGAAGTTGCAGAAGGCACAGGCAAACACAGGTGAGTACAGCCAGCCCTCTCACCCCAGCTTCTGTCCCCCAGGTTCCCTGGAACATTACAGGGATGACAGGTCCATTAAGTGCCCTCAATCTTCTCCTGTGGGATGGCAGACAGGTTTCTGCATGTCGCATAATGGGCCTAGAGGGTCCCCAGTGGGGTGAGGGTCAGTTGTACTCCAGCATCAGGCCTGCTGTGGATGGTGCAGGACCAAGGAGGCATCCTGGAAATGACCAAGTCACCTAACAATTCACAGGAGTTTATTGAGTGCCATCTCTAGCCAGTGCTTCCTGCACTTGGCACCATACAGGCCACTGCCTTGCCCTATCGCTCATCTTCCTTCATAATAGCCTAGGCAGAAGATCCTTGTCACCCTGCTGCCATATGTCTCTTTGAAAGTCGACAAAACTTCTATCTCGTACCTGAATCCATAGGCTTGGTATCCCGTTGTTTTTACTTCTGATCTTTTTGTTTGCTTTTCTTTTTCTTTTTAATGATTTATTTCTTTTTATTTCACACACATTGGTGGTTTGTCTGCATGCGTGTCTGTGTGAAAGTGTCAGATCCCCTGGAACTACAGACAGTTATGAGCTACCATGTGGGTGCTGGGAATTGAACCTGGGTCCCTTGGAAGAACAGCCAGTGCTCTTAGCTGCTGAGCCATTTCTTCAGCCCCTGCTTTTATTTTTCAAGACAGGGTCTCTCTGTGTGGCCATGGCTGTCCTGAAACTTACTCTGTAGATCAGGCTGATCTTGATCTCAGATCAGCCTGCCTCTGCCTCCAGAGTGCTAGAATTAAAGAAATGAGCCATTAACGCCCTGCCTTCTGATCTCTTTTTTAAATTGCTCTTAAGAGCACTTGCTGCCCTTGCAGAGGACCAAAGTTCATTTCCCAGCACCACAATGGTGGCCCACAACCATTCAGGCTCCAGGGGATCTAACACACTTTTATCTTGGGGATAACAGACATGTACATGGTTCATAGATATGTGGCAGACAAAACACTCAAACATATAAAAAATCTGAAATAAATAGATAACAATAACAAAAAAGGCAAATCTCAATATGTTAGCCTTACTTACTTACTATGTAGCCCAGGCTCGACTTAGACTTAAAAAGATGTCCTGGCCTCTACCTCCTGACTGCTGGGATAAAAGGTGCACTGCCTGGCATTTTTTGTTTCATTAAGACTTTTAGATTTGATTTTTAATTCATATTTATGTGGGCTTGTAAGAGTTCACGTGCATCTTGTGGTTGTAGAAGCCCTTGGAAGCCAGAGGATCACTGATATGAATATTGGGAACTGAACCCAGGTTCTCTACAAGATCAATCAGTGCCCTTAACTGCTGGGCTATCCCTCAAGCTCCTGATTTTTTTTTGGTCCAAGACAGGGTTTCTCTGTAGCTTAGGAGTCTGTCCTGGAACTCACTCTGTAGACCAGGCTGGCCTCGAACTCACAGAGCCTGTCTCTACCTCCTGAGTGCTAGGATTAAAGGTGCACACCACCAGCAGCACTGGGCGTGTCTGACAGTCTTGGTCGTCTTGTTCTCAGCAGTGTGGTACTGTTTGTGTTTGGTGAGAGAGGGTTCTCTTTAGACTCAGAGGGTACCTATAGATCTCAGGCTGAGTTCAGCTTCTGAAGCATCACATAGCCAGGAACCCCTGTTTTACACTTAGGAACTGAGGCTTTGGACAGTAAGCCAAACTGTGGAGCCTCCAGTGCGGTAGTCCATGTGCCCAGTTGTGCTACAGTGCTGCTCCCCAAGGAGCTTGGTTCCCTGCCTTGTCGTGGGTTTAATTGTACCCATGGGATTATGATGATTATTTTGCAGTGCTGGGGATCAAACCTGGGTCCTTGTGCATGCTCAGCAAGTGCTTTGCCACACAGAAGAGCCCTGTTTTAGCTTTTCATTTTGAGACAAGACTTAATTGCTCAGGCTGCCTTTGAACTCATTATGTATCCCAGGCTGATCTTGAATTCCACCTTTCACCACTGTCTCAAAAGTTGCTGGGATTACAGGTCTTCAACCCCTGGTCCTGTCCACATGTGGGGTCTTAGGAGAAGGGCTATGTGTACCCTAGCATATCTTCCAGTTTGCCCCAGTGGGTGAAAATCCAGATATAAGGAAGCCACACAGCCCAATTGGAGCTCATTGTTACTGAAAGAGACTGTAAATCAGCCGTTTTCAGAGGAGGACACATTGTTTAAGTCCTTTACCCTCAGGTTTAGGAGGCTGTGACCTGGAATCTCACTTACTGCTCTCCATTCTGGTTGTGGTGTACAGAGGCACATCCAGCAAGACCTGCCACCTGCCAAGCCCTGGCATATCCTCTTGCACCTCGATACCCTGAATGTCCTCTCTCCTGTGCCTCAGTCCACTTTCTCTGGCCTAGACAGGTCTAGTGCATCTGCACAGCCATGGCATGCTCGAAGATGACTGTAGCCATGATGATACTTTCTGGGTGTGTCCACAGCACTGCCCTCTGCAGATCTCCAATGTGTGTTTTCTTGTATTGGCCCAGATATTCTCCCCAGTGCCCCTCCCAGCATGCCAACACCCAGCACCTTGAAGAGACCCCTCCTACTCAGCAAGCGGACAGGCCTGGGGCTGGGCAGTCCACTGGGCCCTGTGAAGAACTACTCACATGCCAAGCAGTTGCCTGTTGCCCACCGCCCAAGCGTTTTCCAATCCCCTGATGATGATGATGATGAAGAAGAGGACTATGAGCAATGGCTGGAGATCAAAGGTAAGTTGTGGGATGGCCCTGGCTCCTTCTACCACTGTCATGGCAGGTGTGGCCAGAGCCTGGCTCAAGGTGCTGTGATTGGGGTTTGAACAGAGTGAGTCATCCTGGGAAGTCTTGGCTGAGCCCTGCCAAGGACACTAGCCCCATTCTGAGAACAGTGTCACAGCTCATCATACAAGGTTCTCCTGGACAGGGCCTCATGTCAACTGAGGCAGAAGCTTCATGACTGTGTCTACATTTGGGGCCAGAGGGTCAGAATGTAAAGATTGGAGGATGTGCTCTCACATGATGAAGGTGGTCTCTGGTTTCAGGCTGACAGTGGCATTCTCTTCTGGTGACTCCGCTCTGTATCATTCAGAACAAGGCTCTGTGACAGCAGGACCAAGTCAGCCTGTTGTGAATGACGGTCACCAGAGTAGGTTGGAGGCATGCCTTCTTAGGTTTTAAGTCCTTGCCGATGCTATGTTAACGCCTCACAAGGGGCCCATCTCCAGGCCTTAGCACCTGTTTTGGGCGTCAACTGATATGGCCTTACACTTCTATACATAGTGATCAGGCGGGAGTCTTGCTGTGCATGTGAGAGGAAAGTAAAGTTCTAATGGCCAGACATCACTAACAGTGCAGTATTTTCTTTGCACTGTTGTTTTATGACATTCATAAAAGGACATGACAATACAGTGACTAACAGACTCAGCCTCAGGACTAGGCCAGGGAGAAATACAAAAGCAAGTTCCACCTGCCTCAAACAGGCAGCTAATCCAACAGTAAAGAGATAGTCTCAGGCTGTGGGTGTGGTTCAGTTGATAAAGTACTTGCCTAGCATGTGTAGATTCCCTGGGTTTCATTCCCAGCACTGCATAAACTGGGGTATGGTGATGCATTTCTGTCATCCTAGCACTCAGCAGGTTGAAGCAGAGGGATCAGGAATTTAAGGCTAGGCTTAAACTAGTTCAGGGTCAGCGTGCTTAAAAAAACAACTAGCAGTGGTAGTGCACACCTTTAATCCCAGCCCTTGGGAGGCAGAGGCAGGCGGATCTCTGTCAGTTTGTGGCCAGCCTGGTCTTCAGAGTGAGTTCCAGAACAGCCAAGGCAGAGAAACCCCTACTGGGGGACGGACACACACACAAACTTAACATTGTATCTCTGAGATAGTGATTGAATGATTGAGCATGAGGAAGTGGTGTGCTAGTGCCCCGAAAGTAGGATGCAGTACACCACTTTCCAACAACACAAACTCAGACCACTTGAAAATATGGCTGGTTGTGAGTGCATAAGGTTTAAGAGATTATGGGATCACCTGCCGTCCATCAGAAACACCAGAGATCATGTCTAGAGTGCTTGGGAGCCAACTTCAAGACAATGAAATGAAGTCCACCCAGTGTCCGTTCAGAGTGTGTGATAGTTTTTTAAATGAGAATTATTAGAGCTAGAAAGATAGCTCAGTCAGGAAAGTGTGTGGTATCCTTGTGGCTCCTAAGTATGGAGACCCTAAGTTTGATCAAAAATCCCACACTGAAGAGGAAAAAGAAAATGCTGGATGTGGTGACACATTCTGTAAGCCAGTGCGAGGGATGTGGGCACAGGTAGAACTCCCTAGCCAGCCAACCTGGTGGACTTGGCAAGCTCCGGAGAGACCCTGAATCAGAAGTTAAAATTAAAAAAAGAAGGGCTGGAGAGATGGCTCAGCGGTTAAGAGCATTGCCTGCTCTTCCAAAGGACCTGAGTTCAATTCCCAGCAACCACATGGTGGCTCACAACCATCTGAAATGAGGCCTGGTGCCCTCTTCTGGCCTACAGGCATACACATAGACAGAATATTGTATTGTATACATAATAAATACATACATACATACATAAATAACTATTTTTAAAAAATTTAAAAAAAAAGTTGACAAGATGGCTCAGCAGTTAAGAGCACTTGCTGCTCTTTTGGAGGACCCAAGTTTGTTTCCCAGTACCCACATGGTGTCTCACAACCATTTGTAACAGCTGTATACATAGCACACAGGTACACATGTTGGCAAACACTTAAAAACATAAAGCCGGCAGTGGTGATGCACGCCTTTATTTTTTTTTCTTTTTAAAGATTCATTAATTATATATAGTGTTCTGCCTGCGTGTGTCCCTGCAGGCCAGAAGAGGGCGTCAGATTTCATTATAGATGGTTGTGAGCCATCGCATGGTTGTTGAGAATTGAACTCAGGTCCTCTGGAAGAACAACCAGTGCTCTTAACCACTGAGCCATCTCTCTAGCCCAATACATACCTTTACTTAATCCCAGCACTTGGGAGGCAGAGGCAGGTGGATCTCTTGAATTCAAGGCTAGCCTGTTCTGCAGACCTTTCTAGGACAGCCAGGGCTACACAGAGAAACCTTGTCTCAACAAACAAACAACAACAAAAACCAAACAGCAATAAAACATAAAATAAGGAAATCTTTAAAAAGACAAAGAAGAAAGGTAGACAGTTCTGAGGAATTACACTGAAGATTATGCTCTGGCCTCATTTTCACACACACACACACACATACACACACACACACACACACACACACACACATACATCTACCTGCATTCATCTGCACCTGAATACACATACAAGAGAATTTGTCATCTTTTTTTTTTTAAATATTTATTTATTTATTTATTATGTATACAATATTCTGTCTGTGTGTATACTTGCAGGCCAGAAGAGGGCACCAGACCTCGTCACAGATGGTTGTGAGCCACCATGTGGTTGCTGGGAATTGAACTCAGGACCTTTGGAAGAGCAAGCAATGCTCTTAACCTCTGAACCATCTCTCCAGCCCCCGAATTTGTCATCTTTTAAGAATGAAAAGGAGCAGTTGGGGCAGGGGCTGGAGAGAGTACAAGCTGCTCTTCCAGAGGACCTAAGGTCAATTCCCAGCACCAACATGGCAGCTCACAACTGTCTATTACTCCAGTTCCGGGGTATCTGGCACCCTCACACAGACATACAGGTGGGCAAAACACCAGTGCTCATAAAATAAAAATAAAATCTAAAGAAAAGAAAAAAAGGAACAGCTGGACATGGTGGTATGCACCTCTAATCCCAGCAGTCTAGAGACAGAGGCAGGCAGATCTCTGAGTTCAAGGCTAGCCTGGTCTACATATCTTTTCAGCACAGCTGGGGCTAAACAGAGAAACACTATCAGAAAAACTAAAAATAAAACAAAATCCTGGGAGTGGGGTTTAGGGACCAAGAATGCAAAGGAACTGATAGTTTTTATATTGAAAACTGTCAAAAGATTTGGACTGTAGAGGCTGACAATGGTTAAGAGTACTAGCTACTCTTTACAGAGAATCTGGGTTTGATTCCCAGGACGTATATGGTGTCTCACAACTATAACACCAGTTCCAGAAGATCTAACACCCTTTTCTGGCCTCTTCTGGGACTGCACACAAGTAGTGTGCACTTACATACATGCAGGTAAAACGCTCATACATGAACACTCTTAAAAGTACTTAAAACAATTAATACATACACAGACTAGAGACTGTCTACACTTCTCAGTGTCATCTTTTAGTCTGGAGATGAATCACTGCCAAAAGCTCTGACAACCTGTCCCCACCAGCTTGTCAGACTGTAGAGACCAAGCTCTCTCCAGAGTCAAGTACATGGCTGTCAGCAGTCGCCTGCACCTCCTCTCCTCTCCCCTTGTCATTGCGGTCTATAGAGAAAGTGTACCTAGTGACTGTTGGGTGTGTGAGTTGGAGCCATTTACTGACAGCCTCCTTAAAGTTTCACCCCCAGAGGGAGCCGAGACTCGGAGAGTGATAGAGAAGCTGGCCCGTTTTGTGGCGGAAGGAGGTCCTGAGCTAGAGAAAGTAGCTATGGAGGACTACAAGGATAACCCTGCCTTCACGTGAGTACTAGTGCCATGCTGCTCACGTTTGCTATGGTCATGTATACGAGGGTGGAAACCTGTCTGGAGCTTGGGATAGAACCCAGGGCCTCTCGTGTGCTAAGCAAGGGCTCTACTACTTACTGAACCACACCCCAACTCCAAAGGAGATTATTGTTGTTTGGAAGGGGGTGCTGGGGGTAGACTCCAGGGTCTCACTGTGCTGCTGAGCTGCACCCAACCTTGGGCACTTTCTATATGCTCTCCTGAGGACTCTGCATTTGAGCCTCAGCTTCATCCACCACTGAAACTCATTTCCAATGTTCCAAATCCCCTTTCCAGATTTTTACATGATAAGAATAGCAGGGAATTCCTGTACTACAGAAAGAAGGTAGCCGAGATCAGGAAGGAAGCCCAAAAGCCACAAGCAGCTGCTCAGAAAGGTAAGTGGTTGGAGGAGGAAGAAAAAGAGCACTGTGGGATGTGGCAGTCAAAACCTGTGCCCTCATGGGCAGTGGGAGTTGCTCTTGGGATGCGTCAACACACCTGCTGGTCCCCAGGCCCAGCTGAATTCTGAGTACCAGGATTGGCTCTAAGATGTAGGACTATGACATGTCAGGTGCCTAATGGGGTCTGGGGTTCTGTCCAGATGCTCATTAGAACATGGAAATGGGCTAAGGGAGCATTCCATTGTCTTTCTGACAAGTTCTGGTTAGCTTTAGCTTTGTGTGCACCCAAGCAGGTAGACTGGGGACAAACAGCAGGAGATGAATGGGATGGGTTTATGGGTCAGGGCTCTGGTGGACAGCAGGAGTCTGATTTGTAGAAACATGTTTGAATCACTGCAGACTTCTGCTTTGTCCTCTCCAGGAAAGGAGGGTGAGCCTCCCAGGGCCCTGTACTTTTGGGGTGGGGTGGGATTGTATAGTTGTGATATTTTTCTGGTTTTGGTCCCTATAATAATCTGATTCCCGTTTGCCTGTCTCTCTTTGCACTGTTCCTAAGACAAGCCCCACTCGCTCCTGCGGGGCTCTTTAGCAGGAGTTAGGCTGTTGGGTGTGGTGAGTTGAGCTCAGTACTGACAGCCTGCTTAAAGTTTCACCCCCAGAGGATGAAGAGGCCAAGAACCTTGCAGAAAAGTTAGCCAGGTTCATAGCAGACGGGGGTCCTGAGGTGGAGACCATCGCCCTCCAGAACAACCGCGAGAATCAGGCCTTCAGGTAAGGCTCTGTGTGCACATGCAGACAGTAAACAGGTGGGAGGGAGGGTTTGTATTGGTTGGTGTGTCAGCAGCAGATCCTGATATCTCCTCTGGCTTGAGCACTTGGGTCAGGGGCCAGACTGTGGCCCTCAGAGGGCCTCCGGTGGACACTTCTGAAGGCTCCTTCCAGAGTTTCACCATTTAAAGGGACCAGGTGTTCAGAACGTTAGCCTGTGGTGGATGTTTTAAAGTCAGCTCCTTAGAAAGGCTCACCTTGGCCATGGCCCAGGCAGGTGAAGGTACAGGACTCCATGTGTAAGGATTTCTTTTTTTTCCTTTATGTTTTTTATTTTGAGACAAGGTCTTACTGTTGTACCCTTGGCTGTACTGGAACTCACTGTGTAGACCAGGCTAGCCTAGAACTCAAGAGATTCTCCCGCCTCTACCTCCTGAGTGCTAGGATTAAAGGTGTATACCACCACACCAGGCTAGGCTGGGAGTTTCTGACTCCAGAGCTCATGGGTATGTTTTTGAGTGGTATCTGAGCAGGCATACTGGTCTCTTTCTCTAGTGTGTCTTACAGACAATCTAGCATTTATCTTATTCTGTGACAGATGGCATTTGCTGGCTGGGGACAGGATGGGCTCGTGGCTCAGAAAGGTTTATATTGGATGTGTTCTTGGGATGCCTTTTATGATGAGGGAGCAGTAGGGAACAGGAGTCTTGAGGTATGAGGAGTAGGAACTAAAGAGGGCTGGATATTAGCGGACCCGCCCATTAGCTGATACTCAAGCCTGAGATTTAGATTCTTTGTGCCATCTGCTCTGTGGTCTGGAGGGCAGTATGCTGTGGAGCTGAAATGAACCAGCAGACTCTAGCTCTGTAGCATAGACATGCCCACAGGTCAACCTGATCCAGACAGTTCCTCAGTGAGACTCCCTTCCCAAATGATTCTAGATTGTGTCTAGTTGATAATGAAAACTAATCATCACACTTGAAAATGTGAGGCAGCCATGAAGCTCAGACTTGCCAGGTAGACAGGTGTCACTTCCCTGCATTCCTGCTCATCGCTACTGGCCCATGATGTGGCCAGCATACCTTGTGCATCCTGTAGCCTGGTTAAATACTTTGTAGCCTCGGTGATGGCATGCCTTTAATCCCAGAACTTTGGGGGCAGAGGCAGGCAAATATCTCTGTGAGTTTGAGGCCAGCCTAGTCTAGAGGGTTTCAGGACAGCCAGACTACACTGAGAAACCCTGTCTTCAAAAACCAAAAATGGGGGGGGAAATGCTTTGAAAGTTGGATGTAATTGTGCAAGTTTTTATTTCCAACACTTAGGAGGGCAGAGGCAGGTGAATCTGTGAGTTTAGGCTAGCCATGGCTACAGAGTGAGACCCTGTCTCAAACAAACAAAGGAAAAGACCCCTTTGTAGCCATGTGTCAGGAAGCCAAGGCATGTTCTTTGGGCAAGCCAACACATTGCTAAGCTGTGCCCCAGAAAACATGTCAGATATGTCATCTGAAGTGATGATACAGCAGTAACAAACCAGCATTCAGGAGGCTGAAGCAGGAGGATCATTGGTGAGTTCAAAGTCAGCCTAGGCTATATAACAAGGATCTACCTCATAAAACAGAAATGTCAGTTATGATCTAGCATTCAACCTCTCAGAGACTAATGTCTGCACAGTTGCTGAAAGGCAGCCGGCCTCTTCTATGTGAGCCAGTTTCTGGCATGCTCAATTCAGTTTTTGTTTTTTGGTGGTTTGTTTATTTATTTATTTATTTATTTATTTATTTATTGGTTTTTTTTTCAAGACAGGGTTTCTCTGTAGCTTTGGAGCCTGTTCTGGCTGGATCTAGCACTTGTAGACCAGGCTGGCCTCGAACTCACAGACATATGCCTGCCTCTACCTCCTGAGTGCTGGGATTAAAGGCGTGCGCCACCACCGCCCGTCTACATGGTCATTCTTATACAGTAACCCAGTAATACAAAGAAGATACCACCCAGTTGGCAGTTAGCAGACTTTTTCTAGCTTTTCCTAGGCCTCATGTGAACACACAGACTGAGTCTATGGGACTTCGTGAGAGGTTCTTGCTTATGCAGAAGGAAGCTTCAGTACCTGACCTGGTGCTATCAGTTCCTGTGTCCTCTGATACACCACTAAGCATTTTGCAAGTCACGTGGTGAAAATATTCAAAGGCATACTGCCTTGGTGCCATGTGTACAGACTACAGTCCTTCTCTGAACAGGAGAGGACAGCTTCACTTCCATTGTTTAAGGCATTCTCAGTCATTTGGAGCTGTTTTCTGCCCTCAGATGTATATGCATAGGCTCTATGCAAATCTACATTGTTTTTGGGAGAGACTGAGCATCTGAGCACAGAGAGTTAGGTAGCAGCAGGCCTCAGGCAGCCCCTGGGGGACTAGGGCCCACAGCTCTCTTGTGGGGTATAGCCCCACTGGGACCAACCTCCAGGTTTATGGGCCCAGGTCCAGGTCCTCAATCCAGGACCAAGTCCCTTGTACTGTGTGTGTATGGATGAGTCTTTCTTGGTATTTGCCACATGAAACTGGGAACACTGGGTCAAGTCACTCCATTCTTCCCTGTCAGAGAAGCAGGCACTAGAGAAGAGCTGAGGTCTTTGTTGCCTCAGTCCTTCTGTATTCCCATCTGGCTCAGGAGAAAGGATGAGCTTTCTGCCTTCAGCTTTCAGGGGATGAGTACTTCTGTACCCGAGCCACGTACTTACCTTCAAGATGGGGCTGGAACTCACTGTCAGCCCACAGGGTGCAATGGAGATATGGCTAAATTTGAAGGAAGGGTACCCAAGGTCTTCCAGCAGCTCAGAATTTTCTGATGTAAAGTGACTGATGGGCTGGGAGGTTCTGAGGGTGCCTATCACACCCCAGCATGAGCCTCTATTACTGAAGGAGGCCTGATACAGGCTTGCAATACTGGACAGTAACTCCAGCAACCCTGACTGCATACAACCTGATCTGCTCTAACCCCAGTAAGGAAGGCCGGATCTCAGCCCACCTGTGTTGTTCCCCTACTTTCCTTTGCAGTTTTCTCTATGATCCCAACAGTCAGGGGTACAGATACTACCGGCAAAAGCTGGAGGAATTTCGGAAAGCCAAGGCAGGCTCTGTGGGCACCCTCCCTGCTTCTGCTTCCAACCCCAGCTTATGGCGCAAATCAGCTCCTGAAACCCTGTCAGGAGCTGTGCCCCCCAACACCGCCTGCCCCACTCCAGTGGCCCCAGCACCTGCCATCAACCCCACTCCATCCATCCCCGGGAAGCCCAACACATCAGCTACTGTGAAGAGGAAGCGGAAGAGTCGATGGGGGCCTGAAGAGGACAAAGTGGAACTGCCACCTGCCGAACTGGCACAGAGGGACATAGATGCCTCACCTTCACCTCTGTCAGGTGGGCCACCCTGTCTTGTTGGTTCTAGGGGTCATTTCAGATCCTGGGCCACGATTTCACTCCTGTGACTGCATGCTCTGGGCTATTTGTTTGTAGACATGCATGTAGTAAGAAGCTGCTAGTTCATTTCCCTACCGCCCAGCAGCTCAGAGCCGAAATAACCACACAGAAACTGTATTAATTAAATCACTGCTTGGACCATTAACTCTGACTTTTTATTGGCTAACTCTTACATGTCAATTTAACCCATTTCTATTACTAATTTATTTCATTATTAATGCTGAGTGTCAAACCCAGGGCCTTCAGCATGCTGGGCTGCCTCTGAGCTACAGCCCCAGCCCTCTGAGTTCTTAGATGATAGGTGTAAACCACCATGACTAGCTTCCATTCTTTTTGTTTTTTCATATTTGCCTGCATGTATGTCTGTACACTACATGTATGTGGTGCCCACAGAGACCTGAAGAAGGTATTGGGTCCCTGGGACTGCAGTTGTAGGTGGTTGGGAACCATTATGTGGGTACTGGGAATCAAACCAAGGTCCTGGAAGGTCAACCAGTGTTCTTCACTGCTGAACCATCTTTCCAGCTCTCCATTCTTTTTTGAGACAAAGTCTGATGTAACCAAAGCTGGTCTCAAATCTTTATACTGTGATCAAGGTGTGATCTTCCTGCCTCCACCTCCCAGTGCTGGTATGATGTGTTTGCCACTGTGACGGGTGGGTTTCTGTCTGCGAGACTGTCTTCTATATATATATATATATATATCAAGTCTGACATCTCTTTGCAGTTTGCACTGGTTTCTCTGTGTGTGTGTGTGTGTGTGTGTGTGTGTGTGTGTGTGTGTGTGTGTGTGTGTGTGTGTGTTTCAAGATAGGGTTTCTCTGTGTAGTCCCGGCTGTCCTGGAACTCACGCTATAGACCAGACTGGCCTCAAACTCATAAACATCCTACTGCTGCTGGGCGGTGGTGGCGTGCACCTTTAATCCAGCACTTGGGAGGCAGAGGCAGGTGGATCTCTGTGAGTTCGAGGCCAGCCTGGTCTACAAGAGCTAGTTCCAGGACGAGCACCAAAGCTACAGAGAAACCCTGTCTCAAAAACAAACAATCCTAACTGCCCCTGACACCTGAGTAGTGGGGTTAAATGTGTATTTCACTACCTCCTGTTTTTCTTTCTTTCTTTTTTCTTTTAAGATTTTTATTAAGTATACAGTGTTCTGTCAGAAGAGGCACCAGATCCCATTATAGATGGCTGTGAACCACCATGTGGTTGCTGGGAATTGAACTCAGGACCTCTGGAAGAGCAGTCAGTGCTCTTAACCTCTGAGCCATCTCTCCAGCCCCTGTTTCTCTTTCTTAACTAATCACTCTGGTTAGGACCTATGTACCATGTGGCATAAGAAATGGTAGAAGCAGGCATCTTCATCTTCGTCAGCTTACCAGGAAAGCTTTCTGTCTGTTGCCACTGCATGCACATGATGTGCTTTTTGTTTTGTATGTCTATGCATTCTCTAGATTGGCTCCTCACCAGCATACTGGACAACTGAACACTGCCACCACTCCAGCTTCAGCTCTTTATTGATGTTTTGTGTAGGTGCTGTTCCCATTGTTAGAAATGCCATCTTCAGGGTTGGGATGTGGCCCAGCAGTGAGAGCTTGCCTGTCAATCATTGCAAGTCCTAGGCTCCATCCCCAGATGCACATTGTACCCTGTTACTGCAAGACACTTTTTCCCTTTTAGTGCTGTCAATTTTTGCTTAATGTATTTTGGAGGCTTTTTTTTAAAAATGTGTGTATGGGTGTTTTAAATATATGTCTGTACACCATATGCTTGCCTGGTACCTTCAGAGCCCAGAAGAGGGGTATCAGGTGTTTGTGAGCCACCGTGTAGATTAGATGGTGGGAACTGAACCCTGAGTGGGAAGAGTAGCCAGTGCCATCTCTCCAGTCCTGTATATTTGTTGATGATGTTTTGAGTCAGTAAGGGTCGCACTCTGCAGCTCTGGTTGGTTTGGAAGTCTCTAGGTAGACTAGGCTGCCCTTGAGCTCAGATGTACCGCTCTGCCTCCCAAGTGCTGGGATTAAAGGTGTGCACCACCAAACGTTCAAGGCAGCAATGTGAAGGCCATAGGAAACCGGATAGAGTTGGCTCTCTTCTTCTATTATGTGTATCCTGGATTTGGAACTTGGGTCATCACATCACACTTAGTGATGGGTGCATTTATAAATGTGCCTTCTCTGTGAGGAGTGCCTCAGCATGTCTCTTGACCTCTTCTTACTTACACAGGTCTTACCCAGAGCTTTAGCAGCATATCAGGGCTCTCAGTTAACTGTCTCCTGGGCATATCTGTTTCTACCCTGTTTGTGTCCATGATTTGCCATCACCCTCTATTCAAGGTCACACAGGTGGTATTTTTTTCTGTCCTAGCACATGACTTACGATTTTGTTATAGAAAGTTCAGGAAATTGTCTCAGTGTCTCTGCTGCTGAGGTTATATTTAGGAAGTGGTTCCCTGTGCCAATGCATTCAAGTGTACTTCCCACTTTCTCTTCTGTAAGGTTCAGTGTGGCTGGCTTTATGTTTAGATCTTTGATCCATTTGGACTTGAGTTTTGTGCTTGGTGATAGATATGGGTCTATTTTCATTCTTCTACATGTTGATATCCAGTTATGCCAGCACCACTTGTTAAATGTGCTTTCTTTTTTCCATTTAATATTTTTTGCTTCTTTATCAAAGATCAGGTGTTTTTTTTTTTAAAGATTTATTTATTTATTATGTATACAACATTCTGCCTCGATGTATGCCCGCACGCCAGAGGAGGGCACCAGATCTCAGTACAGATGGTTGTGAGCCACCATGTGGTTGCTGGGAATTGAACTCAGGACCTCTGGAAGAGCAGCCAGTGCTCTTAACCTCTGAGCCATCGCTCCAGCCCCAGATCAGGTGTTTGAAAATGTGTGGATTAATATCCGGGTCTTCTATTCGGTTCCACTGGTTCTCCTGTGTGTTCTTATACCATTACCAGGTTGTTTTCAGTACTGTAGCTCTGTAGTAGAGTTTGAAGTCAGGGATTGTGCTGCCTCCATAAGTTCTTTTATTGCCCAGGATTGTTTTGGCTATCCTGGGTTTTTTGCTTTTCCATATGAAGTTGAGTACTGTTCTTTCGAGGTCTGTGAAGAATTTTTCTGGGATTTTGATGGGCATTGTGTTGAATCTGTAGATTGCTTTTGGTAAGATTGCCATTTTTACTATGTTAATTCTGCCTACCCAAGAGCATGGGAGATATTTCCACTTTCTGGTGTCATCTTCAATTTCTTTCTTCAAAGATTTAAAGTTCTTGTCATACAAATCTTCCACTTGTTTGGTTACTCCGAGATATTTTATGCTTTCTGTGGCTATTGTGAAGGGTGATGTTTCTCTGATTTCTTCCCCAGCCCTTTTATCATCTATCTGTGTACAGGAGGGCTACTGATTTTTCTTTTTAAGTTAATCTTGTATCCTGCTACATTGCTGAAAGTGTTTATGAGTTGTAGAAGTTCCTTGGTAGAATTTTTGGGATTGCTTATGTAAACTATCATATCATCAGCAAACAGTGAGAGTTGGGGGCTGGAGAGATGGCTCAGTGGTTAAGAGCATTGCCTGCTCTTTCAAAGGTCCCCAGTTCAATTCCCGGCAACCACATGGTGGCTCACAACCATCTGTAATGAGGTCTGGTGCCCTCTTCTGGCGTGCACGCATACACACAGACAGAATATTGTATACATAATAAATAAATAAATATTTTAAAAAAATAGTGAGAGTTTGACTTCTTCTTTTCCAATTTGAATCCCCTTGATCTCCTTTTGTTGTCTTATTGCTCTAGCTAGGACCTCAAGAACTATATTGAATAGATATAGAGAAAGTGGACAACCTTGTCTTGTTCCTGATTTCAGTGGAATCTCTGGGAGTTTCTCTCCATTAATTTGATGTTTGATGTTGGCTTGCTGTATATTGTCTTTATTTTGTTTAGGTATGTTCCTTGTATCCCTGCTCTCTCTAAGACCTTTATCATGAAGGGATGTTGTATTTTGTCAAAAGCTTTTTCGGCATCTAATGAGATGATCATGTGGTTTTTATTTTTCAGCTTGTTTATATGGTGGATTACGTTGACAGATTTTCATATGTTGAACCATCCCTGCATCTGTGGGATGAAGCTGACTTGATCATGGTGGATGATGGTTCTGATGTGTTCTTGGATTTGATTTGCCAGTATTTTATTTAATATTTTTGCATCAATGTTCATCAGTGAGATTGGTCTGTAATTCTCTTTCTTAGTAATGTCTTTCTGTGGTTTGGTATCAGGGTAACTCATAAAAAGAGTTTGGCAATGTTCCTTCTGTTTCTATTGGGTGGAATAATTTGAGGAGTATTGGTATTAGTTCTTTGAAAGTCTTCTAGAATTCTGAACTGAAACCATCTGGTCCTGGGCTTTTTTTGGTTGGGAGACTTTGGTGACTGTTTCTACTTCTTCAGTAGTTATATGTCTGTTTAATTTGCTTCTCTGGTCTTGATTTAATTTTGGTAAGTGATATTTATCCAGAAAGTTGTCCATTTTCTTTAAGTTTTCCAATTTTGTGGGGTACAGGTTTTCAAAATATGACCTGATGATTCTCTGTATTTCCTCCATGTCTGTTGTTATGTCCCCCTTTTCATTTTTGATTTTGTTAATTTGGATATTCTCTCTCTGCCTTTTGGTTAGTTTGGATAAAGGTTTGTCTATTTTGTTGATTTTCTCAAAGAACCAACTCTTTGTTTCATTATTTCCTTGTATTGTTTTCTTTGTTTCTATTTTGTTGATTTCAGCTCTCACTTTATTTCCTGCCCTCTTAGGTGAGTTTGCTTCTTTTTGTTCTAAAGTTTTCAAATGTTCTGTTAATTCACTAGTGTGGGAGTTTTCCGGCTTCTTTATGTAGGCGTTTAGTGCTATGAACTTTCCTCTTAACACTGCTTTCTTTGTGTCCCATAAATGTGGGTATGTTGTGTGGTCATTTTCATTGAATTTTAGGAAGTCTTTCTTTCTTCTTTGACCCATTGATGATTCAGGTGAGCATTGTTTAATTTCCATGTGTTTGTGGGTTTTCTGGAATTAGTATTGCTGTTGACTTCTGGTTTTATACCATGGTGATCTGATAAGGCACATTGGGTTATTCCAATTTTTTTGTATTTGTTGAGGTTTGTTTTGTTACCAAGTATGTGGTCAATTTTTGAGAAGAGTCCATGAAGTGCTGAGAAGTAGGTAATTCTTTTCTGTTTGAATGGAATATTCTTTTTTTTTTTCTTTTTTCTTTTTTTTCTTTTTTTGGTTTTTCGAGACAGGGTTTCTCTGTAGCTTTGGAGCTGGATGGAATATTCTATAGATGTCTGTTAAGTCCATTTGAATTATAACCATCTGTTAGTTCTATTATTTCTCTGTTCATTTCTTGTGTCATTGACCTGTCCAGTGGTGAGAGGGGAGTGTGGTGTTTAATGTATTTAAAGCTTTAGAACTGTTTCTTTCACATATGAAGATGCCCTTGTATTTGGGACATAGATGTCTGGTATTGAAATTTCCTCTTGATGGATTTTTCCTGTGACTAATATGAAATGTCCTTCTTTGTCTCTTTTGACTGATTTTAGCTTGAAGTCTATTTTGTTAGATATTAGGATAGCTACATCCACTTGTTTCTTAGGTCCATTTGATTGGTATATTTCTTTCCCAACCTTCTACTCTTAGACAATGTGTTTTTTGGTTTTTTTGTTTTTTTTTTAAATATTTATTTATTTATTATGTATACAATATTCTGTGTGTCTGCCTGCAGGCCAGAAGAGGGCACCAGACCCCATTAGAGATGGTTGTGAGCCACCATGTGGTTGCTGGGAATTGAACTCAGGACCATTGGAAGAGCAGGCAATGCTCTTAACCTCTGAGCCATCTCTCCAGCCCCCAATGTGTTTCTTGTAAGCAGAAGAGGGATGGATTCTGTTTTCGTATCCAGTCTGTTAGCCTGTGTTTTTTTATAGGTGAGTTGAGTCCATTCACATTAGGGATATTAATGACCAGTGGTTGCTGTCTCCTGTCAATTTAGTTTTCATCGTTGGTGATGTTAATTTGTGTATTTTTTTTCCTTCTGGATTTGCTGTAATTTGCATCAATTTTTTTGTTGGTGTAGCCATCTTCCTTGGGTTGGAGCTTTCCTTCTAGTATTTTGGGTAGTGCTCGGTTTGTGGCTAGGTATTGGTGAAATCTAGATTTGTCATGGAATATCTTGTTTTGTCCTTCTATGGTGATTGAAAGTTTTGCTGAGTATAGTAGTCTAGACTGGTCTCTTAATGTCTGCATAATGCTTGACCATGACCTTCTGGCTTTCATTGTCTCCAATGTAATCCTGATAGGTCTACTTTTATATGTTACTTGGGCTTTTTCCTTTGCAGCTCTTAATATTCTTTCTTTACTCTGTATGTTTAATGTTTTGATTATTATGTGGCGAGAAGACTTTTTTTGGATCCAGTCTGTTTGGTGTTCTATACGCTTCCTGTATCTTCGTAGGCATATCTTTCTTTGGGTAGGGAAAGTTTTCTTCTATGATTTTGTTAAATAAATTTTCTGTGCCTTGGAGTTGAACTTCTTCTCCTTCTTCTATACCTATTCTAAGATTTGGCCTTTTTATGTTGTCCCATATTTCATGGATATTTTGGTTCAAGCTTTTGTTAGATTTAATGTTTTCTTTAGCTGATGAGTCTATTTCCTCTCTTGTATCTTCAGCCCTTGAGATTCTCTCTTCCATCTCTTGTATTCTGATGTTCATGCTTGTGTTTGTGATTCCTGATCTTTTTCCTTATGATTTCTATTTCTATAATTCCTTTGGCTTGTGTTTTATTTTTTCTATCTCAGTTTTCAAGTCCTGAGTAGTTTCTTTTATATGTTTGATTTCTTTTTCTTTGTTTTCTTGAAGTGATTTGCTGATATCTTCCAATTTTTTGTTTGTTTTTTCCTCCATTTCTTTAAGGTAATTCTCATTTCATCTTTAAGAATTTCAAACATTCTCTTGTGGTTATTTTTTAGGTCATTTTCTTCTGGTTCATCCATATCTGGTTGTTCAGGTCTTGCTGTTGTAGTGTCTTTGGGTTTTACTGTTATTGTGTTGCTCTTTGTGGTGTAGCGTGTGATCTTACCTTTTCTACACATCTTTTCCTCTAATAGGTGTGGTTGGGGCTGTCTGAGATTCTGTTGAATAATCTTCTAGGTGCCAGTGACTCCAAAGCTCAGATGGTTGTTCCTCGTGGTACAGTCATTGTCACAGTTCTAGTTACCCTGTTGGTTACTCCTGTTCCTAGATATAGCTCAGTGCTCCTGTTCTTTCGTCTGCTCCCTTGGAGTTTGCTGTCTGAGGCCTACTTTGGCCTAGGCTGCTGGCTTTGATCTGTTTCTGTAAATCCTGGTCTAGATCTCCTCCTGCAGAAGTCCCTGTCATGGAGTTGGACCTGTTCTTGTGGAGATCACTGACTCTGGATCTGGTCGCTGACTCAGTTCTGATCTGCCAGTGTTCTGGGACTTGGTCGGCTCCCAGGACTGATTTGCTCCTGGCTTCTGCTCCAGAGACATTTTCTTAGTCTAGATTCCTTTCTCAGATGACTCTAGCCAACACACTGAAAGACTGCTCTCCTGGTCCCTGTGGGTGAGCATCCTGTCTAGCTTTGAGGGCCAATCTCCAGTTCCAGAGTCTTTGTTCTTAGGTCAAATTAAAAAACTTGCGAATGTCAGGATAGTGCCAGGCGCAAGCTAAGAAACAGCCTTCACTAAAGGGGAGTGCTTCTGCTGGCCACAGAGAATCAAGAGCCCTGAAGATGAAGGCACCCAAGCTGTAGTCCAGAGTAGCAGCACAGGCTCCAAAACATAGGCTGAGGTTCACATCGCAGTGAATTATGTTGTATCATCTCTGTCTGGGAGGACTTAACTGCCTGTCATTGATAGATGGCCAGAGAAAAGGGGAGTCTCTTCTCAGCTTCATGGGTCCCCACATCCCCTTGTGCTCCTTCCTACAGGCTCTCAAACAAAGATCAAGGGTGCACTGGGAGCCTGAGAGCCAAGTGTAGATTGTGTGGTGGGGTGACAGTCAAGTGTGTGTGTGCATGTTTGCATATACTTGCATGTTGCTGAGGGTGAAACCCAGGGCTTCATTTATGTTGGTCAAACACTGCCCCCTGAACCACATTCATCCCTAATAGCAGTGCCCCGGCCCTGATGGCTTTTTTTTTCCAAGACAGGGTTTCTTTTGGCTGTCCTGGAACTCTCTTTGTAGACCAGTCTGGCCTCAGATTCACAGAGATCCACTTGTATCTGCCTCCCAAGTGCTAGGATTAAAGGTGTGTGTCACCCTACCCATTGCCTTGCTGACTTTTGTGGACTCAGCCCTATCCATTAACCTAAAGGGATCTCTGTTTTGCAAGCGTGTAAGGACCTGGTTTCCATTCCCAGAGGTGTTTGGTGACTTCTGTCAACCATATGAGCACCTTCACTATGAATCAGTACAGCTCCAGTCAAGTTCTAAGATAATGTTAAATTAAATGTCCATAGCTTTGAGGATAGCTAGCTGTCTTCCCCAAGGAAGCTGGGGGAGCCATATGGCAGATACTAATGGCAGACCCAATCCAGTGGGCATCTACACCAGATAGCATGTAGATAGCCTTGTAGACATGCACAGAGCTGAGCTTCTTTGGGTTGCTTACCAGGCCCCTTAGCTGTGTGTTATTGAGTGAGGACTCGGGCCAAGTTTCTACTATGGGATATGGGACATTCTCTGATCCCTGGTGTCAACATTTGTGGCTAAGGGACTCTGAAACCTTCCTGGAGTAGACCTTTCTAAAGAGGTGAACAACCAGTGCACATGACAGCCTCCACCACAGTGGAGCCTCTCCAGGTCAACATCTAGGACAAGAGAGCCTGTGAACCCTGCCTGGGGTATCGTGGGCAGAATTGACACCATGTACCTAAAACCCTGGAACAAGGTTGCCACCTTCTTACTGTCCTCTCTGTTTTCTGCCTCTAGTTCAGGATCTCAAGGGGCTTGGTTACGAGAAGGGGAAACCTGTGGGCCTGGTGGGTGTCACAGAGCTGTCTGATGCACAGAAGAAGCAGCTGAAGGAGCAACAGGAGGTAAGGCTACAGGTGGGGCACTCAGCTCTGATGGTGATGAAGGGCCTGTTGTGTGAGTGCCACCTAAGGAGTTCCTGACAGACAGGTCCCCAGAACCAACATGAGGTAGTGCCCAGTGCTCTGGACTGGGCTTTGTAGAACGGTCTCCATTTGCTCTCTCTTTCCCTAACTACCTCCAGAATCTAGGACAGGGTATCCTACTACGCAGGTCAGGTGGGATCAGAGCCCCAGAGCCCCCAGCCCTGCCTTGCCATAGACCTGTAGCCTGACATCTGCGGTAGCCCTTGCTCTGTCGCTGAGGGTCTCCACTCTCCATGCTAGGATGTGGATGCTTCAGGTTGCAACTCTTATCCTGTCCTGCTTCTTTGGGCAAGGAGACAACCTCCCAAAGCCTCTGCCTGTCTCTCCACAGATGCAGCAGATGTATGACATGATTATGCAGCACAAGCGCGCCATGCAGGACATGCAGCTGCTGTGGGAGAAGGCACTACAGCAACACCAGCATGGCTATGACAGTGATGAGGAGGTGGACAGCGAACTGGGAACCTGGGAGCACCAGCTGCGGCGCATGGAGATGGACAAGACACGGGGTATGTGGGGCACGAAGGATGGGAGAATCCCATTCATCTGCACCACCTGACCATGACATGGTCCAAAGATGGACCTCTGTTTTCTCGTTGAGGGGGGAGAGCCTCCATGAGCAATCACTGGTCTGTGTGTGGAACACTGGGCAACGCTGATATTGCCTACCACTTTATCCCTCACCATTCATCTTTCCCTCTTCTCTGGGCAGAGTGGGCAGAGCAGCTAACACAGATGGGTCGGGGCAAGCACTTCATCGGTGACTTCCTGCCCCCTGACGAGCTAGAGAAGTTCATGGAGACTTTCAAGGCCCTGAAGGTGAGTCCTGGGCTCAGGCCTGGGAAAGCTGATGGGGAGGCACCAGCCTTCCTGTGCCATGACAAACAGTGCAGCATTTCCCAGCCACAGGGAAATCATACCTCCAGAAGCCCCCACTCACCTCCAAAGTAGAGGGAGTTTTTCTTTTTTCTTTTCAAGACAGGGTCTTGCCAGGTGACACTGTAGCACATCTGTAATCCCAGCACAGAGGCAGGTGAATCTCTGAGTTTGAAACCAGCTTGGTCTATAGAGTTTCCAAGATAGCCAAAGCTGTCACGGCCACCCTCGTCCCGCAAGGAATGACGCGACCACCGGAGCTCTTCTCACTGCAGTTTATTCCAGGACCTTTATTCACTCTCTCTCTCTCTCTCTCTCTCTCTCTCTCTCTCTCTCTCTTCCTCTCTTCCCTTGACCTCTCTCTTTCCCTCTCTCCTTGACCAAACCTCTCCCAGCCCTTAAGTAGGCATGGGCTGCCAATCCCGGATTGCCAGGTGGGCACTGCCCATAGGTTCACGCATATGCAGGCAGCTGATAATCATTGCGTGATCATAGCATAGGTCAGACTTTAGACATAGGAGTTGATTATACATCTCCATCAGTTGTGACACCACACAGCTCGCTACACAAAGCTACACAGAGAAACCCTATCTCAGGGGAGGGGGGAAAAAAACGGTCTTGCCATGCAGTCCTGACTCTGGAGAACAGGCTGACCTTGATCTTTTGTGATCCTGCCTCTACCACTCAAGTGCTGAGGACGGGAGGTGCACCGCCTTGTATGTTGTTCCTACTGTGGTGTCTTCAAGCTGGGTATTCAGCACAAATTGTTTTTAGAACATGCGCTATTCTTCACAGTAAACTGTTAATGTCCCAATGGGACTATGTCAGTGTCACTTTGCCCCTGTTGACTCGATTGCCAGGACGCTCAGTCCCTTGAAGATAGCAAGACGAAGAGCTTGATCTGTTTCAGGGGAGTCTGCCACTAGTGGGAGTGGGGCTCGTGGGTGGTTCCAGTCTGGCCTACGGCTAAGAACAGATAGCTCTAGTCCCCATGGCAGGCAACTTCCTCTTCTTCTGTTGCAGGAGGGCCGAGAGCCAGACTACTCAGAGTACAAGGAGTTCAAGCTGACGGTGGAGAACATTGGCTACCAGATGCTCATGAAGATGGGCTGGAAGGAGGGCGAGGGGCTGGGCACTGAGGGCCAGGGCATCAAGAACCCAGTGAACAAGTGAGTGCAGCCAGGGGGCTTGCTGGGAGCATATGGATGAACACTTAGGGCCTAGAGACTAGTGAGCACTGTCTCAGGTGTGAAGTCTTAATACTGTGCGTGACCTCAAGGCTGGCTGACCCAAGTCTGAGTGGATCTAGGACCTCTCCTAGGGATGCTGAGCCCTGCCACTAGTCCCCACCCCAGTACCCTGTAGTCCTTTCCTATCTGTCCACAGGGGTGCCACCACAGTTGATGGAGCAGGTTTTGGCATTGACCGGCCAGCTGAGCTTTCCAAGGAGGATGATGAGTATGAGGCCTTCCGCAAGAGGATGATGTTGGCCTACCGCTTCCGGCCCAACCCCCTGGTGTGTGCCTCCTTGACTTCTGCTGGTAACTGGGAGGTGACGCCAAAGCCCCTGCCCTAACTCCCTGGAAGGTTCTGGAGGGGGGACCTGCAGTTTCCCACTAACACTATCACTTTTGATCTTTTTGGCCTCCTACAGAACAACCCCAGACGGCCCTACTACTGAATACTCTGGAAACAAAAAGTCTGCTTTGAGATCAGCTATCCTGGGACTGTGGAATGTTGTGGCATACATCTCTGCCCATTCTGTTGTTACAAGTGTTGTGCTGTGTATTAAAGTCCCAGTGCTCTCCTGCCCAGCATCTTCTTCCCTACTGTTTCTAGGAATCCCTTTTGTCCTTCTCCAGTCCCAGTAACTGGAGGCCAGCCAGTTGGCGAGGACTTTACTCCAGGCAGGGGAAAGAGAGGCCTCCAAGCACTTCCTAATATGTGCATGGGTTGGTGTTTCCTGGGCACAGCTGGGGTGGGGGTGGGGATTGTCACAGGGACTGTCTCATACCAGAAGCTAGTACAAGAGTCTTTGAAAAGCCAGAACTTGTGCTCACTCACTACAAAGTTACAAGGCTTTCACATGAGCAAGAGCCCAGCTGGTGGCCTCCTAGTGCCAGTCCCTGTGGTTCCATCCCGTTCATGATGTCCCTGATCTGCCAACACAGCTGCCTCTTATCTCCAGTTTACCTCTCCAGCCTCCTTTTCTACCACACCCCACCTGGCCTAGCCTTCCTGCTGCCCAACAGCTCTCCCGAATCTGGGACGACTACCATGGGGAGTGTGTCTCCACCTCTCATGCTCCAGGACCTCCTGTGGGAATGACACCCCAAAGCTTCATGCCCAGACACGGGTTCACATTTGCCTGTGGTCACTTCAAGAAAACTCTCTCAAATCCAAGTTTAGTGATGATCACACTGTATCCTCTTTGGGTGAGCATCCATTCTCTGCCCCGCTCTGGCTGTCCTGGAACTCGCTCTGTAGACCAGCCTGGCCTGTAACTCACAGATCCTCCTGCCTCTGCCTGACACCATGATGCTCTCTTGATCTAAACAAACAAAAAACCCAGAGTCCCTGCTGCAAGCCAGAGATGACATTTGCCTTGCCTTTAATGCCAGCACTTAGAAGGCAGAAGCAGGCAGATCTTGAGGCCAGCCTGGTCTACAAATAGAGTTCCAGGACGCCAAAGGCTACACAGAAAGTCTTCTGTCTAAAAAGATCAAAAAATAAAGGGGAGAGGTGTCACTTTCAGTTGGAGAGATGTTTATGGCGTAGCAGTGTTTGATGCTTAAGCATGAGGACCTGAGTTCTAATCCCAGAGCCATGCAGAAAGCCAGATACGACTAGCACTGCAGGGAACAGAAATGGGAGAATGGAAGCCGTACGCCAGTTTAGCTGAAATCTCTGCTTTAAGTGAGACCCTGCTTCAAAGGAGGAGAGTAATAGAGCGTGACACCCAGCATCATGCATGTGCACATACATGAGCGGGCCAGGGAGATGATAGCTCAGAGGGTAAAGGTGCCCGACCCACATACATAGAGCAGGTTGGAGAGATGATAGCTCAGAGGGTAAAGGTGCCAGTTGACCATCTTAGTAAAATGAGTAATGATGTCCTTTGATCTTCACTCAGAAACTTGGCACATGCTTACCATTCCTATCTTATGCACACACAAAAATTAATTTTTTTTTTGATTTTTTGAGACAGGGTTTCTCCGTAGCTTTTGGTTCCTGTCCTGGAACTAGCTCTTGTAGACCAGGCTGGCCTCGAACTCACAGAGATCCGCCTGTCTCTACAAAAATTAATTTTAAAGAGCCAGGCACAGTAGTGTGCTCAGTTAATCCCAGGAGTCAGAGGCAGGTGGATCTTTGAGTTCAAAGCCAGGCCTCTCAAAGTTACTTTGGTGAGACCCTTTTTCGAAAATGAACAAAAACCTGACCTGGAGCCATGACTCAGTGATTAAGAGCATTGACTGCTCTTGAAAAGATCCAGGTCTCAACATCCACACAGAGGGTCACAGTTGTCATTAACTTCAGTTCCAAGCGATTCAATGTTCTCTTTGGCGTCATTCATGACCACTACAGGCACATGGACACAAAGACAAAATACCCATACACAAAAATTTTAAAATTTGAAACCTTTAAAGTGTCCCTAAGACTAGAAAAAAAGGTTCAGTGGTTAAGAGCATTTGCTGCATGAGGATAAAAGTTCAAATTCCAGAACACAACGACTGGATTCCTGTGAGAGTTCCTGGGACATGGAGGATGATCCAGCCTCGCCAAGAAAACAAGCCTCTTTACATCCAAGGAGTAAGTGGGGAGTGATGCCCACATGCACACAGACACATCTTTAATTGAAAAGGGAATGCCCTTCTCCATGTTCAGGTTATGGTATCAGTGTGTCAGGTCTAAGACGGTGCAGAAAGCTGACCTGATGGTCCAAGCTTGTAAGAGCTTTCTGTGCAAACTTGAGGATCTGAATTCAAATTCCCACTATTTGCGAAAAAAGCCAAGTGTTGTCGAAGATGGCGACAGGAGGGAGGATCGCCCTTTGCTGGCATGGCCACAGCAAAGCAGAGGCTATGAAGGGAGTAGGTTGGGGGACGGGGGACTGTTGTAGACTCTGGTGAGAGTGGCTACAGTTCAGGGGCGCTAGAGAATTTGATCTGGAGGTGGGGCTAAAAGTTGAGGTAAGGGGAGTGTCTACAGTGGTGCTGCCGCTAAGAGTGGGGAGGGGCGTGGCTACGGCTGTGCGACCGCCGAAAGGACGCGGGGGAGGGGCGAGGGAGGCGGAGCCTCGTGGGGGCGGGACCCCGCACGTTGGCCGGGCGTGCGAGGGTAAGGGTGGAGGCTGCGATAAGCGTGCGGTGACCTTTGCGCGGGGCAGGTCCTCGGCACCCCAGAGCTCAGACTCGCTGCGGTCGCCGAGCCAAACGTCTTGGAGGCCGCGCCGGGGTCAGGGCGCCGCTGCCATGGACATCCCGCCGCTAGCCGGCAAGATCGCGGCGATGTCGCTCGGCGCTCTGCCGCTGTCCTACGCGCTCAACCAAGTCTCGGCGTTCTCACAGTGCGTTTCGTCCGCGAGGACCACCGGGCTAGAGGAAGGATGAGGGGTGGTGGAGCCCGGGAGATGGGAGCTGGGTCTGGGAAGCGGCCATGCAAGCAGAGATTTCCCTCCCGCTGCGCTGAGGCAGGGGGATGCTGTGGTGAGGTTCTGTGGAAAAATGATATGAAGCCTTAATGTTTGGGACGTTTATGAGTATTCCAGGGATGCACCCCGCTCAAGTTCCAAAGTCGCCTAGGGTCAAAGTTTTGTTCTAGATAAAGCTCTACTGACCCAGCTCCCCTGGCACGCATGCCCTCTTCCATCGCCTCTTTCTCAGGCTTAGAATAACTTTCTCCTACACGCAGTGACCACCCCGTCCCTGTGTTCTATCTCTAGTTAGACCCTGGAGGTCCAGCAAGTCCCTCACTCCAAAGTTCGGCGGACCCAAATGATGGGATAGAAAGAGTTTAGCCATAGGTCTGAATTCCGGGCAGCAATACCTGTCTTCTGGGAATCCGAGTGAGCCAGGTGCACTCTGGAAACCTCGGTTCCTTCCTCTGTCTAGGTTTCACTATAGTTATAGGCGAGGATCACAAGTTCTGTGCAATTAGGTACTTGGTTGGCATTGCTGATTGGGTAAAACCAGGCTGACGTTCATGAAATGTGGGCCTGGGTAGTGCAAGAGAATTGGACAAAACCTTGCTGTGTGACACTAGACGGTGGATTCCCCTCTCTGGGTTTCAGTTTGTTTATCCAGCTGTGTTAATGGAGGCCCTGGCTTCTGTTGTTATCTTCGCAACTAGCTGACCTGTCTTATCAGGTTGGTGGGGTAGATCTGGGCAAGGATAGGGTGCAGCTGATGGAGGCTTTGGACTTTAGCTGGGAGGAACTGGGCAAATCCAAATGAATGAATTACTAATGATGGAATTACTGGAATTAACAGAAAGGAATAGGGAAATCAGGGAGGGCTTCCAGGAGGAGCAATATATACATGGGTCTTGAAGAATGAGTAGGAGTTTGTCATGTAAAAATCCTAAGCAAGAAGCCTCTGATGGGGAAGGCAAGTTTCATTCTCCCTTGCTGGTGCTTCCTGAGTAACTCCGCCAAGAGGTCTCACCCAAGCATGTGTCCCTTGGTGCCCCCCACAGGCCCTTGTGCGCAGTGCTGATGAGTGCGCTGATACTGGGTCTGCTCTTTATGGCCGTCTACAGTCTGTCTCATGGGGAGATCACCTATGACCCTCTCTATGCTGGTGAGTCACTAAACAGGGCCAACCAAGATTCTCCATCAGTCTTTGAAGGATTCCCATTCAACTGTAGAACTCGAAGGGCCTGGAACATGGTTAGATTGGAGAACTTCACACGGCCTCCTCTTTCAGAACTGGAACTCAAGCGAGAACCAGTTATGTCTTAGTTAGTCCCATCAGACTAGGCCCTCTCACGTAGTCCGGGATGACCATGAACTTGATCTTCCTACCTCCACACCCACCTCCCACCCCCCAGTGCTGAGTGTTGGAATAACAATGGCACCTTGTTCAGCTCCAGACCAGGGACTTCTGAGGCCTTGGCTGTGCCTCCTCCATCACATATGTAGAATGACATGCTATTATGCATGACCTGGGCCTGGAGGCTTGCCTGGTGTCCTCACTCTGGACCTGATGTTGCAAGTCCACTTTTAAGCTGAACTAAAAGCTAAGTACAGAGTTCCGGGGCCTGTGATCCCAGCACTTGGGAAGCTGCAGCAGGAGGATTGCCATTTTTGCTACAGACTCAAACCTTATCAAAAGAACAGAACCTGGGGTTGCACAGGCCCACATTGCCACTGTGTTGGCTTTAAGCACATGCACACTTGGTCCTAGCCCTGCCATGTCAGCCACACTCACCTTCTCCCCCCATTCCTCCCCCCCCCAGTCTTTGTGCTCTTCTCCTTCACCTCGGTGGTGGACCTCGTTATTGCGCTCCAAGAAGATGGCTACATGGTGGGCTTTATGGATTTCTACACCAAGGAGGTAGGTGGTGGCTACCAAGACTGAGGTGGCTTGAGGTGGTCCTGGCCCCACCATGCATGCTCCTAAGTTCCATCCTTGCCCACAGGGGGAGCCCTACCTACGCACAGCGCATGGCATTTTCATCTGCTACTGGGATGGTACTGTTCACTACCTACTCTATCTGGCCATGGCCGGTGCCATCCGGAAGAGGTGAGGTGGGTCCCAGGTCACCCATGGATGGCTAAAAGATGTTTCTAGAGACTGCTAACAGGTGTGACTGGATGGAGACCCACATCTTCTGTACCACTGGGACCATTCCCAGTGGTTTTTTTTTTTAAGATTTTATTTTTTATTATGTATAATGTTCTGCCTGCATGTATGCCTGAGGGCCAGAAGAGGGCGCCAGATCTCATTACAGATGGTTGTAAGCCAAAGTGTGGTTCCTGAGAATTGAACTCAGGACCTCTGGAAGAGCAACCAGTGCTCTTAACCACTGAGCCATCTCTCCAGCCCACTGAAAATCTGAATCTTCTTCTCCTGGAACTAGCTGTTGTAGACCAGGCTGGCCTAGAACTCACAGAGATCCGCCTGCCTCTGCCTCCCGAGTGCTGGGATTAAAGGCGTGCGCCACTACCGCCCGGCTCATTCCCAGTACTTATTTGTGTGAGGTGCCATCCTGGCATATACTGAGCGTGATCAAGACCCACATTCCATCCCCATAAATAAATAAAGCCCGCCGGGCGATGGTGGCGCACGCCTTTAATCCCAGCACTCGGGAGGCAGAGGCAGGCGGATCTCTGTGAGTTCGAGACCAGCCTGGTCTACAGAGCTAGTTCCAGGACAGGCTCCAAAGCCACAGAGAAACCCTGTCTCGAAAAACCAAAAAATAAATAAATAAATAAAGCCCAAGAAGAACCCAGCTGAAGGGCCAAGGTGGCCTCTGGGCCCTAACAGATTGAGGGTTAGTGGCCCACAGCGACCCCTCTATCACTTCCCAGGAAAAGGTACCGGAACCTTGGGCTCTACTGGCTGGGGTCCTTCGCCATGAGCCTCCTGGTGTTCCTCCCAGGAAACATCCTTGGTAAGACAGCCTATGAGACTCCACCCCTCCAAAGATCTGAAGACCCAATAACCTTGTGTCTTGGCCAGCAGCCAAGACCCCCTTTACCCCCTTCCTTGGGGAAGTGAAGGGAGACGGCATTAATCCTGCTACCTCTTTAGGCCCAGAATGTTCTTTACACAGGAGGAGTTTTAGGGTGGGTCCTGGGGGCAGAGGTCTTTGAGGTGGGGCAGGCTGACAAGTTCCAGGGTTGAAATGGCTCAGTAATGCTAAGCAAAGAGACATATTTGATGGGAAACAAAGATGTCCTCACAAGTGTCAGGCCTGTGTTTAGGCTAAACTTAGCTAGGCTAGGGCAAGGAACATCCTGGGAAGCCATGGAAGCGCTTGAGCAAGAACAGTGTAACTCCAGACGTCCAGGTGGGGCTCCTGAATGACTCAATTGCCATTAGGAGATCTTTCCTAGTCATATGTTCTCCGTCCCGGCAGGTAAATACAGTTCAGAGATCAGACCTGCCTTCTTCCTCGCCATCCTCTACATGCTGGTCCCATGCTGGGCTGGTGTGAAGATCTTCAGCCAGTCCCATGCACCAACCTCCTACACCCCCAACATGGTGAGTGCTCCACCATACACAGTTTGTGAAAGACTGGACCAAAGGCTGTGTGTAAAGTCAGGTAATGGTGGTCTGCCTACCATGCCAGCACTGGGGAGACTGAGTTCAAGGTCAGCACAGGTTTTGTGGTAAGACTGTTTCAAAACTCCAAGGACTCAAGTGTGGCTCAACACTGGCCTAGAACCCCCCAGTGAGGGGCTAGGCTTTGGCTCACAGGTAGAACACTTGCTCAGCCTGTACAAGACCTTGCTCAATCCTCAGCTCAAGACGCAATGACTGTCTACTTGGGAGAGCCTCCTTAGTTCTCAAAAGACATAGGGGAGCATTTACTGAGCATCTGCCGGACTCCAGGCCTCTCTGGCTAGCTCTGGCTTTCCCTCACATGGGCCAGGTACAGGAGGAGCAAAAAAAAGGCCTCCTACAGCGCCCAGCCGACCTGGTGATCATCACGTACCTCGTCCTTGCTGCGTTCTTCACTCTCTTCCGGGGCCTGGTGAGTCTGCCTTGGCTGCCTCCCTCCTCCACTTCCAGACTCCCTTCTCAGCCTTCTTCTCCCAAATTTATTTCCTTATTCATTGCCAAAAGGACAGACACATTCTTCTATCTCGTACTCAAGAAAGTCCCTCACTGTCTGACCTGAAGTTTCCATGACAAATGCCTGTTCCCCAGAGCCTCTTCTCAGCTCTCTCATTGTGAATTCATAACCAAAGGGAGAGAACTAGGGAGGGCTGAGAGGAACCAGAGTGGTTGGTGTGGACTTGGCTTGAGAGCTGGAGTGGGGAGGAGCCTCGTGAGAGGATCGAGATGGATGGTGGTTATCTGTGTGTCTTAGGTGGTACTTGACTGCCCCACAGACGCCTGCTTCATCTATATTTACCAATATGAGCCATATCTGCGGGACCCTGTGGCCTACCCAAAGTTGCAGGTGAGAGGATAGGTGGAAGGAGAAAGCTGTGGTCCTGCCCAAGCATCTTTGACACAGTTACCTGAAAGCCATGCCAGCCAGGCAGATGCCTTCAGGTATGGCAGGATCCAAGTGCTCAAGACATGGCTTGGCTGTGCCTTCTTAGCAAGGCTCCCTATCATGTCCCAGAAGCAGGCAGGGGTTTCATCCATGCCCTTGGAAATGCTAGGATTTAAGAACATGTCTCACAGAGGCTCTGATTAGCCCAGCTTGAATCACATGCCCCTGTCAATCATACTAGTCTTGGAAATGGGGTGTTCCAATTTGCTAGGCCAGTGTTCTGCACCATCTGGGCAGCTAAGTGTGTGTGATGGGTGAGGAGTCCCCACCGTGAGTTCTCACAGCTTGTGGTCTCCCCTAGATGCTGGTGTATTTGTTCTATGCTCTGCCTTTCTACTGCCTGGCTGCCTATGCCCTCATTTTCCCTGGCTGCTCCTGGCTGCCAGACTGGGCCTTGGTGTTTGCAGGAGCCATTGGCCAGGTAAGGAGTGGGGTAGTGATGGTGGAGCCCAGGTCCAGTGATCCAGAATTCCCTAGTCTGAAGGAGATAGCTGGATGTATATAACCCCTAGCACACAAGTAGCTCCAAGCCCCCTAGTCGAGCTAGGAAGAACCATGCTGGGATATGGCTCCAGGGTCCAGTGCTTGTCTAGCATGTACAAGCACATAGCTTCTATCTCCCCAGCACTGGAAACAAGCAAACAGACAAACTAATGAGCCAGGCAAGGTGGCCCACGCCTTTAACCCCAGCATTCAGGAGGCAGAGACAGGTGGATCTCTGTGAGTTCAAAGCCAGCCTGGTCTACAGAGCAAGTTCCAGGACAACCAGGGCTGTTAAACAGAGAAACCCTGTCTCATAAAAATCAAAAACAAAATGTAACAAACAGAAACGTGGAGGGAAGGAGCGACGGGCTGAGAGCAGATGCAGAGCAGAAAGACTGGGACCCCTGAAGGGAAAGTGCACAGAAAGGCAGCAGAAATTGGAGCTGGATGTTGAAGACTTTGGACTCAAGGCTCTAGGCGTATGAAGGAAGGCCGGGAGCCGCGGAAGCTGTGTGAACATTGGAGGGCTCAGAGCTATTTCTGGGTTTTTGGTAGGAAGAGAAAATGCCTAGAACCAGCCAAGGCAGGGGGCCCAGGAAGTCTCTGCGAGTTGATTACATTTGTGAGGAGGAAGAATGGGATCCAAGTCAGAGGCAGGGATGTTTATTGCTAAACAGTTGTTTTGGGGAGGGAAGACATGGCAGTGGGTGGTGGCCTGAGGGTACTGGCCTAACCTGCCCTCCTTCCTGTGTCCTTGACAGGCGCAGTTCTCACACATGGGTGCCTCCATGCACTTGCGCACACCCTTCACCTACCGCGTGCCTGAAGACACCTGGACCACCTTCTTTCTAAGCAACATGCTGTTTGCACTGGGTCCACACCTGCTGGCTTTCCGCTGCCTGTGGTGGCCTGCCTTCTTCATGCAGTCACCACCCTTGGAGCCCCAGGGCCAAGGCAAGAAGCAGCAGTGAACATGTGCACTTCTCTGCTAGGACCTCTATGCAGCAGACCTTGCCCTGCAAGGATGGGTTGGCCCTTTTAAAACTGGATGGACATCTGGGAGAATTGCAATTCAGGCCAGAAAGAAGTGTAGGAGACCCATGACAAGATGTTCTTGCTATGTCACTGTGCCCCAAAAGCCACAAGGACTCTAATGCCCTCTCCTGGAATTTACCCTTCACCTCCCTTCATCCTTTTAATAAAAACCCTTTTGATGTCCTGGACATCACCACCTGAGTGTTTTAGGGAGCTGGAGCAAGGGACCATCTTCTTGTACCCATGAGAGGGTGAGGCGCTCACAGTCACAGAGAGGCCAGGACACTAGGACACTCACAGTCAGCCTCTCGGTGGGATGCACCACTCCGTGTTCCAGACAGGAGGACTGAGGCTCTCAGTATGGCTGGCCACACGCATAAGGTCACACTGGGGAAGTCACAGCACAACCAGGGCTGTGCCCTGGCTTTGTCCCCAGCACTACATTAGCTTGCTGTGGTACACACCTGTCATCCCAGCACTGCGGAGGGAGAGGCAGGACCACCAGGACAAGATCGTCTTTGGCCATATAGCAAATTGGACACCAACCTGGACGACATTCTCACACCTCCACACATAAAAGGGTCAGGGACAATATGTCAATCAATAATGTGCATGAGGACCCTAGTTCAAATCCCCCAATACTTGCGTAAAAGTAAGTGGCCGTGGCAACGACGTAAGGAAGTAGCCAGCACGGGGGTAAGGGAGTAAAGAAAGATTCTGCAGAGCCAGCAAGCTCCAGGTTCAGGTAGAAGCTGAGTGTAGTGTTGATACACAGTGCGCTCCAGGTTGTTTCAAACAAACAGGTAGAGAGTGAGGAAGACACCAAATGTTGACCTCTGAGCTACACTCGCTCGAACTCTCACACACAGGTGCACATACCACACACACACAGAGCACAGCATAACCAAATGGGGGCATCCAATGATATCCACAGACTGCTGCCACTGGGCTCCACAGTCTAGCCTGAGACCGGAAGTGAAGATTCTGATCCAAGGTCATACCTGGGCACAGCTGAGTTAGGGACTGGGCTCCAATCTAACGGGGCTTACTTTTCAGGGCAACTGAAGCATGGAGTGCAAACTGAGGCCTGTGAGACTCGTCTGCTGGCCAAGATAGTCCTCACAGCTCGAAGGTCGCGATAGGTCAGGGTCATTATCACCACGTTCCCAGCTCTGCGCTGCCCGCCCCCTCCTGGCGCGGTGAGCACGCGCTGCCCCTTTAATGCCCCAAGTCCTCCTCCCCTTGCAGGCAAACGCCTGGATCGCACGGGCCCGCGGGACCGGCGGTCCAAAACGTTGTGCGCGTGCGCAGTTGGAAGCGCACTGGCGGCTCTGCGGGGGCCGCGAGCAGGATGGTGAGTGCAGTGGTGTACGGGGTTCCCGAACTCGCCTTTATCTCTCCCCCTCCCTCTCCCCTCTCTGCCTTTCTCCACCCTCTATTGTATTTTTCTTGCCTCTTCTTTCTTTCTTTGGCACTTTCTCCCTCTCTGCTCCCCTTAATGTCTACCGCTTATTTTAGAGGGGGAGAAGGGAAAGTGCTCACTTTTTCTTTTTCCCTATCTCTCTCCCTACCAGTCTCTCCTTCCTCTGCCTCTGAGTCTCTTGTCTTCTTCTGCATCTCTGTCTCTGCGTCTTTCTCTGGGTCTCCGTCTTTCCGTCTCTGTCTCTATGTCTGTCTCTGAGTCTCCGTCTCTGCGTGTCTCTCTCCCGTTGTCTCCCCCGGCCTGGCTCAGTAGTCCAATGTTCCCCCCCTCCTCCCGCACCTGTCTCGCTGTCCCCAGCCCCCGCTCACGCTGCCCAGCTTGCTGCAGTCTCCTGGCGCGCTGATAACCTTGCGGCCCCGGTGCGGGCTGTTGCTCCCCCTCCCGTGCGCTCCGGTAGCGGGAGGTGGGGACCTGAGAGAGGGGGAGAGGAGTCACCTGACGCTCGGACAGCTCCAAGGTTGAGACCCTTTTGGGAGGGCAAGTCGAGCTGCGGAGGGTCCGGACACTAGAGCTGGACGCAGCTCCTGTGTCCACAGGCGTGCACTCCGACGGCCCTCGGTCCCCACGCGCTCTGGGCCGTCGCCTGGGGACTCCTGCTGCTGGTCCCCGTACCTGTCGGGGCGCAGCGTGGCAGAAAGAAAGTCGTGCACGTGCTGGGTGAGTCTTGTGCGCAGCTCTGGTTCCCCACCTTCTACCCCCCCCCCCGGGACTGTGGGTAAGAGCGAACGACCGGGTTGGGGTAGGGTGGCGGGTTGCGGTGGTCCCTAACACTCGGTTTCTTCGGAGCTCCTTTCCTATCCTGGGCCTACATCACTTCTCTGGCATCACTTCTCTGGGTCCCTCCCTACCGCACCTTTGACCTTTGATTGGTCGCCCCACAGAGGGCGAATCCGGCTCAGTGGTGGTGCAGACGGCGCCCGGGCAGGTGGTGAGCCACCGCGGTGGCACCATCGTCTTACCCTGCCGTTACCATTACGAGGCGGCCGCTCACGATCACGACGGCGTCCGCCTCAAGTGGACGAAGGTGGTAGACCCTTTGGCCTTCACCGATGTCTTCGTGGCTCTGGGTACCCAGCACAGAGCCTTTGGTCCCTACCGAGGGCGAGCCGAGCTACAGAACGACGGGCCCGGGGACGCCTCCCTGGTCCTCCGAAATGTCACTCTGCAGGACTATGGACGCTACGAGTGTGAGGTCACCAATGAGCTAGAGGATGACGCCGGCATAGTCAAGCTGGACCTGGAAGGTGACCGAAGCGTGGGCAGATGAGAAAGGGGGGACAGTGTGGGATAAACCGAATCAAGTTGGCACAGTAGAAATCTTACTAGGCAGGGGAATAGTTCGTTTAAAAATATTTATTACAGCTTTTATTGATATGTATATGTTTGAATGTGTGGTCAAGGCGTCCTGCCTCAGTTCCCTTGGAGCTGGAGTTGCAGGTGGTTGTACACTGCCTGAGGTCGGTGTGGGAAAACTCTCACTGTCCTTTGAAAGAGAAGTAAGAATTCTCCCTTCCCCCTTTTCGAGACAGGGTCTCATTGTGTAGCCCTGGCTGTCCTGGAACTCACTCTCTATAGACCAGGCTGGCTTCAAATTCACAGAGAACCGGCTTGCCTCTGCCTCCCGAGGACTGTGATTAAAGGCCTTCAGAAAGTATTTTAACTGCTGAGCCATCTCTCTCTCCTGCCCTAGCTCTAAGATTAGGACAGGGCTTCATGGAGCCCATGTTGGCTTTGAACTCTTGATCTTCAAAGGAAAGTTTATTGAATTTGTGGTGTGTGTGTGTGTGTATGCATATGAGTGTGCATCTGCCATGGTGCTTGCATGGAGGTCACAAACAACTTACAGAACGATTCTTTCCTTCTGCCAGTAGGTCCTGGAATAGTACTCAACTCCTCGGGCTTGCTGGCAAATCCCCTTACCCTCTGAGCCATTTTGCTGGTATCTCTGAACACTTTAACGGTGGTAAATCATAGTAGCTGGCTTCCTTAGATGCTCTCTGTTTGCTAGCCACTTAGCTGAAGGGCGCTCTGGAGCTTCTGATTTAATTCCCCCAAATCCCCGAGGCAGATAGCTGTTAGCCAGGAGGTGAGCTCTGGCTGCAGGAGACTGGGCATCTGTGAGTCTAGGAAGCAACAGGTTCGGAGTAGTCACACTGAAGTTGCAACAGAAGCACTTTAAATATAAATACCGGCAAACTAAGGAGCTCAACACTCTGCCTAACTTTTCAGGAGCTAGTGTGGAGGAATCCAATGCTAGGAACAAGCATTTCCAGCTCTGTGGTCCCTTTGGGAAGGATTCTTTTTTTTTTTTTTTTTGGATTATCAGAACATTGGGACTGAGGAGGGTTAAGAGTTGAGTTTATAGGGTGGTGGTGGCACACGCCTTTAACCCCAGCACTTGGGAGGTGGATCTCTGTGAGTTCAAGGCCAGCCTGGTCTAACAAGCTAGTTCTAGGAAAGCCAGGACTACACAGAAAAACCCTGTCTAGAAAAACCAAAACAAAACAAAACCAGCAACAACAAAAATAAACAAAAAATTGAGTTTTGAAGGATGAATAGGGCAGGTAGAAAAGGATAGAACATGAGCAAAGGTCTCCGACCATAGAAAGAGAGTAAGTATGTTAAGGAGGAAGGACCAGTCCCAAGCATAAATCCAAGGATGTGTGTGAGCTGGCCAGAGGTGTGGCCAGACCCGAGGGCCAGAGAGAAGAATGAACTGGAAGGTTCTGGTTCATGTAAGGTGCATGAGAAACTGGGGTACCCTGATAGGTTCCCATTTGTTTTGTTTTGTTTTCTTCTTCTTTTTTTTTTTTGTTTTCAAGACAGGGTTTCTCTGTGGTTTTGGAGCCTGTCCTGGAACTAGCTCTGTAGACCAGGCTGGTCTCGAACTCACAGAGATCCGCCTGCCTCTGCCTCCCAAGTGCTGGGATTAAAGGCGTGCGCCACCACCGCCTGGCTTCCCATTTGTTTTCATCCAGGCGTGGTCTTCCCCTATCACCCTCGTGGAGGCCGCTACAAGATGACTTTCGTGGAAGCACAGCGAGCTTGTGCTGAACAGGATGGCATTCTGGCTTCCGCCGAGCAGCTGCACGAAGCCTGGCGCGATGGCCTGGACTGGTGCAATGCAGGATGGTTGCGCGATGGCTCTGTACAGTACCCAGTGAGCCAGGCCCGGGAGCCCTGTGGCGGGGCAGGGAGCAATGGGGCTGGTGAAGGCACCAACGGAGGCGTGCGCAATTATGGATATCGCCATAATGCTGAGGAACGCTATGATGCATTCTGCTTCACGTCCAACCTCCCTGGTGAGTTAAGCCCTTCTCTAGTAAAAGCTGAAGTCACGGCCTCTGGAAGGAAACCGCCGCAAGATTTTAGACCCACTTCTCTGAAGTGAGGCTCCATCCATAAATACATAGGTTCCACCGACCCACCCCCACCCTGCCCCAGGGATCTTTTTCTCTTTCCTCCTAAGCATTATGCCCTCTCCCTGGGACAAGGCACACCCCTCAAGTTCAAATGACCCCTCCCTGAAGGGACACCTGCCTTATGTGCACAGGCTCTGACCCATGGAGGGTAGCCCCACTCCTGAGTGCATAGGTTCAGCCCCTAGAAGGAATTTTTCTCAAGCGCATATGCCCTGCTCCCTAAAAGAAAAGAAGATCCGAGAGCATAGTCCCCAATCCTTGCCCTCACCATTAGCCATAGGGCTTGGCAGATGGAGGGAAGTTTGTCTCAGAAACATAGACTCTTGTTTGTGCATAGGCCCCATCCCTAAGGGCACAGACTCTTGAGTGAAGACCCCCTCCCCCATACTCGCACAATAGGCTCCGCCCAATGAGAGAGGCCCAGTTCAAGCGCATAGTCTCCCCCCACCCCTCGAGAAAGGCCTGTCGGAAATGCAAAGGGCCTGCCCCGTGGTTGGAGGTCCATTTCAAGAGTTTAGACCATGCGCCCAAGAGCACAGATCCCTGCCTAATGACATAGGATCAGTGGCGAACACCTTCTCAAGTGGACTGAGATCGCCCTCAAGTACATAGGCCCCGCCTCCAGGATCATTGACCCCACCCCTAAGTAATCAGGCCCCGCCCCCTCCGCCTTGCCCTGAGCTACTAGGAAGAAGACTTTCCAGAGCTGCCACAGGGGGGCAGTAAAATGCCGCATGGCACGGCTTCGCACTGGCAGAAGTCATTGGCAGGGAATGGGACGGACCCGAGGCTTCAGGAGCCCTGAGGGCCCAGCCCTGGCCTGGTGCTGACACGCCCCCGGGTCCCGCAGGACGCGTGTTCTTCCTGAAGCCTCTCCGGCCAGTGGCCTTGGCCGGAGCAGCTCGCGCTTGCGCGGCTCGCGGGGCGACGGTGGCCAAGGTCGGGCAGCTGTTCGCCGCCTGGAAGCTACAGCTGTTGGACCGCTGCACTGTCGGCTGGCTGGCCGATGGCAGCGCGCGCTACCCCATCGTGAATCCGCGAACTCGCTGCGGGGGCCCCCGGCCGGGCGTCCGCAGCCTCGGTTTCCCCGACGCCTCACGACGTCTCTTCGGTGTCTATTGCTACCGCGCTCCAGGTGCCCCAGACCCGGCTCCAGGAGGCTGGGGCTGGGGCTGGGAGGGCGGAGGAGGCTGGGCAGGAGGGTCGAGGGACCCGGCTGCCTGGACCCCGCTGCGTGTCTAGGCCTGCGAGGACGGGCGTTTGGGGATGTTGGTGGCTGATCCAGGGGCCCTGCACACCCCGTGGAGACAGACTACTTAGCAGAGAACCCTTGAACACGCCACACCCCCGTGGTGTGCTGAAGGCTGACTCAACTACCTGTGGTCTTAGGACACTGGCCACACCTCCTGAGGTCTCCTTGATACACGACGTATCCTGCAGTGCCCTGCAGGTTGACTGTGCCACTCTCTGAGACACCCTGATAGTGGCCAAGCCCACTTTTTCTGGATAGTGGATGTCCTATCTTCGCGACTTTGTCTGGAAGAGCCTCCCTCCCTGCTCCCAACCCCCAGGATCTCAGTAGACCAACAGGACCCCACGGTTTCCTAAAAACCTTTCTGTGGCCTCCTGGAAAACAGTCCCTGTCAGTCACCTGGAGGCTGGACCCCCAGGGTTAACTGGAGACTGGCCACACAAACCCTCTGCCTTTCCCAGGAGCTGGAAAGCTGGTCTTAGACAGTCGACTGTCCACTGACTTTTCCTCATTACTTGGTGAAGAAACAGAAAACTATGAGTCAAAAGGTGGCCACGCCCTGTCCCGGCGGGTGGCGCAGAGGCTGGGTATTCCAGCTCTTCCAGAGAGTCTAACTTTCCAGGGTAACATGCCTAGTCCCCAGTCACTATACAAGAGAGTCCCAACACCTCTGGCTTCATGGGAGAATGTCCCCAGCTGGCTCCCAGGAACAGTGGCCATGCCTACCCTCAGGTATTTCTCTGGCCAGAGATTAGACTCGCCTGAATGTCCCTTCGCAGGCTCCTTGGAGCTGTCACCAAAGACATCATTTCCTCAACCTGAACCCCATGAAAATCTCACTTGCTATAGAGACATGCTGCTCGGCTTCTTACGATGACAAAGTCACTAGTGCGTCTCTACCTGTCCTCTCGCCCGGTTCCACACTCTTCCTTTCTTACTGGCCTAGAGCCCAGACACCTACCACTCCATTTCCGAATGTCCCCATCCTGATGGACCACTATGGAGACTGTTTTCCCCACTGAGCCCTCAGGGGGACCCAGCATTCATTTCTCTAGGCTCTCCATGGAAACAAGCTGCCCCATTTCCAAGGTGCACCTCCCGTTCTTCTCAGCCGTCCAAGTTCCTCCCCCAGACAGCTTGAACCTCATAGCTGTTGCCATGGAGATAACAGAACACCTGTCCCTCTAGGGTCCTGTCCTACTCAGTTGTCGCTATAGAGACCGTCAATGTCTCCATGACAACTGATCTGCAGCTCTCAGGAACTTCTTGCCAAGGGCAGAGTTCTGATTGGAGCTGCCTGCTGTGTTGGGGGGAGGGGCAGACAGGGCTCTGCTTCTGGAGCAGCTGCCCGCCACAGTTCATTTGCATGCTAACTCTAGGCAGGCAGCAGCTGTGCACAGGCCGCTACTGAAACCCTCTCCAGCATTTTAAATTATCATCTGTAGGTGAGAAAAGAGACTGTAGCTCTGCACAGAGTCAGAGCTTTCCTTCCCTGGAGATCAAGGAGAGTGGAATGTTCCTGAAACCACCAATTCAGTTTCCGAGGGACCATGTGTGTTCAAGGGTCAGAACCAACATCCAAAAACTGTATAGTCAGAGCCATCCCAGACGCAGGAGTTCCCAGCTCTGAGGTGCAGCTTGGAGTAGCAAGTGCCCACGCCAGCACCCTGCTGCCTGCCCTGTTTTGCAAAGCCCACCTTTGAGTCTGGAAGCTGGGTGGCTGTGGGCTCAAGCCATACATTTTGTTGTAAAATGTTTGACCAAGTGACAGAACTTGACCAGGCTGTTTCCTCTCTGGACCAGGATTGCTCGGGGGTCACACAGCCCCGTGTTCAATAAACCTTTGTTTCTTTTGATGACTGAGAAACATGGCTGCCGTGCTCCTCTGTCTCTGTAGTGGGCTTCTCAGGCTGGGCTGGGAAGCAGCTGCCTTCTTCAGTGCCCACTCACCCAAAACAGGACCCTATGAAATACTCTGACCTCCTCAAGTGCGAAGTGGGATATGTGATAATAACCATCCTGTAATTTTAAAAATGAGTCCAGCTAGGATCTGGTTATAGAATTTAGTTAGCCGGGCTGGAGAGATGGTTCAGTGGTTAAGAGCATTGCCTGCTCTTCCAAAGGTCCTGAGTTCAATTCCCAGCAACCACATGGTGGCTCACAACCATCTGTAATAAGGTCTGGTGCTCTCTTCTGGCCTTCTGCATACACACAGATAGACTATTATATACATAATAAATAATAAATAAATATTAAAAAAAGAATTTAGGTAGCCATCTATAATTTTTATTTTTACGTGTTTGTGTTTTGTCTGCACTACTATGCATATGCCTGCTGCCCCTGGAGGCCTGAAGAGGGAGTTGTATCCCCTAAAACTAGAGTTATGGATAGTTGTGGATAGTTGAGCCTCAGTCCTCTGGAAGAGAAGCCAGTCTCTTAAACACTAAGCCATCTCTCCAGCCCCGAATTTTTATTTGTAAACGTTATTCATTCGCTTTTTTTTAGTGTGTGGGGTGTGTATGAGTGGTCAGAGGACGCGCCTGAGTCTCAGGGGTTAACTAACATTCATGCAGTCCTGGACCAATCAGGGTTGCTCTGGGAAATGGGCCATACTCATTGGCTGAACTGAGAGGGATGGCTCCACCCCTTCAGTTTCACCAAGTGAAAACAGGGAACTTCAGCTAGGAAAGAGAAAAGTCGGAAGCTGGATCCACTTCAGGGATGGGAAAAATTTATCTCTAAGTTTATCCCACTCTGACCCATGCGGTTCCAGCACCCTAATCACCTTCCTAATAAGCTGAGTGTGCTGGCACACACTATTAGTGCCAGCGCTCTGGAGGTAGAGGCAGATAGATCTCTGAGTTCAAGACCCCCTTGGGCTGCAGCAATGGTTCTCAACCTGTGGGTCTCGGCCCCTTCGGGAATCACAAATATTGACAATGATTCATAACAGTAGCAAAATTACTGTTACAAAACAGCAACAAAATAACTTTATGGTTGGAGTCACCTCAGCGTGAGGAGCCTATCAAAGCGTTAGGAAGGTTGACAACCACTGGTCTATAGAGCTAGTTTTAGGCTAGTTAAGGCTACATAGTAAGACACTACTTCAAAAAAGAAAACATCCTCCCCCCAAATAAACTAAGCCAAGGCTTTAATTCCAGCACTCAGGAGGGAGAGGCAGTCCGATCTCTGTGAGTTCGAGGTCAGCCTGGTCTACAAGAGCTAGTTCCAGGACAGGCTCCGAAGCTACAGAGAAACCCTGTCTTGAAAAAAAACCAAAAATGGGATTAAAGGTGTGCGCCACCCTGCCTGGCCTCCTTTCCTGCTTTTGTCTCTTGTTTCTGACAGGGTCATACATAGCCCAGGCTCTTCTTGCTCACACCTCATGAGTGCTGGGGCAAGGGTGCTGCTTCTGTCTGTTGAGACGTGCGTGTTGGTCACGTTTCTTCTCTCTGTGACCAGATGCCAGGCAGAGCAAATTAAGGGAGAAAGGGTTTATTAGACTCTGAGATCGAGGATACAGCCTGTCACAGTGGGGATGTCTCAATGGCAGGGGCATGAGGCACGGGGCGCACTATGCCCCATCAGGAAGCAGAGTAATGAATGCTACCGGTCCCTGTTTTCTCTGTCTTTACACTGGTTTTGCTTTGTTTTTTCTTTATTTTGTGGGGGAGAGGAGGACACACTTCATGGTCTCCTTATGGTTCTCCACTAATACCATGGGTTCAGGGAACTGAACTAAAACCATCAGACTTAGCCGCAAGCACCTTCGCCAGCAGAGCCATCTTGATGATGTTTTCAATAAATCAGTTTTCAGGATGACTTTGGTCTTTTCTGTCTGAAACCGTGGCCACACCCCACCAAGTCTAGCCCATGCTATGCCTCCGTTGCACCCTCCTTGCCTGGCATGCAGGTGCACACCTGGGAGGCTAGTGCAGGAAGAGCTTGAGTTCGTGTCCGCCTGGGACACATAGTGTCTCCGTAAAAACTAAATTAATAAATGAAGAGAACAAAGACTTCCCTGTGCTCCCCTCTGCACACAGCAGCAGCCTGTGGCTGCAGCTCATCTCGTGGAGCCTGTGGCCAAGCTGGTAGCGTGCTCTCCCAGCATCCCATAAACCAAATGTGGCAGCACTGGGAAGGCAGAGGCAGATGAAATCTCTGTGAGTTCGAGGCCAGCCTGGACTACAGAGAGCAACTCTGTTTCCAAAACAGAAAACAAAAACCCCCAATCAATCAGGAGTTCAAGGTCATCCTCAGAATTTAAGGAATTCTGGCCAGCCTACGTTGTAAGAGTCCTCGAGTCAAAGAAACACAGGGGCCCAAAGAATAATACCAGACAGGTGAATGGGTGAGAGACAGTCTCAGGGGGCCACAGGCAAAATGAACTGTTAAAAATTTTATTAAAATGTCCAAAGAAGTCCATTAACATCCACAGTGTCTGCACAGACTCACGGAAGTTCGAAGCCCCGAGAGAAAACCCAGCAGAACCTGGGGCCATTCTCACATACCGCCACACTTCTGCTGCACACATGGCCGCAGAGGGAAGGAGCAGAAGACGAATCTCCACAACAGAAAATGCCAAAGGCCCTCCATTCCTGGAGCAGGACTGGGTCAGGGCACAGCACTGAGCCCCAAGCAGCCACATCCCCAGTCCCCTGCCTGGGATCGCCAAGGGCTTGGCTAGGGTTCTCCCCACTCTGAACCATGAAATGTTAGTAAGAAAACAGCTGCGGGCAGCTTCCCAGCCACAGCCAGAGGCCAGACTTTTCCCAGCAGGGGCCACTATGATCAGGATTCACTTCACTTTTCTCAACCAATCCCAAGCCTACGTGTGTGTGTGTGTGTGTGTGTGTGTGTGTGTGTGTGTGTGTGTGTGTTCATGGGCCAGTAAAGAGGTCAATCTTTTCCTCCATACACAAAGCAAAGTTTGAAGCACAAATGAATACCAGGGTTTGGGAATGGGGCTGAGTTGATAGTGTTTATAGAATAGCTGATAAGAGTGCCTGCAGCTCAGTGGGTGCAGTGCTTGCAGCTCAGTGGGTGCAATGCTTGCAGCTCAGTGGGTAGAGTGCTAGCAGCTCAGAGGGTGCAGGGCTTGCAGCTCAGTGGGTGCAGTGCTTGCAGCTCAGTGGGTGCAGTGCTTGCAGCTCAGTGGGTAGAGTGCTTGCAGCTCAGTGGGTAGAGTGCTTGCAGCTCAGTGGATGCAGTGCTTGCAGCTCAGTGGATAGTGCTTGCAGCTCAATGGATGCAGTGCTTGCAGCCCAGTGGATAGAGTGCTTGCAGCCCAGTGGATAGAGTGCTTGCAGCTCAGTGGGTAGAGTGCTTGCAGCTCAGTGGATGCAGTGCTTGCAGCTCAGTGGATAGAGTGCTTGCAGCTCAGTGGATGCAGTGCTTGCAGCTCAATGGATGCAGTGCTTGCAGCTCAGTGGATAGAGTGCTTGCAGCCCAGTGGATAGAGTGCTTGCAGCTCAGTGGGTAGAGTGCTTGCAGCTCAATGGATGCAGTGCTTGCAGCTCAGTGGATAGAGTGCTTGCAGCTCAGTGGGTAGAGTGCTTGCAGCTCAATGGATGCAGTGCTTGCAGCTCAGTGGATAGAGTGCTTGCAGCTCAGTGGGTAGAGTGCTTGCAGCTCAATGGATGCAGTGCTTGCAGCTCAGTGGATAGAGTGCTTGCAGCTCAATGGATGCAGTGCTTGCAGCTCAGTGGATAGAGTGCTTGCAGCTCAATGGATGCAGTGCTTGCAGCCCAGTGGATAGAGTGCTTGCAGCTCAGTGGGTAGAGTGCTTGCAGCTCAGTGGATAGAGTGCTTGCAGCTCAGTGGGTAGAATGCTAGCAGCTCAGTGGGTGCAGTGCTTGCAGCTCAGTGGATAGAGTGCTTGCAGCTCAGTGGATGCAGTGCTTGCAGCTCAGTGGATAGAGTGCTTGCAGCTCAGTGGGTAGAGTGCTAGCAGCTCAGTGGGTGCAGTGCTTGCAGCTCAGTAGGTGCAGTGCTTGCAGCTCAGTGGGTAAAATGCTAGCAGCTCAGTAGGTGCAGTGTTTGCAGCTCAGTGGGTAAAATGCTAGCAGCTCAGTGGGTAGAGTGCTTGCAGCTCAGTGGGTAGAATGCTACCAGCTCAGTAGATAGAGTGCTTGCAGCTCAGTGGGTGCAGTACTTGCGGCTCAGTGGGTGCAGTGCTTGCAGCTCAGTGGGTGCAGTGCCTGCAGCTTAGGTAGTATGCACAAAACTCTGGGTTCCATTCCTAGTACTGTATATACCAACTATAGTTGTGCACACCTATCATTCCAGCACTTGGGAAACTGAGGCAGGAAAATCAGGAATTTAAGGTCATCCTCAGCTACACAGTACATCCAGGCCAACCTGGAATACATGAGGCCCTGTTTAAAAAGCAAAGCAACTTTACACTAATTACAATGCACAGAACAAAATCCTTCCTCTAGTATTGAAACCTCACTACCTTCATGTGTAAAATGGGAGACCAAGGGCCACCTAGGCTGCCGAGAGGAATTGAGGGCAATGATACAACGACTTGGGTGACTTTTACTCAGTAACTGCCCCAGGCTCTCATTACCCTCCACGAGGGATGAAGGCTCAGTAAACACAGTTCCATTCGTACTGATCCCTCGAGTAGGCCATACTTACACTTGCTTAGGAAGAGCTGGGGAAGGAACCCAGGACCTTGTGCGGGTCTGGCTAAGCATTTGCCCCTGCCCTTCCAGACCAGGTCCCACACATTTTGAAAATCTTACTTACTTTGTGCTTGTGCAGTGTGTGTGGTGCTGGGTTTGTACTGGTGGGGGCTTGTGCTTGCTCGTGTTGCATGTGAAGGTCACATGACCTTTAGGAGCTGGCTCTGGCCTTCCACTTGTTTCTGCCATGCTACACCCTCCAGGCCAGCTGGCTCACAAACTTGCTGTCTCTGCCCGCCTCTCACAATACGAATACTGGGATTACAGATTCATGTCACTCCTCCTGGCTTTCCTTTTCTGAAACATGGGTGGCAGAGATTAAACTGCTTCTTCAGGCTTATTCGGCTAGCATCTTTACCGGCTGAGCTGTGGTCAAGCTCCACGTGGTGGTTTTAACACAAATTCACAGGTTTTAAATCCAGACTGGAGGGCCTGAAAGTGGAGACAAATCTCTGGCCCCGCTGGGTGATGAACCCCACCCCTGGCTTGGGGAAGTCTTTTCTGAGGTGCAAATGGGAAGAGGGAGTATAAGTGGGCTCTGTCACATCTTACAAGTGTGAGACGGATGTGTGTGTGTCACTTCTAACACCTAACACCACTCCTCTCTACAACGGGACCACAAGGAGCCCGCTGACAAGGTGTGGGGATAGGAGGCGGTAGGGCAAGGGTAGGGCCTAAGGCAGGGGATTTACTGAGGTCTGTAGAAAGGTTTTGGTCCAGGCAGGAGGTTATCTGTCTCCCTGAGAGATGGAAGGCGAGGAAGGCAGTGGCAGCCAGACCACATTTCTATACACATGGGTGTGGGAGATTGTCATCACAAACCCATGAAACCACCACACGACAGTGTATGTCTGTCATCCCAGCACTCAGATGCCTGAGAAAGGATTGCTGTGGGCTGAAATCCAGCCTGGGTTATAGAATGATATCCTATGTCAATAAACAAGAGAAGGCCAGGCATGGTAATCCCAGAAAGCAGAGGCAGGCAAATCGCTGAGTTCCAGGCCAGCCTGGTCTACATAGCAATTTCCAGGCTAGCCAGGGCTGCACAGTGAAGCCCTGTCTCAAAACAAAAGCACTGTGGCTCAGCACCCCACTCGACCTGGAGGGAGGCCAGCAATATACTGCCCCTCCCCACTGATCTGAGTAATCTCCCCCCAGAAGCTGAGGAGGCCAGTGGCTCTAAGAGACATCACTACACTTCAGCACACAGAGGTCCACACTAGATTATGCACCAAGACCAAAGACCAGGGCTTAGTTAGTAGAGAGAGCACTTGCTGTACTCGTGAGGCCCTGGGTCCCGTCTGCAGCACCAAATGAACCGGGCAGGCATGGTGGTGCATAGCAAGAGAATTATCCTTGGCTGCAATAGTGAGTTCAAGGCCAGGCTAGTCTATGGGGATGGGGGAGATGGAGGGTTGGGGGAAGGAAGAAGAAAGAAAGCCACACAGATCAAAGACCGCCCTTGGGGTCAATCCCAGGTGAAGATAGAACAGGCCATGTTTGCACTGTGGTCTTCTGAGCCTCACTTTCAAATCCAGTGACCTTGAGTCAAAGCTTCACCCTGGATTTAGGATGGTTTACCGTTTACTAAGCCTGAATCTCTGGTGTGAAAGCTACTCCCAGAACACACACACAGACTCTTGGAATTTTAGCAGCCAGTCTCCAGGATCCCCTCTCCTGTGACTGGGAGATACTCCTAGAGGCTCAGCCTGACCACCCTGGTCACTCCCAGGAGGACCTCAGGAGGGAAGGAAGGGGAGATCTGAGCTTTGTACAGAGGACTGCAGGGGTGTGGGTCTCAGGGGTGTTCCCACCCTCTCTCCCGTGGGTGTCTGGGTTCTGGCTTCCCAGGAGAATGCTCTGGAAGAGGTGTGGGAGTGTGTGCTTGCTTAGCCTGGGTTTTCAGCAGAAATCCCCCTCGTCCTTCTCCCAGTTTTCCGCTGGGTGTCTTTTGTGTTTTCTGTGCTCCTTGCGAGGATTGTGATGTCGGTGCTGGTGGTGGTGGTGTCTACGCATCCGATGTGATCGCCTGGCTGCAGGGATGGGAAAGAGATGGTGGTTAGATGTCACTGGCCTCCTCAGGGGGATGAAAAGAGAAAAAATACAGGCAGGCCTGGTTTGGCGGCTTTCAGGGGCAGAGGCAGGAAGAACTGAGTTCAAGGTCAGCCAAGAGCTGCGTTACGAGACTGTCTCAAAAAAAAAAAAAAAACAAAGAATCAAGAGAGGTGGCAGTGGCACACGCCTTTAATTCCAGCACTCAGGAGGCAGAGGTAGGCAGATCTCTGAGTCCGAGGCCAGTCTGGTCTACAGAGCAGGTTCCAGTACAGCCATGCTACACAGGGAAACCCTGCTTTTTGTTTTTTTTTTAAGACTTATTTATTATGTATACAACAGTCTCCCTCCATGTATGCCCACATGCCAGAGGAGGGCACCAGATCTCATTACAGATGGTTATGAGCCACCATGTGGTTGCTGGGAATTGAACTCAGGACCTCTGGAAGAGCAGCCAGTGCTCTTAACCTCTGAGCCATCTCTCAAAAACCCTGTTTTGAAAATTAAAACAAGACAAACAAAAAACAGAAAACCAAAACAAAATCCAATTTGGTGAGGGCTGGAAATGTGGCTTAGTTTACCAAAAGAGCTCCATACCTGAACTGTGTGGTCACACTCTGTAGCCTAGGCTGGCCTGACATCTGCAGCCCCTTTGCACCAGTCTCAGAGTAGCTGAGCACAGGGTCAACGCCCAGAGCCTTGGCTGCACATCCCAACTTCCACACTGTGCTACATGAGATTTTGTCTCAAAAACACAAACCAAAGCACCAGGTGGGCTGGTGAGTTTTCACTTCTCTGTAAGACTGCATCACCATGAGGATTTTTGTTTTGTTTTGTTCTGTTTGTCAAGACACAGTTTCTCTGTGTAACAGCCTCGGTTGTCTTGGAACTCAAATAAATTGTAGACAGGATGGCCTAGTTCTGCCCCTGAGTGCAGGGATTAAAGGCGTGTGCCACCACTGCTGGGCCACAGGCCAAAGGAAGACATTTTTTTTAAGACAGAGCCTCACATAGTTCAGGCTGACCTTAAACTTACTTTATAGCAGAGGATGAACTTGAATTCTTGATCCTCTTGCCTCTACCTCCTGAGTGCTAGGAGGACAGGCGTCTGGAAATGGAGCCCTGACTCCTCTACCCGCTGAGTCCCGCCCTCAGCTTAGCTTTTTTCTTCCTGTGGGTCTCATGCAATAGCCCAGGCTGACCTCAAACTGTAATCTTCCTGCCTCAGCCTCCGCGTTGTGGAGGTGACAGATGATGCTGTTCCACTATGCAGAGACAGGACCTATAAACACCCGGAACCTCGTCAGGGACAGATTATTGGATGTAGTACTTACGTTTGGTGCAGACAATCTGGGGCCGGTCCCACTTTCCATTGCTCCGGCAGCGGATAGTGGCTGCGTGATGCTGGGAGAACCCTTCGTCACACTGGTACCGCACAGTGGTGTGAACACTGTACTTGGCTTTGCGCACACCAACAAGAGAGGCATTCTCCACTGCTGGAGGGGGACCACAGAGCACTGGGGACAGAGAGGCTGAGGGTGACACAGCTTGTCAAATGGGGGCCCTCCCTCTGCAGAGCTCTGAGCTCAGGGAATTCCACATGACTGTGCCTGTCTCTTGCTTTGTACCTAAACCAGGAACTCCTGGGGGGAGTGTGAAATCTTCTGGACAAAACCCACTCCCTAGGGCACAAGGCACAAGACTAAACTGAAGCACAAAAAAAGTGGACAGAATACATACAATTATTTCCTTCATATGTAAAGAGTGCTAAGAAACTAGCTCAGTGGCACACGCCTTTAATCCCACCACTCTGAGTTCAAAGCCAGTTTGGTCCAGTGAGTTCCAGGACAGCCAAAGCTACCCAGAGAAACCCTGTCTTGAAAAACCAAATAAAAAAATTTTAAGGGCTGGAGAGATGGCTCAGCGGTTAAGAGCATTGCCTGCTCTTCCAAAGGTCCTGAGTTCAATTCCCAGCAACCACATGGTGGCTCACAACCATCTGTAATGAGGTCTGGTGCCCTCTTCTGGCCTTCAGGCATACACAGAGACAGAATATTGAATACATAATAAGTAAATAAATATTTTTAAAAATTTTTCAAAATAAAAAGAAAGAAAAAGGGGGCTGACGAGATGGCTTAGCAGTTAAGAGCATTGGCTGCTCTTCCAAAGGTCCTGAGTTCAATTCCCAGCACCCACATGGTGGCTCACAACCATCTGTAATGAGATCTGACACCCTTTTCTGGCCTGCAGGCATACATGCAGACAGAACACTGTATTCATAATAAATAAATATATAAAAAAAGAAAGAAAAGAAAAAAGAATCACTAATGCCAAGGAATTAATGGGAAATAATCAGGTTACAAAAAAAGAACCTCAAGTGTCTGGAAGGAAAGTGGGAAGGGGTGTGCACAGTACCTGTGCCCTTCTTGCAGACATAGGGGAGGTTGTAGTTGCAGGGGACATCATTCCAGCGCCCACTCTCGTGTGCCACCATCACCACACAGTCCTCTCCACCCGCGAAGAAGTTGTCTGGCTGATTCTCCCTCCAGTTCTCATATTGCTTTGGAAAGAGAGAGCTGAGTTCATTCTGGTGCCTGTGTGTCAGCCCAGGTCCTGGCACTTCCTGTGGCCAGACCCCTCCCCCACAACAGACACTGGCTATCTCTACTGGGAGGGCACAGCAGCCTTCTCTTGCCTCCTCTGTAGTCTTCCCAGCTCTCCAGGAGCATCAGTCTTAGGTAAACAGTTGGAAAAATTGGTGACCCCTGCTTGGAAGTACAGGAGGGCTTCCCCCAGGGACAACAGGAAGTGCTAAAGCAGAAGGGCAGGCAGGCAGGGGACAGAGTTCCAAGCCCAGGGAACAACATGTGCAAAGGCCCAGGGGCAGGGATGGAGTCAATGCCAGGTGGTGGGACTGCTTGTTGGCAGAGAGTGGGCAGGGCCAGATCTCATGGGAGCAAGAAGAAATGCGTAGTTTACAAATTGTGGTAGTGTATGTATACCATGAAACATGCCTTTAAAGGTTTTGTTCTTGTTTGTTTGGTTTTTTGAAACAAGCTTTCTCCTGTGCCTATCCTGGAACTAGCTCTTGTAGACCAGGCTGGCCTCGAACTCAGAGATCCACCTGCCTCTGCCTCACAAGTGCTGGGATTAAAGGCGTGCACCACCACTGCCTGGCCTCTTTAAAGGTATTTTTACTACATTTAAAATTTTTAGGCAGGAGAGGTGGCTCAGTAGTTGAGCACTGGCTGCTCTTTCAGAGGACCTGAGTTTGTTTCTCAGGCTCACAACTGTCTGTAACTACAGTTCTTCCGGCCCCTGAGGGCACTGCATGGACTTGGTGCACAGACACGCAAGCAGACAAAACACTCCTGCGCATTAAATAAATAAGTAAATAAAAAAGAATTTGTTTATTTAAACCAGGCATGGTAAGACACACCTTTAATCCCAGCACTCAGGAGGCAGAGGCAAACTCAAATCTCTGTTTGTGAGTTCAAGGCCAGCTTGGTCTACAGTGTGAGTTCTAGGACAGTCAGGGATACTCAGAGAAACCCTGTCTCAAAAAAATTTTTCCCCAAAAAACTATTTATTTCAGAAGGGGACACACATAGCACGTACCTTTGGAAGTCCCCTCTTTTCTTTGATCCCGAGGGATCAAACTCAAGTTATCAGGTTTGGCAATGAACTTGTACCCATTGTGCCGTCTCACCGAGCCCATGTAAACCGTTTTAAAGCCGTGGTTCATGGCGTCACTGCCATCTTAGTGTATGTAATCGTCACCACTGCATCACGACAAACCAAAATTCTACGCCAATTCAGGAAAAAATAATTCCTCATTCTGCCTGTGTGGCTCCTGGCACACGCTACCTGCCCTGCCTCCCCCACAGCTCCTCTGCAGGCTTTGTTTCAGGCAGTCAGCATTGATGATGCTTTGCTTGCTGATGCTTGTTGAGCCAGGGCTCAGCTGCGCAACAATGACTGGTTTACAACGCACTTGGCACCGCAGCTAGAGCTCCCGCTTGCAATGCTCCTCTTGCCTCAGCCGCCCAAGGGCTGGGATGTCAGAAAAGCACCACAAACCACAATAACCACGCTACTTCAGTGTTGTGTATTTCTTCATATTTTACAGCTGGGATGGAACTGGATGTAAGCCAGGTCGAGCCACGCCCACAGCCCCTCACTGGGGGATTCTAGGCAGGGGTTCCACCCCTGAACCACAACCCCAGCCCCTCACTGGAGCACTCTTGGCAGGACTCTTCTGCCAAGCCACACCCCAGAACTTCTGAGGACCATTGATGCCCACTAGTGGTTGCTCCACGGGAGGGTAAACTGGGACCACTGGGGCTTAGCAGTGTGAGGACAGGAACCTGCCACTCACCAGTCCTGTGTTGTCTGTCCACTGGAAGTCCCTCTCCACTGTCCTGTCATTCAGACCGATCCACGAGTTCTCATGGCCAAAACCTGTGGACGGAGGACTATGAAAGCATGCTCCTCCCTGGGCTGAAGGAGAAGGGAAGATGTCCAGAGGCCTTCTCTGCCAGCCTAGAGGAGGCTGGGGAGAACCACACAGGGTGGGGCCTGTGAGAGTGAGCATTGCGGACAGCAGAGGGCAGCAAGGGGTGGGCGGGAAGGACATGTGGACCTGGGAGCCAGGAGGCCTGAGCCGGAGGGCTTGCCTTGCGGAGGGAGGAGGTGGACGAAGGAGAGGCCCACCCTCGGCCACGTGCAGTTTCTGTAGGTTATGTACTGTGGCAGGAAAGGCCACAGTGTTCCCAGCCTGGAGGTGGGCTTACAGAGGTGAGGAAGACCTGTCCGGCCATGTGAGGGAAGGGGAACTGGGCAGCCAGAAAGGACAAATGTGCACAGGCCCTGTCGGTCACCTGGAGTAGTGCTGGCTGGGGCAAGAGGGACAGAGCGGTGAGGAACCCAAACCAGAAGCCAGTTCAGACCATGGATGGTGAGACGTGTTGACCAGTGAACCAAACACTGAACAAGGAGAGGGTCCAGAGGGACAGGGTCAGTGCCATGTGAAGAAACGCACGGCAGCTACAGTAACGAGTGCCACTCTCTGCAGAGGACCAGATGCCCCAAGTCCATGCCCTGGCTCTATTTGTCAATTCCTACAGTATTGAAAATAAAGCTGGGGTGGTGGCGCACGCCTTTAATCCCAGCTCTCAGGAGGCAGAGGCAGGCGGATCTCTAAGTTTGAGACCAGCCTGGTCTACAGAGCGAGTTCCAGGATAGCCATGGCTACACAGAGAAACCCTGTCTCGAAACAAAACAAAAATTAAATAATAATTATTATATAGAATAATACAATAAACATAGAAATAATCAAATCTGTAGTCACACATTATCCAAATTAGACATGTGCTTGATGGTTGAAGTTCTGCCGCCGGAAACATCACTTTCTAAGGACACACTTGTCTCACTGCATTCTCAGGACCTAACAAGAGTAGGGGAGAGGGGGCTGGAAAGGTGGCTCAGTGTTTAAGAGCACTGTCTGCTCTTCCAGAGGTCCTGAGTTCAATTCCCAGCACCCACATGGTGGCTACAACCATCTGTAATAGGATCTGATGCCTTCTCTGGCATGCAGAATGCACATACATAAAACATAAATAAATTTAATTTTTTAAAAAAAGAGTGAGGGAGATAATAGGCATGTAGAGAATATTTGGGGGGCATCAGGGAACTTACACAGGACTTAACAGACATGTGGTCCACCAGGGAGCCAGGGAGTCTCCAGGACTCCCGAGTGGTGCGCTGGTCGAGGGACAAGCTCCCGCCCCAGATCACTGCACTGTCCCTACCGTTAATGAACTTGTGCTCTTCTGGTGAGTGGACACTTGTCAGGTGGCCAGCCCGGCGCCTGCAGTCTCTCTCTGCATCCTCCCAGGCACGCCGATGGGCAAAGTACCTGTAGCAGTGACCCTGGAATTTGTGCCAGCCACGGTCACAGCCCTCTGTATCTGGGGGTGGGACAGGAATGTGAGGGGGGCTTGGTACCTCCCAGGATGCAACACACATTATGCCCAGACATACATGCAGCCACAGCACCCACACACACAAAATAGATTAATCAAAAACTTTTTCAATTAAAAAAATAGGGCCAGCAAGATACGTAAGTAGACAAGGCTAAGGATGCTTGCCACCAAGCCCACGGAGCAGACTAGACATGATGACAGGAGAGAAAGGAGTACCGCAAGGTTTCCCGATATCATCCGTCTGTATGCCCCATACCATGCTCATACACAAAACATATAAGTTTTTAAAATGTAACTTAAAATTTTTAACTATATGAAATAAATAATAAGCTAATTGACACCCCGCGGGACTCAGGAGCGGGGACTCACCCTTCTCGCACAGGCTGCCCCCATAGCTAGGGAGGCAGAGGCAGGTGAAGCCATTCACCCCATCAATGCAGGTGCCTCCATTCTCGCAGGGGCTGCACAAGCAGTCGTCAATGTCTGTGAGACACGGAGTGGATAGAGGTCAGAGGTCAGCCTCCACTCAGCTCCCAGCCCACAGGTGGAACCAGCCCCCGACACCCCTAGGGAGGGCAGGATGGCCCTGCAGCTGTGAGGAGAGCGCTAGCAAGCATGAGTGCAGCAGACACCACCAGACAGGAAAGCGCGACTCGAGCATTCGGTCAACCTGTGTCACCCCCCCCACACACAAGGGTGCATCCTGTGTCACCCCACACACACACAAGGGTGCATCCTGTGTGCGTCTGAGGCCAATCTTGTTACTCAGTTGTCACTGTCTTGGATTTTTAAAATACAACTAAAAAAAAAAGATTTATCTATTTATTATGTATTCAGTGTTCTGCCTGCATGTACACTTGCCCACCAGCAGAGGGCACCAGATCTCATTACAGAGACCTGTCAGCCACCATGTCATTGCTGAGAATTGAACTCTGGTCCTCTGGAAGAGCAGCCAATGCTCTTAACACTGAGCCATCTTTCCATCCCTATTTTTGTTTTTTGGTTTTTATTTTGTTTTGTTTTGTTTTTTGAGACAGAGTTTTTCTGTGTAACTCTGCCTGTCCTGGAACTAGCTCTTTAAACCAGGCTAGCCTCGAACTCACAGAGATCTTCCTGCCTCTGTCTCCCGAGTGCTGGGATTAAAGGCATGTGCTGCCACCACCCAGCTAAAATAAAACATTTTTAAAATGATATATATTTTGGGTTTTTTTGTGGATTTTTTTTTTAAGAAAGGGTCTCTTTAACTCTCTACGTCTCTATATAATCTTGGCTGTCCTGGAACTCTCTCTGTAGACCAGGCTGGCCTCGAACTCACAGAGATCCACCTGCCTCTGCCTCCTGAGTGCTGGGATTAAAGGTGTGCACCGCCATGCCTGGCCCTCATTTGTGTTTTTAGTTATGACTCTATAATTCCTAGTGTGATTGTGAAGTTGAGCAAAGAGTGGGAAATGGCTCTCCTGAGCTACAGCCCCCAGGACGCAGCCTTCAGCTAACTAGTTTGGGCTCAGCTAATTTTGGTTGATTTGCCCAGACTCAAAGCACAAGGGACAGGACAGTGTTCTGGGGTGGGACACTCACCAATTTCACAGTTCTCCCCGGCATAGCCCTGATCACAACTACAGCCGTACATGGTGCCGTTGGTTCGACAGGTGCCCCCGTGCAGGCAAGGGTTGTTCTCACAGGGATCTGTAGGGTCTGTGGAATGGATAGGCAGTGTGAGGACGGACTGGCCACCATGTCATGGAATCCAGACATTTCCCCTCTGTTGACTCGCCAGTGAACAATGGCTCCCATGCTTGTGATAAAGACCTTACCACTTCCGTGACTCCACCACAGCATCTGTGGGACATCCTACTCAGCAAAGTCCTCTTCCAGGTCACACTAGACTCATCAGTCCAATATGTTTACCCAGGGACCAGAAGACAAATTGTAGGAGTTAATTCTCTTTGTCACCATGTGGGTCTCAGGGCTTGAACTCACATCCCCAGCCTTGGCAGCAAGCACCTTTGCCCACTGAACCCTCTCACTAACCCTGCCAGGTTCCTTCTGTGTTTGCTGCTTTTTGTCTCTCTCTCTCTCTCTCTCTCTCTCTCTGAGAGCAGTGACACCCCATATGGCAGTCACACACCTCATTTATGCTTAAATTAATTAAAACGAGATGACGTATGCAGTTCTATGAGTTACATGTCAATCTGACTGCTCAGAGAATGTTGTAGAATATCAGTGTGCCAGAACACAGCAGGCATGCAATCACTGCTGGCTAACTGAACATTGGGGGACACCTAGCTGTCCTGTAGTAGCTGAAACATCTGTCCCTGAGCAGTGACACTGGAAACGGGGGTCTGGTCTGTGCGATGTGCCTGCTGAAGTTCCAGCCCCATGCAAGTATGCTGGGACAGAGGGTGGCATGCAACAATGACAGCCATCAGGTTGCCCCGCCATGACTCCTGCCTACGGCTGGCACTGAATCAGCTGAGCCAGTGTATTTTTGGCTTTATTAGCATTTGTGCCGTGGGTGTTATGCCACCCCTTCAACTTCCACCACCCAGAGTCCTGGCTGCACATCCTCTATTTAATTTTCCTCCAGATGTTGTTACTTTCAGAGACCCACTTCCCCACAGCCTCTCACAGCCCGAGCTGCCACTGGTCGATTGCACACCCTGCACTCAGCCTCTTGCCGGCTAACGCCAGAGACACAGGCTCCTTTGCCTTTAATGCTCCTTCCTTCCCGCCTTCCTGCTGCCCTTCTCCCCCACTCCGTCCTTTATGTAGTCTCATACAGGCTGCCCTTGAACTTCTTCCTGGGGTTGACCCCTGCTCCCTGCCCCCTGCCTTTACCTGGGATGGCAGGTGTGTGCCAAGCCCAACTCACAAGCTCTGGTTTTGGGTTTGTTTCTCTGTCCTAGTTCCAGTTCCAGCCACAGCTGTGGGAACATGCTAGGTACTCAGATACTCCATGCCTCAGTCTCCCTTCGAGTAATGTGAGAACCACACAAGAGCTTGTCCCATGAGATGTTACAAAGTTGGACCAATCTGCCTGGGAATGGGGACACATGCCCATAGTCCTCACACCCAGGAGACTGAGGCAGAAGGGTTGGTGAGATCTCTAGGCCAGCCTGGTCTACAGAGTGAGATCCTGTCTCACAGTGGGAAGTGGCTGGAAAGATTGTTCAGCAGTTATGAGCACTGTTCTGAGGACTTTGATTCCCAGCATGCACGTGGCAGTTCACAACCATTGGTAGCACTGGCTCTAAGGGATCCCCATGAGCACTAGGCACATGTGCAGTGTCTGCTGTCGTAGCTCTGGGGAGATGGAGACAGAGGGATCCCAGGGGCTCACTGACTATCCAATCTAGCTTGATTGGCAAGTTCATAGGCCAATAAGAGACCCTGTCTCCAAAATATGAACTGGAGAATGGGCATGATGGATGAGCAGCTGAAGGGGGTCAATGCTAAAGCTGACAATCTGAGTTTGATTCCTGGAACCCACATGGTGGGAGGGAGCCCAGTCCCAAAATTGTCCTCTGACTTGCACAAGAGTGCCATGGCATGTTAATGATGGTGATTAAAAACTAGACAAACAGGATGGACAACGCCTGAAGGTAGGCACCTCTGGGCTGTACATGTATCTGCTCAACTGTGCACTTACACGTGTGTGCCCTTGCATGCGCATAATAAAAGATAAATGAGTAAGCCGGGTGGTGGTGGCGCACGCCTTTAATCCCAGCACTCGGGAGGCAGAGGCAGGTGGATCTCTGTGAGTTCGAGACCAGCCTGGTCTACAAGAGCTAGTTCCAGGACAGGCTCCAAAGCCACAGAGAAACCCTGTCTCGAAAAACCAAAAAAAAAAAAAAAAAAAAAAAAGATAAATGAGTGAACTTTAAGGAACAAGCTGCGTGTAGGGGTTTGAATAAGAACGCCCCCTTAGGTGCATAGATCTGCATGCTTAATCAGCAGGGACTGGCACTGCTTGAGAAGGATTAGGAGGTGTGGCCTTGTTGGAGGAGGTGTGTCACTGGAGATGCGCTTTGAGGTTTTAAAATGCCCATGCCAGGCCCAGTTTCTTCTCTCTATCTGTATACCAGGATGTAGCTCTCAGCTACTGTTCCAACACCATTCATGCTGCCATGGTGAACCTCTGAAACTGTAAGCCCCAATTAAATGCTTTCTTTTATGTGAGTTGCCTGGCCATTGTGCTCATCACAGAAATAGGGCAGCGACTAAGACACTGGGCATGTGGCATACACCTGCTACTCCAGCATTCAGAAGGCCACTGAGCCTGCTCCCACCTCCCGCTCTCTTCATGGCTCTAGCCCCTGACATCTTCATGACTGAGTCATTCCAGTTCTAGTTTCTGCCCACCCTGCCTGGGATGAAACCAGATCCAGCTGTCTTCCAGACACAGTGAAGCTGTTGAAGGCAGGCTCCTGGCATCACACTGCCCTGTCCCTCAAAGTGATCTGGATATTTGGAAACCGAACTCCCCCAAATCCAACCCCCCCAGTTCTTCATGGAGCCTATGTTTTGGTCAATGACCACATTCCTTGAGTGTTAGAAGTGTTCAGTGTTAGTCATACAAGGTGATGAACGCCTTTAATCCCAGCACTCAGAAGGCAGAGGCAGGAGGATCTCTGTGAGCTCAAGGCCGGCCTGTCTACATAGTCAAGTCCATACCAGCCAGAGCCCCCAGCACAGCACAACACAGAAGACCAATGTAACTTGCCTCCTGACTTCTAGCGCCATCCTTTGCTAGAAATCCCAGCCTTCCCAGGGCATTTCCTCTGCTCAGAGAACCCCCGACCTCCAGTTTCAGGTCCTGGCTGCACTGGGACAGATGTAGAATCCAGAACTTACCCTCCTGCCCGCTGGCCACCTCTTCCCAGAAGTCCTCCAATCCTGGACTCTTGGCCACAACATTCAGATCTGATTCTTTCAAGCCCAAGGACACAGGTGTTAGGGTGCTGGGGGTGTCCCACATCCCAGTGAGTTCCCCTGAGGAGACCGAGGCTGCTTCATCCATGTTGGAGGTCAGGGATGACCATGGAAGAGAAGGCGGACTGCCAGGAGGCCCTGGTGACCCCTGGGCTACTGTCTGGTCCTGCAGCTCTGGGTGACCTTTGGAGCTTGTGGAGGTCTCTGTGGGCATCCTTGAACTCACAGCCACAAGGGTGCTAGAAAAGGAACTTTTGGGTTCAGACCCCCAAGTGGCATCAGCACCTCTAGGGACCAGTTCCATGATGGCCTTCAGAGGGCCCTTGGTGGTGCCTCCTGCCAAGGCCACTGTGGGTTCCATGCTCACAGTGACTCCATGGTCTCCCAACAGTGAGGACTGGGAACTAGAGTCCAGTTCTTGACTGGACAGTGGTAGCCAGGTGGCCAGCACCTTGCCCACAGTGGCCTGTCCACTAGATGTGGGACTCCTTGATATGTCCAAGACCTCAGACTCGGTCCCCAGGATGCCAGCATCAGGGGAGATGGGATTGGTAGTCACATTACTAGAGTTCAAGGACACCCACTGGCCAGAGATGGGGTGCTTGGGAGCCTGGACGGAGCTGATCCCCCCAGTTTCTCTAGAATCTGCAGCAGGGGATTTGTGGTTGGCTTCAACTGGGGCATCCATGGTGGTCTGAGACAGCATTTCGAGGTCTTCAGCTCCAAAGCTGACAGGCCTGGCAGCGGTGTCACCCCCATCCTGTGGGGAAGCTGGGGAGGGCAGAATGGGGGTCACAATGGGGACAAATGTGGAGTGTGGCAGCAGCCACAATTTGGGGGCACGAAGCATGGCTATAAAGGGGAAGTCTGGAGAGGTGCCATCAGGGGGTGCCTCAGGGAAGGCAACAGTTGGGGCCTCTGCAGGACTGGAGGGAGGGAGAGAGGGCCCCGAGGGAGACCAGGGCAGGTGGTGGGTGGTTGATTTCACACTGGGGGCTTCAGCTGTCCTTGGCTTCAGGCCAAGGCCATTCTCAGTGCTCTTGACAGTAGGTGAGATTGAAGACGGGGACCACATCCAGGACTCTGGTGGACTCCTGCTGCCAAGGGAACCTGTGACATCAAAAGCGTCATGTTAGCTGGCCTGGCAGCAAGCATTTATGATCCCACGTGGGAGACGGAGGCAGGAGGATAAACAGTTGAGGCCAGTTTGCACTCCATAGAGGCGCAGCCCCCAGAAACACACTGAGCAGGTGCGGTGCACAAGCCTGTTCTGTGTAATTGGGGGATCTGGGCTGCAGAGTCATCCCCAGCACACAGACAATAAAGGCCAGTGTGTCAGCACTGCCGTCCTAGTGCCGGGGAGACCCAGGCAGGAGGACTGCTTTGAGTTCCTGGCAAACCTTGGGTACAGAGCAAGACTCTGCCTCAAAACACAAAACTCAGCATAATGTTTGCTGTGAAGACATGAAGACTTGACTCGGAGCCCCAGTACCCACAAAACAGATGGCCATGGCAGCCCGGGTCTTCACTCCAGTCCAGGGGAATCCAAAAGGGGAGTGGAGCCAGGTGGTCCCCAGTGTAGCCAAAGAGGGCGCCCAGGTTAGTGAGAGACCCTGTCGCAAAAACTAAGGTGGGGGACCATAAAGGAAGACACTTGAAGCTCTGGTCTCCCTGGCTTGTGTGCGCACCCACACTCACTCACACACCACACACAGTCACACAACTTACACACACACTCATTTAAACATTCATACATACACACAACAAAATGGGAATTTGGAGGCAGGACTAGGGGCAAGGTTGGGGTGCTGGAACAATGTGTGTCTGTGCTCACCCTCCCTTGCTCCCAAGTTACTCACCTGCCCCTGGCACATCTACTTCATTGGTCAGAATGGCCCAGGGACTGTGACCATGGCTCTGGTCACTCTCTGAGACTTCCTTGGATACAGAAGGCCCCAGGGAACCAGCAGTAAATTCCAGAGTAGGAAGTTGGGCACTGGCCTCTGCTGTTCCAAGCAGTTGGCCTGTTGGGCCCTGTTGCTGGAAGTGTCGACCGTTTAACCCTTTGAAGCGGCCCCTCTTCGCCATGGAGGTGGAGGTCACCTGTGTGCCTGAGAGTGTTGTCTCTGCCATATCCACGGCCATGCTGCTGGGGCTGGGGACACCTGTGGAGCTTGTGGCACCTGCAAGCAGCCATGAAGCCAGTGTGGGACCCCCTGGGGTAGGGCCAAGGGTCTTCCGAGGCTCTTGTATCCACGTCGAGTCCAGGGCTTCATCTTCTCCGCTGGACATGAGAGGCTCCTGGAAGTCGGGTGCTGCCTTCTCCTCCTCCCTCAGACTGGGCTCTAGTTCTTGGGCTGGGGGCCCCTCTGCTGACACAATCTCCCCCTCATCTCCAGAAGAGGGAATCTCTGGGTCTCTGTGTTGTGGTGTAAGGTGATGAGCTATAGAAAAAGCAGAAGCTGAGGTGGCCCAGGCACAGCCAGAAGAGTGCCTATGTTGTGGAGCCCCACCCAGGGTGGGATTTCTAGGTTAAGACATCTCAGGAAATAGGCCCATGAGGGAGAATACAACCTTCTTCAGAGCCCTCCCCACTAGTTCTGTGTCTTCTTGTCTGGCTATAACCCAAGCTAACCTGGAAAATCAATATAAAGCCCAGGTTTGACCTGAACTGACTAGATAGCCCATGCTTGACCTGAACTGACTAGATAGCCCAGGATAATTTTAACATTTCTGATTCTTGGGCTGGAGAGATGGCTCAGTGGTTAAGAGCATTGTCTGCTCTTCCAAAGGTCCTGAGTTCAATTCCCAGCAACCACATGGTAGCTCACAACCATCTGTAATGAGGTCTGGTGCCCTCTTCTGGCCTGCAGACATACACACAGACAGAATATTGTATGCATAATAAATAAATATTAAAAAAAATCTGATTCTTTTGCCTCTTCGTCTCAGGCCCTCAGGCCCACCCTTGGCTTTATTTGATGATGGGACAGGACTCGGGGACTTGTGTTTGTAAGGTGAGTGCTTGACCAGCTGAACTACAGACGCAGCCTGGTCTACAAAAGGAGGTCCAAGCTAGTCAGAACTGCTCACTGAGACCTTTTCTCAAGAAAAACCAACAAATGAAAGTTGTTCTACAAGCTTGTCCACAGAAGACTCCACATGGAGCATGCCAACCTTCAATGGTTCTTGTGGCCTCCACCAATGATTCTGGCATCTGGCCTTCACCGACTCCTGAATGAGTCCAAGGGACCATGCTAGTGGCAAGTGGTTTCCTTAATGCAGGTGATGGGTCACGCCTATGGAGGCATGGTTTTCGTCATGCACTTTCGGGGGTGTGTGTGATCTCAAGGGGACCAACCCAAGGGATGTGGCAATAACCAAGCTTTTCTGTTGGGGGGGGGGGGGTTGTGGTTCCAAGGGAACACACGCACAACCCACAAGTAGCTGCAGAGGTTAGCCCAGGTGTATGTGGTCAGGCAGAGATACCACCTGGGGGTAAGGCTTAGTAAGACACTCCCAATTGGGGACCAGTCTGGATGACACACACCCAGGAAGGGTGGCTCCAGACAAATGGCTCTAGTGGGCGTGGCCTTCAGCCCCTGGGGTTCAATCATAACGCACCTCGGAAGCAGTAGGCGTCAAAGCGTGCTCCAGGCGCAGGGAAGCCAGTGCGGTTGGCAAAGCGGTATACAGTGCGCACACCCGGGGCTGGGCCACCACAACGCCGGCGCGGCGTCTGGATCGGGTAGCGCACGCTGCCGTCTGCCAGCCATCCGGGGTCACACTGGTCCAGGCCCTCATGCCAGGCCAAGTGCAACTGCCCCACCGAGGCTAGCGCCGCACCCTGCCGCTGGCATTGTGCCCGCGCACCTGCCAGGGTCAGTCGGCGGGCGGGGCCCACGTAGAAGACCTCGCCTGGGAGAAGGATAGGGTGGAGGTCAGGAAGGGGTAGGAGAAAAAGGGACGCTCGGAACTGAGGATGGGAGGCTCAGAGGACAGGTGGTCCAGGTTCTGGCTCCAGCTCTGGAGAGCTTTAAGGATACTTAGCAGGACCTGAGGGCAGGAAGAACACCTGACACTCAGGGAGAGATGGCCCGGTTCCAGGTGCAGCTTTGGAGGGCACTGTGACTTCAGAGAAGGTCATGTGGGCTTAGGGAAATACGGGGATTGGGAAAGCACCTGACACTCAGGGACAGGCGGCCGTGGGGTCCCAGCCAAGCTTGCCTTACCCCCTAGCTCTCTGGCAAAGCAGTAGACGTCGTAAAGTTCCTGTGGGTCGCGTCTCCCATAGCTCCGAACCCCTGGCTGACTGCTGCGGTCACCATAGCAACCAGGACGCGACTGAGTGATTGGATACCTGACGACGAGAGGGGAGTGGCTATCAGACCTGTGCTCTGGGAAACCTCTTCTTCAGGATCAACCCCTAGTCTCAGGGTTCCCTCACCGAACCGTGCGGTCTGAGAGCCAGCCCGCGTCGCAATTGTCAAAGCCATCTTCGAAGGCAGCCTGCAGGTGCCTTGGGGCGGCGATGGTGGCAGAGCTCAGGCGGCAGGCCTCCTGGGCTTCAGTGAAGGTCAGCGCATAGCGGTCCCGGGCAGCCCGGTAGTGGAACACGACTCCTGTGGGGTAAGTGCCAGGCAGCCAGAGAGAGACTTATGGCGGAATCTTGGAGAACAGACCTCTCCCGAGCAGACATTTTAAAGACAGGGTCTCATCGGGTGTGGTGTGGCATGCCTTTGACCCTAGTACTTAGGAGTTCGAGGCCAGCCTGGTCTATAGAGTGAATTCCAGGATAGCCAAGGCTACATAGTGAGACTGTGTCTCAAAAAGAACAATGAAACACACACACACACACACACACACACACACACACACACACACACACACTCACGCAAAGAAAAAAACATTGTCTCACTTAAACCAGGCTGGACTGAGACCCACAAAGCCCCATGCACGTCTGCTTCTGAGCTCACCCTCACACCCAGATCAGTTTTTCTTAATCTGTTGGGAAAACAGAGATCACCCTGGATTGTAGGGTGCACAATGTGAGAGCTGGGCACACGCTCTCACACAGTGTCTAACTGACACTTTAAAGATAGACTCACTTAACCTTCTAAAAAGATTTGTATCTAAAAAGGTCTAGAGAGATGACCACAAGGTTTAAGAGCATTTTTGCTCTTCCAGAGGTCTCAGATCCACATGGTCCCAACATCCACATGGTGACTCACAACCATCTTTAACTCCAGTTCCATGGGATCCTGCACCCTCTCTTCTGTTTCCGTGGCACCCAACGCCACACATGGTGCACAATATACAAGCAAAGTATCTATGCACAGAAAATTTAAAATTAAAAAGGTTTTTTGTTTTGTTTTGTTTTGAAACAGGGTTTCTCTATGCAGTCCTAGCTGTCCTGGAATTTGCTCTGTAAACCAGACTGGTCTCAAACTCACAGAGGCCATCTGCCTCTGCATCCTGAGTGGGATTACCAACCATAGGATGACTTGTAAGATGAACCTCAGGGGCTGGATCTCAGGCTTGGTCCTCCCCTTCCATCCTCAGTGCCTCTCAGTCTATCCGAGGACCTTCCCTGCACTGGACAATGCCCCTCATCTTCAGGGCTCCCCTTGTATGATTAGCCACCCGTCTTCTGTTTTATCCCCTACGATTTTAGCACCTCATCATCTATACTTGGCTCCTCTGCAATATCCCCACCTTTTCACAGTAGCCCTTCTGTCCTGAGCACCTTCCTCTCCATCCTCAGACCCTCTCTTTCCAGCTTCCTTTTTCTTCCTTTGACACTCTTCCTAGAATTCCTGGGCCCCTCCTCCTAGCCTCATCCTAGGTCCCTCCTCTTTCATCTTTGGCCACACCCATTACCTGATGCCAACTCACCTGTCACCTCCAGAGTTGCCAGATCCTGCTCATCCTCAATACCTCTCACTACTTGGCAGCGATATAGCCCAGAGTCGCTGGCCCGAAGCGGCCCCAACAGAAGGGTAGCATTAGTTCTGTGTCGGGGGTAAGCAGGCAATGACACCCGTCCCTGCCAGTCCTTGGCCACACGCACCACATTGTCCTTGGCCACCAAAATGGGCAAATCCTGTCGCTGGCCTGATGCAGTCCGAACCTTGGTCCACTTGATCCGAGGAATGTCTCGAAGGGTGCCTAGCAGTGGCTTCCAGGTAAAGAGGCAGGGCAGGGCTACCAACTCTGCCAGGGCAGCACGGATGGGTCCCGACCCTGACTTCAGCATGTGAAGCCCCTTTTCCATGGTAGTGGTATCCTGTGTGTCTGGGATGGAAAGAGGACCTGAATCAGTGGCGAGGGCCAGCAGAACACTGACATTTCTTGCTTTCACGGGTTAGCTTTTTTCTTTCAGTTTTCTTTCACTAACTCTTCATTTTGTGTATTGAGACAGTATCTCACTATGTAGGCTTGGCTGGTCTGGAACTCACCACATTGACCAGGTTGGCTCAAACTCACAGAGACCCTCCTGCCTTTACTTCCCCAGTGCTGGAAGTAAAGGCGTGCACCACCATGCCCAGCTTCACTAACCCTTCTTTACAGAGAGACCAGGCTGCCCATGCAGTGTAACAGTGCAAGAAGGGACCACCGGGCCAGACCACTCAGGCTCTGCCTCTTGTGGGAGAATTCCAAAGGCTTCTCATATGGGTGAGCTATGGTTGTCATTATCGCTGCTTTGCTGTGCGGCCTTGGGAAAGTCACTTTCCTTCTCTGAGCCTCAAAAGTTAAGCCAGAGGCAGACATTGGAAGCAGTGTTTATAGGGTAATTTCCTTCCTTTTTCTTCTGGTATTAGACAGAGTCACCTGTAGCACAGGCTAGCTTCAAACTTAGCATACAGCTCAGGATGATCTTGCACTTCTGTTCCTCCTGCTCTATTGGCCAGCTGCTGGGATTACACGGGTGTGCCCAGTCAAGTCACTGAATTCCCACAACCATCTGTAGTGGCAATGGTTTGTCTTTCAGGGACACTGAGAAACGGAAGATCAGAGAAATAAATATTTCTGCCTATGGCCACAGAGAAACTCAACAAGGGACTCATAAAGCCTGGGATTGACGCCACTGGGGGAGATTCTAGGGGAGGCACAGAGATCTTCCTTCCCTTTCCCACCTGCCTCTCTCTCTCCCCCACCTTTCTTCTTCAGATTGTTTCAGCAAAAGACAGTGAGAGGCGTCCTCCAGCCTCTGCGGCTGCCACTAAAAACACCTGTCAGGTGTCCTGCTTCTTCTTCACTGCTCAGAAAACGGTTTCAGCTTTTCTCGTTTTATTTTGTAGGCCCAGCTAGAGAAGCAGCAGGAGAAGGTTCTGAAATGAAAAAACGTCATCCCATCCGGCTGACCCCCACTCCAAGAGCCCCACTCACCCTGATCCCCAGTCACTAGGAGCAACAGTCTCAGCACCAGAAGGCTGGAGGCCCAGACAGATGCGACCCCCATGCTGGAGCTAGGAGCAAAGCAGAGGGAGGGAGGGTGAGTCATGGCACAGACCCTCCCCCAACCTTGAACATGAAAGAACCAGATGGCTCATGCAAGAATAAGGAATCAAAACTCAGAAAGGCCAGCATGTCACCGAAGGTCACAGAGCAAGAAAGCAGAGGCCATGCTGGCAGGATCTGAACGGCAAGCATCTCAGTTGAGAACCCAAGCAGTGAGGCAGGGTGCAGATTAGCGGTAGGACACCTGCTGAGCTCACAGGCCTAGGTTCTGGCCCTGCATCTTCCGGGCTTACATAGGCCTTGGGTTCTCTTCCCAGCCCTTGCCATTCTCCTGGGGGGCCCCACTTCTAGTCCCCGACCCTGTACCCCACTGAGCACATGTGAGCCTGGGGCTCTAGTCCTGCATATCACTCCATGTTGGGTGGGTTTGGTGGCTCACATGATCTCACATCTCAGATCTGGAGGGGTGGGGACCGAATGCACAGGCCGCCATGATCTGCAGAGCAAGTCCTCTGCCTCTGCCTTGCTGTGTGACTTTAGCAAGGAGCTTAGCTTCTCTCTGCCTCCCTTCCTTGTGGGTCAGATGAGGATAACAGCTGGCTGGAAGGGATGGATGCATCAACTCATACACAGTGTTTTGAGCAACTTGGTTTAAAGGAGAACATTTTAGCTATGGCTAATATTATCATTAAACTTCACACTGCCAAGTCTGAAATCCTGTTTCTCAAGTCAGTTCTCACCATCAGACTGGGCTCCTAAGGGAAGCAATGGGTCCTCATCCTTCTGGGGGTCCTCAGGTTCTTCCCAGGCCCACTTCTCCTAGCTGACACTTCCTCTGTCCTGGCCATCCCCTCCAGAGGGGCCATGTCCCACCTGGTATACAGTAACTACTGACTGCCCGTGAGCAAGGTCTACCTCGTGTGCCGAAATACATCCATTCCCCAGGGATTCTTCAACTAAACTTTGCTTCTCTCTCAACTCAGACCCCTTCCAGGGGCTCAAAGGAAACTGGAGAGGGGAAGTCATAGGGACACTTGCAAACCGGCCCTTCAGGCTATCAGAGAAGAGCAGGCCCTTGTGCGTGAGGTCTCCAAGAGGCCTCGAAGAGCACAGCTCCGCCCCGTTCTCCTCCCCGGTGCGGACCTGTCCTTGGTGCTGAACTCTGAGGTGTAAAGCTGACCCGCCTCAGCACCCAGAGAAGGCTAGCTGTTGGTTTTGGGTTGCTCAGTAAAGCACAGGCTACCAACTTGTAAATGCCTACAAACTCTAACTTCAACCCAGGCCATCCCATTTCTTCTCCCTGGGAACCTTAAGCCAATGCGAGGTACACTAGTGACTGAGATCACCCCGTAAGAATCTAGGGGAGATCAAGGCCAGAAAGATGTGTTCACTCATTCTCTTTCTCCTCAGCCCTCTCCACATAATTGACTTCATTTGGGTGTGGTGGCCAAAGACTGCCATCCTACACTTAGGAAGTGGAGGCAGGAGGATCAATGAGTGATCGATGGGTGTAGAGTCAACCTATACATAATACCCAGTCTCAAAAAAAAAAAAAAGAGTATGGTGGCGCACACCTTTAATCCCAGCACTCAGGAAGCAGAGGCAGGTGGATCTCTGTGAATTCGAGGCCAGCCTGTCTACAGAGTGAGTTCCAGGAGAGTCAGAGCTACACAGAGAATCCCTGTCTGGAAAACAATCCCCCAAAAAATCCATGTCACATTCTTCCGACTTACCCAGCATGCAACTCTGCACCACGAACCTTGTTTCCCCATAACTCAGTTTCCCCACCTGTAAAATAAGCCTCATCCAGCCCAAACCCTCTGTAGTTTTCTGGAAAGAGTGAGCTAAGACTTGTAAAATACATCAAATTTAAAAACAGCTCTTTGTACACAAAACCTTGGGAACACCCTAAAAATAACCCAAGGTAGCCCAACACAGTGACAAACGTCAGCCTCACGGTCCTCCCTCTCCCTTTCCCTCACACCCTCACACACCCACAGGCTTCTCTTAAAATACCTCCTTCCCTGGGCAGCCAGAGCTGAGTGGCAGCCTTTGGGCTGAGGTCTGGACCCACCCACTTATGAATGATGCATTAGCCTCATGTATATGCGAGTAGGGGCCTGCAGGGGAGAGGGGAGGCACCCCAACCCATCTCTTGTCTCTTCACTGCGTTGGAGTTGGGCTCTTATCATTCAGTGTCGCTGGGTGATTGCATGTGCATCTGGAGGCTATGTCTGGACAAGGGTACCCCAGTCTGTACCCTACCATGTGGGGACATTAGTAACATGAGCATCTGGAGGATTTCTAGTTCTGAGCAAAGCCACACACACTCATACACATGCACTTGCAGTCACTGTGGGTTCCTGGCCTGAGACTTACAGTAGGTTTGTGTGCACGGGCATGAACATGGAATACTGTAGAGGAAAAAGGAAGCCAAGCTAGGGATCCTCACCCCTGCCATGCCTCTCGCACTGCAACTCCCAAGCTCTGGGTCACCTGTCCCTATTCACAAAACCCACTGCAGACACACACTCAGGAGAGATACACACGGCGACTTCTAGGGAGACTAAGAAAGAGAACCCGTGCAGGCTCTACACAAAGACACCCACAGTCTGGAGCCCTCTGTTGAAGCCCCAATGGATCAACCACCTGGCTGGCTCCTTCCACACCAGCCCTGAGTACAGAGTTGGATGCATATGGCCTTGCTGACCAATGCATGACCACTGTAATGTGGCCCTCACCACAGTTTTGAAAGAAAAGACTAACTGCAGTTGTATCAGCCACAGGAGACCCCAGGCACCCTGATATTTCTCTCCTCATGGCCTGTTGACACACAAAGACCCCAACAAAAGGGCTGGAAATCTTCCCTATTTCCCCATGGGGATGTCCAAGGGCCACTGATCTGGGGTGGCACAGTGTACGCATTCATCCCTTCCTAACTGGTCCCCACATGCCCAGCTTGGGCCATTGCCCACCCTGGCCTGCCTCAGCCTGGCTTCTTCCCAGCCACACTTAGAATGAACAAAGCCACACTGTGATGTATGGATGGAAGTCACTTGAATACCTCAGTGGCGGGTACCCTCCCTTCTAGCACCATTCAGACAGACTAGGATGAAGCCCATGTGAAGGGCTGACATGATGGTGAGATGTGCAACACTGGGGGATTCTCTGTCTCCCGCAGGACCATCCAGGGCAGACCAGAACCCACACCCAGCATTAACACGCTTGCTGGGAAAAGGGACTGCACCCCAACTGCACATCTGTTAGAAAAATACCCTCCCCTTAGGATGGGGCAGCCTGGGCCTTCTTCCCCGCCAGGATTCAGTTAGAGGACAGAGACCTGACCAAGACTCAGCTGCAGACACTCCCCACCGCAGCCCTCCATTCACTTGTAAATTGGAAGTCCCCTCTTCAAATTCCCGGGGTGTCTCAGCTAAAACACCGGGGGTACCCAGTCCCGAGATTCTCTGGGTTATATGCAGGATGCCCTTGTCTTTTTTCCAAATTCGGGGTGCCCCTCCCGTAGACCTAGCTTCCAGTGCCTCCTGCTTGATCCAGACAACTATCTGCAGCCAGGGACCCTTCCCACGGGAGAATCTTTTCATTGAATCCTTTCATTCAAGACTACCTCCGTTCCCACAACCCTAAGACTGCCCCTCATGCGCTCGGCCCCCCCCCAAACTCGGATCCCCTCCCCCACTGCCCCCTGCCCATCCCCATCCAAGTGGAGGGCTTCGCCTTCCTTCTGGGCAGTCCTCCCCAAGTCCGATTCCTTGTTGCCCCCCCTCTCTGCGGGCCCCCCACACCTGGCTTCTTAGCGCGGACACATCCCCACGGCCCCGGGCACAAAGGACTCGCTGATGGATCCGGGTGCTTCTCCAGGCCCTGCGCCCGGTGCTCAGCATGCCAGGCTCAGCCTCCTCACTTATAAAGGACCACAGGTATGCTGTGCGCATGTGCAGCCCCAGGCTTCCAGCTACGCTGGTAAGGGCACCCAGACAGAGATTCGCTTCACGTCTCTCTTTGACACAGCCCAGGGACAGCCTACACCAGACTCCGCCCCCATTCTCTTTGCTCGCTTAGGAACCCCATTAAATGGCCCCAGTAAGCCTCAAGAGGCTTCTCGCTTCAATTTATAGGTGGGGAAACGGAGCCTCAGGGAGGTAAGAGTACCAAGGTCACGCTGAGGGAAAGGGCAGAGTAGAGGTTCGAATCTGACTGCCCAAGGCTCCAAGTACAGTTAAGTACTCCTGGAACAAAAATGGGCTCGGAGGAGCCACTGGTCACAGGGCTGCAAAGAGCTGTGCGACAAAGCCAGTAATCTCTCCTCGGCAGTGTCAGCTTCTGCTGCCAAACCTGAGGACCTGAGTTCAAGTCTTGGGACCTACAGGGTAGAGGGAGAGAAGTGACCCCTGAGATTTGTCTTCTGACCTCCACCCACAAAAGATAAGTAAATGTTAAATCATCACACACAGAAGCTGGGCCTGAGAACTGCAGAACTGCTCCAGCAGCCCAGCCATGTCCACGCCATTTGCTCCATCTCTCACTCACCCACCCCTCACCCATCCCTCACCCACCCCTCACCCACCCCTCACCCACCCACCCCTCACCCATCCCTCACCCACCCATCCCTCACCCATCCCTCACCCACCCACCCCTCACCCATCCCTCACCCACCCCTCACCCACCCCTCACCCACCCCTCACCCATCCCTCACCCATCCCTCACCCACCCATCCCTCACCCATCCCTCACCCATCCCTCACCCACCCATCCCTCACCCATCCCTCACCCATCCCTTACCCATCCCTCACCCATCCCTCACCCATCCCTCACCCATCCCTCACTCACCCACCCCTCACCCATCCCTCACCCACCCCTCACCCACCCCTCACTCACCCCTCACCCATCCCTCACCCACCCCTCACCCACCCCTCACCCACCCCTCACTCACCCCTCACCCATCCCTCACCCACCCCTCACCAACCCCTCACCCATCCCTCACCCATCCCTCACCCACCCACCCCTCACCCATCCCTCACTCACCCCTCACCCATCCCTCACCCATCCCTCACCCATCCCTCACCCATCCCTCACCCATCCCTCACTCACCCACCCCTCACCCATCCCTCACCCACCCCTCACCCACCCCTCACTCACCCCTCACCCATCCCTCACCCATCCCTCACCCACCCCTCACTCACCCACCCCTCACCCACCCCTCACCCACCCCTCACCCACCCACCCCTCACCCATCCCTCACTCACCCCTCACCCACCCCTCACCCACCCACCCCTCACCCACCCCTCACCCACCCCTCAACCACCCACCCCTCACCCACCCCTCACCCATCCTCACCCACCCCTCACCCATCCTCACCCACCCCTCACCCACCCCTCACCCACCCCTCACCCACCCACCCCTCACCCACCCCTCACCCACCCCTCACCCATCCCTCACCCACCCCTCACCCACCCCTCACCCACCCCTCACCCATCCCTCACCCACCCACCCCTCACCCACCCCTCACTCACCCCTCACACACCCACCCCTCACCCACCTCTCACCCACCCCTCACCCACCCCTCACCCATCCCTCACCCACCCCTCACCCACCCCTCACCCACCCCTCACCCACCCACCCCTCACCCACCCCTCACCCACCCACCCCTCACCCATCCCTCACCCACCCCTCACCCACCCCTCACCCATCCCTCACCCACCCCTCACCCACCCACCCCTCACCCACCCCTCACCCACCCACCCCTCACCCACCCCTCACCCACCCCTCACCCATCCCTCACCCACCCCTCACCCACCCCTCACCCATCCCTCACCCACCCCTCACCCACCCCTCACCCACCCCTCACCCACCCCTCACCCACCCACCCCTCACCCACCCCTCACCCACCCCTCACACACCCCTCACCCATCCCTCACCCACCCCTCACCCACCCCTCACCCACCCACCCGTCACTCACCCCTCACCCACCCCTCACCCACCCACCCCTCACCCACCCCTCACCCACCCACCCCTCACCCACCCCTCACCCACCCCTCACCCACCCCTCACCCATCCCTCACCCACCCCTCACCCACCCCTCACCCACCCACCCCTCACCCATCCCTCACCCATCCCTCACCCACCCACCCCTCACCTATCCCTCACCCATCCCTCGCTCACCCATCGCCCACCCATCCCTCACACTCACTGCTCACTCACTCACTTGCACGTGCACACCAGGGCCATGTGTTTAGGATAGTCTCACTTTGGGCAGGAGTATATGTGCACGTGCACACCAGGGCCATGTGTTTAGGATAGTCTCACTTTGGGCAGGAGTATATGTGCACGTGCACACCAGGGCCGTGTGTTTAGGATAGTTTCACTTTGGGCAGGAGTATATGTGCACGTGCACACCAGGGCCGTGTGTTTAGGATAGTTTCACTTTGGGCAGGAGTATATGTGCACGTGCACACCAGGGCCGTGTGTTTAGGATAGTCTCACTTTGGGCAGGAGTATATGTGCACGTGCACACCAGGGCCGTGTGTTTAGGATAGTTTCACTTTGGGCAGGAGTATATGTGCACGTGCACACCAGGGCCGTGTGTTTAGGATAGTTTCACTTTGGGCAGGAGTATATGTGCACGTGCACACCAGGGCCGTGTGTTTAGGATAGTCTCACTTTGGGCAGGAGTATATGTGCAGCCTGACTGAAACCCTTGAATTTAGGGGCTGGGGATATGGCTCAGTGGGTAGGTAGGATTCCTGCTTAGCATCTCATAAAGCAGCATGGTATGGTGTTGCACCCCTGTAATTCCAGCACTTAGGCAGAGGAGGCAGGAGGATCAGTTCAAGGTCATCCCCAGCTTCATACCAGATTGGAGATTGCTTTGGCTACCTGAGACCCTAGCCTCAAAAATGAGGTGGGGCTTGGGGGAAGAGGAAGCTCCAGAAAGCTCAGTGGTGAAGTGGCTGCTTCAGCAGCATGAGAGCCTGAGCCCAGGCCCCATGTGGAAGCCGCGACAGTGGCATTCCTATACCCTGATACGGTGTCTGTCTGTCTTTGCTCCTTTCTTTTCTTTTTTTTGGGGGGGGCATTGTTTGTTTATTTGAGACAGGGTTTTTCTATGTGGCCCTGGTTGTCCTGAAACTTTCTCTGTAGGCCAGGCTGGCCTCAAACTCAGAATCCCACCTATCTCTGCCTCCAGAGTGCTGGGACCAAAGGTGTGCACCACCACTGCCCATTCCAGAGTCCTGTGTTTTGCTGGTCAACTTGTCTAGCCAAAATGACAAGCATGTCTAAAAAAAAAAAAGAATGGATAAACAAATAAGTCAGAGAGAAATAGAGACACTTCATGTCAACCTATGAACTCCACACTCACATGTACAAGGGTACACCCCAGCGCACACATGCACACACACAAGCACGTATACACACACAGAGTTTAGATTTCATTCAGACAAGGTGGCACACACCAGCTACACCAGACTCAATAGGCTAAGACAGGGGATTCTGAGTTTACGTTTAGCCTGGACTGCAAAACTCTCTCTCTAAAGGAACTGGAACAAATCTAGATCCCCGCAGGGAAATGTTACGTAGCTGTGAAAAATTCTACACATGCCAGGTGGTGGTGGCACACACCTTTAATCCCAGCGCTCAGGAGGCACAGACAGGTGGATCTGTGAGTTTTAGGCCAGCCTGGTCTACAGAGCAAGTTCTAGGACAGGTTCCAAAGCAACACAAAGAAATCTTGTCTCAGAAAACAAAACAAAAGTTCTACACACAACAGCAATAAACCTGGAAATGATAATACTGAGTTGACAGGTAGGCACTAAAGGACACAGATGTGTGGTCCCTCCCTGGACAGTCCAACCCATGGAGCCAGAAAACAGATCAGGGCTGTGAATGACTGCTTGTGGGGAAGCAGTTTTCTCTTAAGGAGTGAAACTGTGTTACAACAAGAGGAGGCAACCATCTTCAAATAATATAAACGTCCTCAAGCCCACCTCCCTGCAGAACTACTAATCTACCTACTGCAAGGTTTGACATGTTTGCATGTTGAATGTTCTCTTTCAGAGGGTCTCACTCTGTAAATCTTGCTGGTATGGACTGGCTATGACATAGCCTAGGTTAGACTTGAACTTCAAATGACCCTCCTATCTCTGCTTTCAGAGCAAGGGTTATAATGTTACCACCACATCAGCCTTGTTATTTTTTTGTCCTTGTTCATAAGATTTACTTCTGTCTGCGTGTGGGGTGTGTGTCTCTGTGTATGAATGCTCACAGAGGTCAGGTGTCAGAGCACCTGCAGCTAGCAGGATGGGCCATTTTGAACGGCTGTACAGGGACACTGGGAACCAGACTTGAGTCCTCTTTAAGAGCAGCAAGTGCTCTTAACAATCTTTATCTCAGAGCCTGCCACCTCCTTTAAAAACCAAAGCATGACTTTGAATTCCTGGCCCTCCTGCTTCACCTCCCAAATGCTGGGGTTGCAGGTGCACTCTCCACCATGCCTGGTATAGCTAGATGGTGCTGGGGCTGGAACCTGGGGCTTTGTGCATGCTAGGCAAGCACTCTGTCCACAGAGCCGTGGTCTCAGCCCTCCAGCCTTGGTTTGGTTTGCTCTTGAGACAGGGTTGAATATGCAGAGCAAACCCAAACCCCCTCCACCCTGACACACACACACACACACAAAAGGTTTTTTTTTTTTTTCTTTTTTTTTGTTCTTCAAGACAGAGTTTCTCTGTGTAGCCCTGACTGTACTGGAACTCACTCTGTAGACCAGGCTGGCCTCAGACTCACAGAGATCTGCCTGCCTCTGCCTCTGCCTCCTGAATGCTGGGATTAATCGCATGCACCACCACCACCCAGCAAAACGTTCTCTTACAATAATGACATAAAATTAAAGACATAGTGGTAAATTCTAGGCTAAAATGGTGACCCAGGAGGTACAGGCGGCAAGCCTGATGATCTGAGTGTTACAGGTCGCCCTCTGACCTCCACATTCCCTCACGGCACGCACGCACCCTCTGACTCCACATTCCCTCACGTCACGCACGCACGCACCCCTGCAGGTCACCCTCTGACTCCACATTCCCTCACGGCACGCACGCACGCACCCCTGCAGGTCGCCCTCTGACCTCCACATTCCCTCACGGCACGCATGCACGCACCCCTGCAGGTCGCCCTCTGACCTCCATATTCACTCACGGCACGCATGCATCCCTCCAATAAATAGCAAAATTGCCTAACCAATGAGCATGGCCCTGGGAGCAGCGTGTGGTTTGCATGAACTGTGATGTGGTCAATCTCCACCCGACACTCCCACACACTGCACTAACTACTGTTTTTTTTTTGTTTTTTTTTTGGTTTTTCGAGACGGGGTTTATCTGTGGCTTTGGAGCCTGTCCTGAAACTAGCTCTTGTAGATCAGGCTGGTCTCGAACTCACAGAGATCCGCCTGCCTCTGCCTCCCGAGTGCTGGGATTAAAGGCGTGCGCCACCATCGCCCAGCCTCACAACTGTCTGTAACTCCAGTTCCAAGGATCTACATTCTCACACAGGCGTACATGCAGGTAAAACACCAATGCACATTAAAATAAATAAATCTTTAAAAAAAATGGAAGAAAAAAGCAAAGGGTGAAGGTGTAGCTCAGTCGGTGCTCTTAACTGTTGAACCATCTCTCCAGCCCCAAAAAACAAGTTCTTAAAAAAGATGTACTAGCTTCAACACAATGCCCATCAAAATCCCAGCAAAATTCTTCAAAGACCTCGAAAGAACGGTACTCAACTTCTTGGAAAAGCAAAAAACCCAAGACAGCCAAAACAATCCTGGACAATAAAAGAACTTCTGGAGGCAGCATAATCCCTGACTTCAAACTCTACTACAGAGCTACAGTACTGAAAACAGCCTGGTACTGGCATAAGAACAGACAGGAGGACCAATGGAACCGAATAAAAGACCTGGATATCAATCCACACATCTTCGAATACCTGATCTTTGATAAAGAAGCAAAAAATATCAAAAGAAAGCATTTTTTTTATTTTTTACTGATATTTATTGAGTCTACATTTTTCTCTGCTCCCCTCCCTGTCTCTCCCCTCCCCTTTAATCCTCCCCCCAAGGTCCCCATGTTCCCAATTTACTCAGGAGATCTTGTCTTTTTCTACTTCCCATGTAGATTAGATTTATGTAAGTCTCTCTTGGTGTCCGCATTGTTGTCTAAATTCTCTGGGATTGTGGTTTGTAGGATGGCTTTCTTTGCTTTATGTTTAAAAACCACCTATGAGTGAGTACATGTGATAATTGTCTTTCTGGGTCTGGGTTACCTCACTCAAAATAATGTTTTCTAGCTCCATCCATTTTCCTGCAAAATTCAAGCTGTCGTTATTTTTTTCTGCTGTGTAGTACTCATTGTGTAAATGTACCGCATTTTCCTTATCCATTCTTCAATCGAGAGGCATTTAGGTTGTTTCCAGGTTCTGGCTATGACAAACAATGCTGCTATGAACATAGTTGAACACATGTCCTTATGGCATGATTGAGCATCCTTTGGATATATACCCAAAAGTGGTATTGCTGGGTCTTGAGGAAGGTTGTTTTCTAATTTTCTGAGAAATCGCCACACTGACATCCAAAGGGGTTGTACCAGCTTGCATTTCCACCAGCAATGCAGAAGTGTTCCCTTTTCCCCACAACCTCTCCAGTATGAGCTTGTCATCAGTGTTTTTGATCTCGGCCATTCTTACAGGTGTAAGATGGAATCTCAGAGTTGTTTTGATTTTCATTTCTCTGATGACTAAGGATGTTGAACATTTTCTTAAGTGTCTTTCAGGCATGTTAGATTTCTCTGTTGAGAGTTCTCTGTTTAGGTCTGTACTCCATTTTTTAAATTGGATTATGTGTTCTTTTGGTGTCCAATTTCTTGAGTTCTTTGTATATTTTGGAGATCAGACCTCTGTCTGATGTGGGGTTAGTGAAGATCTTTTCCCATTCTGTAGGCTGTCATTTTGTCTTGTTGACCGTGTCCTTTGCTTTACAGAAGCTTTTCAGTTTCCAGAGGTCCCATTTATTAATTGTTTCTCTCAGTGTCTGTGCTGCTGGGCTTATATTTAGGAAGTGGTTCCCTCTGCCAATGCATTCTCGTCTATAAGGTTCAATGTGGCTAGCTTTATGTTGAGGTCTTTGATCCATTTGGACTTGAGTTTTGTGCATGGAGATAGATATGGGTCTATTTTCATTTTTCTACATGTTGATATCCAGTTATGCCAGCACCACTTGTTAAATATGCTTTCTTTTTGATCCAGAGTCAACGATCTCCACCAGAACAGGTACAGGGGAGTAACTGCTGAGTGAGTGAGCCAGAGCCAGCATAAACAAATGTAATACATCTTTACCTAGTAAAAACAGTATCTACAACAGATTCCTGCAAGTTATTCTGTGACCTCCACATGTAGTATTTGAGTGCAAACCCCTGCCACGAAACCACAAATAAATATAGGCAATAAAAAGATATAGTAAATGCACAACTTTGAAATGCTAGATTAGATTACAGTCTGCCGACACGAATGGAAAGTAGGAATACATTCTTGACACAAAGTAACAGCTTTCTCAGTCCCTTTAGCTTATAACATTAGTAACAACAATGGGATGGTTGCACCAGAAGATACTACTGACTGATTAAAAAAAAAAAAGAAGATGTACTGGTTTAGTGTGGTGACACACTCCTTTAATACCAGCACTTAGGAGGCAGAGACAAGTGAATCTGTGAGTTCGAGGCCAGCCTGGTCTACAGCATGAGTTCCAAGACAGCCAGGGCTACACAGAGAAACCCAGTTTCAGAAAACAAAACAATATTACCTAAGCAAGCAAATTAGCAAACAAACAAAAAAAGATGTACAGAATGAATGCTTGAGGGGAAAGGATCTGCTGTCTTCATCACTTCTAATGCTGCAACTCTGAAGCAGCCGTCTCCGCACTCCTTCCCCTCAGTCCACTCATGTCAGAGGAGAGCACACGTCCTCTCCACGGATTGCTACAGAAATGAAATAGGAAGTGTGTGTGTGTGTGTGTGTGTGTGTGTGCGCGTGTGTATGTGTTACTGTTTTGTATTTTTGCAATCGTCAGCACAGGCTGACCTGCAGCTCATTCGGCAGCTGAGGATGACTTTGGTCCCCTGCTTCTCTTGCCTCCAGCACCTGAGTGCCGGAATGAGGCATACTTCACCACATCCAGCAGGGCTACCATCTTGTTGTTGCTCATTTTGGAGTTTTCTGGGGGAAACTGAGGCTCAGGGAGTTGGGATGCCCTGCCTGAAGTTACATGGATCTGGTCTGTCGCCCCAGAGCCAAGCTGACCCTTCGGCTCCTCACCAACTCCGTCCCTGGGTTGGTGCCAGGGCTGAAAAGAGAGGGGCTGGCCCGGGGCCCAGACCTGCTGTTGCCTGGGCTTTGAGTGAGGGAACCTAGCCTGGGAATCTGAGAGGCCCAAAGAGCTATTTCTAGGCCCACTCTGGGGTCCAGAAAGTCCCCACCTCCAGCCTAGAAGGCCTTTTCTGTCTCAGGCACTCCGGGGCTGCCATCAGGGGATGAGGTGACGGGCAGATAAGTGGCCCAGAGGCCACATGGGTGGCAGAAGCTCCTGGACAGTCAGGTCTTGGGGCAACATCCCACTAATTGTCCAAGAATACAGCCAAGGTCCTATGTGCACAGTCACACACAATGCCACCAGCCACCTGAGACAGACTAGGAGTTTAAGGCTATTCTTGGCTGAATAATGAATTTGAGCCCAGCAACCCTGACTTACACACACACACGAGGAAACCCAGGCATACTGGTGCATGTCTTTAATCCAAACACGTGGGAGGCAGAGGCAGGCAGATCTCTGAGAGTTCTAAGCCAGCCTGGTCTACAGAGTGAGTTACAGGACAGGCAGAGTTACATAGTGAGACCCTGTCTTGAAACAAACAAACAAACAGGAAAAAAAATGGACAGATCCAGTCCCTATGGCACCCGCACTGCTCAGAGCCTGGAGAGCGGTGGGAAGGAGGCAGTGCTCAGGCTCCCTGACTTAGATGGATGAATGGACCATGTTGGCTGCCTCGCTGGGAACTCAGAACTACTAATTCCCTGGTGAAACAGGAGGCTCTTTCATGCCCAGGCGCCAGTGGGGTGAGGAGGCAGGAAGAGTGTAGGGAGCTGGCCAAGTCCCAGGGGCCCAGGCAGCTTCATGCCAGGGCCAGGAGTGATCAAGGAAGGCTGGTGGCTGGGGCTGTATGTAGTCCCTTCAGGCACTGGGGACACGTTTTTTGTATTCAGTGCCATAGAAGTGACACCAGGCACTATGGAGGGTAATGATGAGTCTGTGCCTGAAGACAGACCTTGTCTGTGAGCTCCAGCGTCTCATGTTATTGTTGCTAGGCGTCAACCCAAACAGCCTGCTTTTCACAGACAGGAAGTTGAGCTCAGAGGTCAAATGTTTGTCTGAGATCACACAGCCAAGCTTTTAGCTACACATGCTTCCTCCATAGCCCTTGGAGGGCTAAACTGAGTCTGAATAGCCAGGACCCATAACTGAAGTCCTGGCAAGGAAGTTCTGGCAGTTACAAGCTAGCATGGCAGCCCTCCTGATGGTGACCCAGTTCCTCTGCCAGCCTTGCTTCCTGGGGTGGACTTGGGGGAGACACTAGTGGATGCCCAGGAATCCTTCTGGCCCTAGTAGAAAGAGGAAAGATTAGAGATCATTCAACCCCAAGGATGGCTCTGACTTGGGAGCATTCATTCAGGGAGGTGGGGGTTCCACTCTCTGCCCGGAGCTGCTCTACCCAGTGGGAAGTGACTCCACAGGTCTGTCACCTGATTCTATGCTTTTACTTTTCTAATCCTGGCCTGAAACTCTTTCCCACCCCATGGTCCCTCCCAGAAAGCCCTTCTGTCAGGAAGGGTCCCTGCTTCCTCAGACTGTTTGTCCCTGTGGCTCATCCCCAAACCCATGAGGTTTGGGGTGTCTGTATTTGGTTTAGTTTGGTTCCCATTGGGACAAGCTCCTGTTCATCCTATAAAACCCACCTCATGCCGGGCAGTGGTGGCGCATGCCTTTAATCCCAGCACTTGGGAGGCAGAGGCAGGTGGATCTCTGTGAGTTCTAGGTCAGCCTGGTCTACAGAGCTAGTTCCAGGACAGGCTTCAAAGCTACAGAGAAACCCTGTCTCAAAAAACAAAAACAAAACAAAACAAAAACAACAAACAAACAAAAAACCAAAACCCCACCTCATGCTGGATCTTTGAACAAGCCTTCCATAAGGTGTTAGGACAGCATTTGCTAAGAGACTTAATTCTTTTGGCAAAGGGGCTAGCAAAGGGACTCAGCTCCTTGCACTTCGTGGCCCTTCTGCCATTGAACTATCTCCTTAGTTGAGGGGATGGCCAAGCCCAGCTACTCAAGCTCAGTCCCCAGGGCCCACATGGGTAAGGAGAAAGCAATTCCTAACACGTGGTGCTCTGTAAGAAAAAGTATAGGGGCTAGAGAGTGGTTGAGAGCACGTACTGCTTCTGCTGAGGACCCATGTTCAGTTCCCAGAAGATCCGATCCTCTTCTGGATCTATGGTATACAAACATTCAAGAAAAAACTTAATATATATTAAGTAAAATTTCTTTTTGTTTCTTTGTTTTGTTTTTGGAGACAGTTTCTCTGTGTAGCCCTGGCTGTCCTGGAATTCACTCTGTAGACCAGGCTGATCTCAAACTCTTAAGATCCACCTGCCTCTGCCTCCCAAGTTCTGGGAAGAAAGGAGTGCATTATCACCACCCAGTAATAGCAATAAAATGTTTTTAATTAAGAAATAAGTTTAAGCCGGGCAGTGGTGGCACACACATTTTATCCCAGCACTCGGGAGGCAGAGGCAGGTGGATCTGTGTGAGTTCGAGGCCAACCTGGTCTACAAGAGCTAGTTCCAGGACACAGGTTCCAAAGCTACAGAGAAACCCAGTCTTGAAAAAAAAAAACAACTAAATTTAAATCCCAGAGAGGGGATGTGATGGTACACACCTTTAATCCCAGGGCTCAAGAGGCAGAGGCAGAAAGATTTCTGGGAGGGAGTTTTAGGAGACCATTATCTGAATAGCAAGTTCCAAGCAGGCAACTTTACACAAGAAGACTCTGTCTCAAAAAGCATATTTAAGGGCTTAAAAGTTGATTCAGTTGGGTTCGAGTCTCAGTACTCGAGACTCACATGGAGTCTCATCAACCACCAGGCATATATGTGGTACAGGGACATACATGCAGACAGAACACTCAGACACACAAAATAAATTAAGGATATACATTTTATATATATTATCTTTCTCTCTCACACACACAGACAGACGTGTGTGTGTTAAAAAATTTTTTTGAGACAGATCTTGCTAAAATTTCTGTGTTGGCGTGAAACATGCAATCCTGCCAAGCAGCCTCCGGAGGGACTGCACATGCCCACTATGCCCTGTGAATTATTGCCTCTACGGCGAGGGAGGCCCTCCGCAGAAGACACAACAGGAAGGCTGTGAGAACGTTTGTTAACGCGAAGGACACGGTATCCTTTTCCCTCCAGCTCCAAGGAATCAGAAACTTCAGGGTGCGGCTTCTTTAAGAGGCAAACCAAAAGCACTACAAATCCCGGCCGGCCCCGAGGATGAGGCGGAGTCTGTACTGCACTACGCACGCGCCGTTCGCACGCGGTTCCGGGTCTTGGTGTTCGGTTCGCAGAACCGCAGACCGTCTTGAGCGAGGCTGTAAAATTTAGGAAGCTGCTTCCGTCTCTCTCCGGCTCCCGGATCGCCCGCCGTGTCACGTAGAGGTGATCGGGGAGGGCCGGCGGCTGGGTTCAAACTCGCGCTGAGCCGCGATGACCCAGTCTTTGGTTTGCCCCGAGACCGTGAGCCGGTGAGACTCGGGACTGTGGAACTCGGGGAGGGGGCGGATGAACTGGGGGCTGAGTCGTGGTGGCGAGGCCAGGCGGAGATCGCTGGGGTCCCGACCTGGTGTCGGTTAGGGGCAGGCTGGGGGTGGAGCCAGGCGGCCGCAGCCCTGGCTGGCCTGGAGGGTGGCTCCAGTGAAAGCCTTGCTTCTGCCCTGCAGGGTGAGTTCTGTGCTTAATCGCAACAGCCGGCAATTTGGGAAGAAATATCTTTTTGACGAGGATGAGGAAACATGCTGGAATTCCGATCAGGTGAGGCGCTTCCACGTCCCTCCATCACAAGTGTGAAGCAGATTCAGCGAGCAGGGTGCCTTGAGAATTTTGGGGAGACCTAGGAAGGACTGCGTGCGCATACCCTCCTGGCCCGGCTGTAGCCGTGGAACTTGCCCTGCAGATACCAAGTCCCTTAGTTGACCCATCTGCTTCCAGGGCCCCTCCCAGTGGGTGACACTCGAGTTTCCCCATCGTGTTCACATCACACAGCTGCAGGTGCAGTTCCAGGGCGGCTTCTCCAGTCGCCACAGCTGCCTGGAAGGTACTGGAAGGTCGCAAGAGGTGGGGGTCAAGGGGTTCCCTGGATTCTCAGCCTCTTTCTGCACTGCAGGTTCACAAGGTGGGGACACCCTCAGTAAGATTGTGGACTTCTACCCTGAGGACACCAACGCCCTTCAAATATCCTGCTTGGTCTGGGGTGTGAGGGACCTGGTCTTCTGAAGGCCTTGGTGTAGCATGTATGTCTGGTGTGGTGCAAGCACTGGGCCAGCCTGGCACATAACCACACTGTGCCTCCTACACGTGAGCAGGAGCCAACGCAAGGAGCTTTAGTGCTGTGCAGGCAGAAGCAGGAGGGTCAGGAGCAGTCATCCTCGGCTACAATGAGTCGAGGCCAGTCTAGTCTACAGAGCTAGTTCAAGGACAGCTTGGGCTGTTAACAGAGAAACCCTGTGTGGTGGCGGCAGGGGGTGGTGCTGTTGAGAAGCACCTGGCCCATGAGGTGGTGTCAGAACTGGGAGGGTGAGGCCTATTGGGTCAGAAACAGTCACCATTTCCTTGACCACAGAGGCCACACCTTCTCCATTCCTACTGTGGAGGTGGACCGGCTGAAGCTGACCTTTGAGGACACCACGGACTTTTTTGGTCGTGTGGTCATTTACCACCTGCGGGTGCTGGGTGAGAAGGCAGTGTGAGAGCATTGGCCCACCTCCAGGAAGACCCCTGGGAGGCACCCAGAAGTCCTTCAACTTCTGCACAGATTTATTGGTTCCTGTTGGGGAGGATCCCTTCCCACCACTGTCCGGGAGCTGCCTCAAGCCAGTTGTGGGGCAGCCTGGCTTATTCCCTGAGTGCCTGAGTCCCCAGCAGGCCATCTTCACTCTGGGTCTGCAGGCCCCAGAGTTCTCTGGAACAGTTGGAGGATGTGGTTCTCCATCACCTGTTGCACTGTGGGAGGAGGTGGGAGGCAGTGTGAGCGGGAGGGGGAAGGTGTGAGCAGGAGGGGGAAGGTGTGAGCGGGAGGGGAAGGTGTGAGCGGGAGGGGAAGGTGTGAGCGGGAGAGGCTGCTGGAGGCCTTGAGCAGAGTGTAGCCATCAGGAGGTGACTCAGCCCAGCCCTGAGCCTGGGACCCTCCATGGTCCAGCAGGGTGGGGTGGAGCTACCTTGGGGCTGTTTTTTTTTTCTCCTGTTTTAAGAAGAGGCCCGTCCTCCACTTGGTGCTTCCCACCCACACTATCCACTAAGTCAGAGCAATACCAGACCCTCAGCCAATGTGACCACACCACTATAGCTTTCCCAGCCTCCAGAACCATGAATCCAAATAAAACTTAAAAAACAAAAACAAAACCCTATCTCTTATATTCTATTATAGCAACAGAAATAGAAGTTTGGGGTGGCCTCAGCAAAGTGCCCCTCCCCAGTACCACGAGGCAGGGTGTGTCTGTGGCAGCAGGAACTAAGATCCACACGTAGGCTGGGGCTATCAGCATCTGAGTGTCTTGTGTGTACCACAGAGTGGCTTCCATCCTTATCATGAGCTGATGTCCCTAGCACAGCCCAAAAATGCTAAGAGCCAGGATGAAGAGGTACCTGGGCCTGCCTGGGTGCTAAGGGACATCACCTGGCATCCTCGGGGAGCGTCCCACACGGCCCCTCAGCCCACCCCAGTATTTAAGCCCACCTTTGCGGAATCCCAAGGCCACTGCGAGGTCCATTGGGGTGTAGCCAGAGTCAGCCTCTGTGGTGAGGTCAGCGCCCCGGGCTGCAAAGCAGAACAGGCATTGGGCACAGGGCTTAGGGACTGCAGGACTGAGGTGCCCCCACAATGCTCTGCAGTATACTCTTTGTCCATGTGACCTTGGGCAGTGGCAAGACCACAGTGCTCCCCTGCCCAAAGAATAGGACTTGGAGTCTCTGGGGCATGGGAGGGGGTGCTCAACATGGCTGACTGGATCAAACACAGAAGCTGCACACCATTCTGCCTCCTCTTGTCTACCCTAGGACTCCTAAGGGGTCTCCTACTCACCCAGCAAGGCCTCTACACACTTGACATGGTTCCCACGCACCGCGTAGAGTAGTGGTGTCCCTCCATTCTGTGGGATAAGACTAGATGAAAACAAAGGCTAGGTCTCTGCCCTGCCCTCTGGCTGCCTATCCAACCCACTTCCTGTCTGTGTCTCTTAGATGCCCATTCTTCCGAACAGCCCTCCCCGACTTTCTCAGTTGTTTTGGGGCTCTTGCAGCTGCTGGCCCAGCCTCCCGTTAAGGCTCTACTATCCTCTCTGCATCTGTCTCCCAGAGGCTGGGAACTCTATCAGGTGTGGTGACAGTTGTCCTGCGATCCCAGAACCCAGGGCAGGCCTGGCATCTCACAGGGGCTCATCCGTGAGCAGGAACGGAAGCCAGGGGGCTCACCCAGGGGCTCACCCGGGGGCTCACCCAATCATAGATGTTGATGTCCACGTCTCGATCAAGCAACAACCTCACGATGTCCGTGTAGCCACCCATGCTGGCAAGCGACAGGGCACTCTCTCTCTCCTTGGCCAGGATGTGGGGGTCAGCACCCTAGGAAAGCAGAAAAGGTAGTGATGGAGTCCCTGAAATCTCAGGGTCCCCAAGGAGGGCAGCAGCTTCAGAAGCTGAAATCCCGGCCTGTCCTTGCACCCCCAGGACATACCCACTCTAGCAGGAAGCGAACCGTCTCAATTTCTCCAAAGGCTGAGGCCCAGATGAGGGGAGTGAAGCCACGTTCATCTGGTTTGTTGATCAGGTTGTCACCTGATATGGGAAGGGATATGGGATGGGGATGGTAAGATTGCCTGCTCTCCTGAGTAGAGTGGGCAGGGTTTGGGGGTCACGTGAAGGGGAACATATACAGAACATACACAAACACACAAATCGCTCTCACACAGAAGTTCCCCTACCAGACAGGTGTGTGCACGTCAGCACACACAGGACACGCACCCTTCCGGAGATGGTCCTTCAGTTGGCTCAGCTCCCCCTGTGCTGCAAGCTGGTGGACGGACAGTGCTGGGGCCAGAGACAGGCACGGTGCTCACCCATTCTACCCCCTCCCCAGGCCTCTTTACCTTGTTCAAAATTGATCCCGTTTTTTGTTTGTTTGTTTTGAGAGAGGGTCTCATGTAGCCCAGGCTGGCCCGCAGCTTGCTGTGTAGCCGAGAACCACCGTAAACTGCCACTGCTACTGGGTGATGGGTGTGTGCCACTATTCTCAGTTTACGAGGCACTTGAGATGAACTCAGTTTTGTACATGCTGCGGAGCTGTCTATCAACTGAGCCATATTTCTCAATCCCTTATGGCTTGTCTTTGTCTACGTTGGCCTCTAACTCAGTAAGTAGCCAGGGAAGACCTTGAACTTGTGACCGCCTGCCTCCACCTCCAAAATGCTGGGCCATGGGGTGCCATGCCAAGCTTGTAAGGAATCCTTTAGCCCCGCCCCACCCCTCCTTGAGTTCTACTCACAATCCAGGGTGGCTGGCAGAGCTGAGACTTCATTCCCACGCTGCCGGTTTGTAAGGGTTGTTGAGTGCTTCAAGAAGCTGCCTGCAGGGAGAGGAGGTGTTTGTCTCAGGGTGTCCAGACATATGCTGCAGGCTCTAATCTGAAAAGAGGCCAACCCTGTGGTTTCCATTTGGTGTCCACATCCACACAGATGCCAATGGTAAATACGATCACTTTTTAAAGGAGCAGGGCCTCAGTGGTACAGGCCGGCATTCCCAGCTATTCAGGAGGCTGGGGCATGATCACAAATCCCAGGTCAGCTCGGGCAACACAGTGAATTTCAGGTCAGTTGGGACTACAGAATGAAACCCTATGTTAAAGAAATGGAGGCTGGGCAGGAGCGGCATACGCCTTTTTATCCCAGCACTCCAAGGCAGATGCAGGTAGATCTCTGTGAGTTTGAGGCCAGTGTGGGCCTCTACAGAGTGAGTTCCAGGATAGCCAAGGCTACACATAGAAACGCTGTCTCAAAAAAACAAAACAAACAAACAAACAAAAAAAAAGAAAAACAGAGAGAGGGGGAGAAGAAAGGAGAGATAAAGACCATAAAAAAATTTGAGGGGTACACAACCATAACCCCAATCCTGAGGAGGTAGAGGCAGGAGAGAAAGCACACATTTGAGGCCAGCCTGGGCTACACAGTAAGATCCTGCCACAAAAAGAAAAAAGGAAAGAGAAAAAGCAGGCAGAAGGTGGTGGGAAGACAGGACAGGCAGCGAGTCTGTTCTGACAAATGGTTAGAGCAGGTGGCTCTCAGGCAACTTCCACTTGAATCCCAGCAAGCACTGGGAAGGACACAGGTCCTGGTGTGACATCAAATTAGATGTGTTTAAGGACTACTAGGAAGCCTGGGCTCAGGACATCTAATAAGGAAATAGAGGAAGAGGGAGAGAGGGACCAACTCGGGGTGGGGTGGGGTTAAGGGTTTAAGGGGAGAGATAACCAGTCAACCTCAGGTGTACTCCTCAGAAGCTGTCCACCTTGCCTGTGAGCCAGGCTTGGGGCCACCAATTAGGTTAGGCTTGCTGTCCATCGGGTCCTGGGACCTTCCTGTCTCCACCTCCTCAGTGATGGAACTGCAAGCGTGTTTCACTACACCGGCTTTCTCTCCGGCTGCTTGGAATTGAACTCAGGTCCCTGTGTTCGTAGGATTGTATTACCTGACCCATTCATCTCTGTGGGTGCCTTCCTGGCTTTTGATACAAGGTCTTGTGTAGCCTAGGTTCTCTGTAGCTGAGGATAACCCTGAATTTCAAATTTTTCTGTTTCTACCTCCAAAGTACTCAGACAGCCAAGGTCAAAAGAAAACTCGGTATTCAAAGCAATACAATTCCCAACAGCACAAAGAAACTGGTGGGGCAGGGAACTGGCAAAGGACTGGAGTTCAGTCCCCAGCTCACAGCCACCTGTAACTCCAGGTCCAGTAATGTCTTCTGGTTTCTGTCAGCACCGGTGCATGTATGCACACACACAATTTAAAAAGAAAAAAGAAAACACCCAAAAGTTTGCCCATAGATTAACAAATCAACAAAATGTGGTTCACCCACCTACTGGGATTGTATGCTACCATAAACAGCAATGAAGACCTGACCCATACCGCAACTTGGATCAATCATGAGTTCAAGATGTTGGCCCATCTCAGGAGCATTTATCAAGCAGAACAATGTGAAAAGGCAGTTACCAGAGAGGAGACAAATCAGAGCTGCCCTGGCCTGGGGAGGAGGAGGGCATGCTCCTTTACTGCAGTGACGGCAGTACTGGAACAGACAGAAGTGATGGTGGCACAGGCTGCTGAAGGAGCCAAACATAACTGAATCGTACTGCAATCGTGTCCAAATAGTAAATGTTGTATGTATTTTACCACACTAAAGAAATGTACAAGCCGGGCAGTGGCGGCGCATGCCTTTACTGCCAGCACTTGGGACATAGAGACAGGTGGATCTCTGTGAGTTCGAGACCAGCCTGGTCTACAAGAGCTAATTCTAGGACAGGCTCCAAAGCTATAGAGAAACCCTGTCTCAGAAAAAAAAAAAAAAAGAGGGGCTGGAGAGATGGCTCAGTGGTTAAGAGCACTGACTGCTCTTCCAAAGGACCTGGGTTCAATTCCCAGCACCCACATTGCAGCTCACAACTGTCTGAAGATCCAGTTGCAGGGGATCTGACACCTTCACACCAATGCACATAAAATAAAGTTAAATAAACCATAAAAATATTTTTTAAAAAAAAAAGAAAGAAAAAAGAAATGTACAAAATGGCAGGCACTTGATCCCAGTACTCAGGAGGCAGAGGCAGGTGGATCTCTGTTTGAGGCCAGCCTGGTCTATATAACAAGTTTCAGGACAGCCAGAAGTCTAAATAGAGAGACCCTGTCTCTTTCTCATATACATATGTGTGTGTGTATATGTGTGTATATATATATATATTTACATATACACCTATACACTATATTATATAATTATGTATACTATATATTATATTATATATTCACATATACACACAAAATACACAGAAAAAAATTTGAAACATTTACTATGTAACCATGGCTGGCCTACAACCTACAATTCACTATGTAGACCAGGCTGGCCTCAAATTCACAGAGATTTGCCTGCTTCTGCCTTTACGGTGCTGGGATCAAAGGCGTGCGCCATGCCAGTTTGGAAGCTTTGGAGGGCAAAGACAGGCAGAGCCCCAGAGCCCACTGACAGGCAGATCTAGCTCAGTCAGTGAGCTTCAGGTTCAGGCGAAGACCTGTCTTGAACATAATGTGGAGGCCAGAAAGATGGCTCAGCTGATAAAGGCGCCTGTTGTTGGCTTGACCTGAGTTCCATCCCTAGGACCCACAAGGTAAGAAGAGAGAATTATCCTGAAAGGATCTTATGTCCTCCACATGTGTGCCATGGCATGTTCACACACATGCACATACAAACATGAAATAAATGTAAAAATGTCGCAGAGATGGCTCTCTGGGGCAGGTTTGATCTGACCATCTGCACTGGGGGGTCTACAACTCAGGGTCCAGAGACTCAGACGCCCTCTTCTGGCCCCCTCAGGTACTGCCTGTGCATGGTACATATGCACGTAGGCAAAATACTCATACACACAGAACAACACATTGAAAAATCCATTAAAGCTTTTTGTTTATGTGTATGTTTTGACTGCATAAATACATGTGTACCACATGTGTGTCTGATGTTCTCCAAGGCCAGAGGAAGTCTGTGCAGTCGCCATGGCTGTATAACCATCTGGGGATGCTGGGAACTGAACCAGAGCCTCTGAGAGATCAAGTGCTCTAAAGAACTCAGCTAGCTCTCTACCCACCCCACCACTTTCCGAAGACAAGGTCTCCCTAAGTGACCTTGTCTGACCAGTCTCCCTCACCAAAACCCAGAGTGGTTCTCACCCTGTGATGAGGATGCACTGGTTGATTCGGGATTCACAGCCTCTGGGGTGCAAGGGAACAGACTGAGGACCACAGTGTCTGAGCTGTTTGGGGATTTGTCTCTGGGGTCCTCAGGATCCTCAAGTTCAGGAGCTGGGGACTGCTGGTTTGGGATGAGGTCATCTGAAAGCTGAGTGGGCTCCATGGTAGGAACTGGAGGAAGAGAGGACAATAGTTATCAAAAATTCTTGGACCCTCAAGGTGGCTCAGCTTGACACCAAGCCAGACGCCCTAAGTTTGATTCCAGGAACCCACGTTCTCTGGCATCCATGTCGGCTCCATGGCAAACCCCCCACCCCCAAATACAGGAATAAATCAGTTCTTCTTAGGGACTAGGGCTTGGTTAGGCTGGACGTGGTAGCACACACCTTTAATCCCAGCACTCAGGAGGCAGAAGAAGAGGGATTCCTTTGAGCTCGAGGCTAGCCAGGGCTATGTTAGAGAGACCCTATCTCAAAAAATCTCTCTCTCTCTCTCTCTCTCTCTCTCTCTCTCTCTCTCTATATATATATATATATATATATATATATATATATATATATATATAGCTGTGTAGTGCGTGTATGTATATGTGCACACACACACTAGACATGGTCTGCATACTCAGCTTTGCATAGTGAGAATGGGAAACTTAAGGTTTTGGACAATTGCTATTGTCAAGAAATTAACACCAGAATCCCAGGCCCTTGCACCAGGCAATAAAATCTGAGTTCGGGTAGTAGTCTGGGTTCAAATCCCCTCACTTACAAGCCGTGAAAACCTGGGCTATGACTAAGCTGAGCTCAGTTTTCTCCTCAATAAGGTGAAGAAACGAGGTCCCAGAGAGGTCATGTCAGAAAGCAGCATAGTGAGATACTAACACTAAACTTCTCAGTGTCCCTCTGTGGTTATTTGGGTCGGGGTCTTCCAAAATGACTTAGGGATCAATAAAAAAATGCGACTCAGGAGGTTCACTCACCTCCCTCCAGCCTCCTCCGTCCCCCTACGCTCCAAGCCTGGGTCTCCCAAAACTCGAGACTCCCTATTCACAAACTTTTCTGGTCCAGTGGATCTAGTAAGGCGCAAATTGGTGATCGGACTCTAGCTTCCTCTGCTGGGACACAGACCAGCAACTTAATAAGCGACGACTATTTCCGACTGAAGCACTACCCCACTGCGCCTGCGTAGTCCTGCTCAGCAAGAACCGAAGCGGCTTCTAGCTCTTTAAGATTCGAGGGCGGGGCACGGCTTCCGCAGAAGCCGAGAAGGACTGTGGCGCATGCGCACGTTCTCCTTGAAAAGTGCTGAAGGCGCCTCAGCCCCCTGAGGATTTCACTGCGCATGTGCCGCTGTGCTGCTGCTCCTGCGTCTTCGCCCCCACGGTCTTCCCGTCGGAGCCACCTGCGGATGGGAGGGTGGAGCATTCTCTAGATGAGGCGGAGACATGTGGGCGGGACTCATCGAATTTAAAGGGACCGAGTATCTTAACCTTGCCTTGCCCTGGTCCCAGAGGATTATTGTGTCAGGGTGTCAGCAGGGAGTCCTTGACTAGGTATCCTAGAGCCTCAGGAAATCTCTGTACTGCACACACGCACGGCCCGAATCGCCTTCTTTCCCTCTCTCTCCTGTCTGAATGAAGGTGAGGCGAAGAGGGATCAGCGAGCCCGAAACCAGAACCGGAGGCTTGCCGTGACCAGTTTCAACCCGGAAAGTTTAGGTAGACCTCCCAGTCTCCCGACTTCCGCTTCCGTTTTGGGGCTCCGCCTGGCTGCCTTCACTATGGAAGAACCAGAGATGCTCCTGAAGGGAAAGAAAGGTGTTGCGGGGTCCCGGGCGGATTGGAGGGCTCCGGGAGTCGCCCAGTCTCAGCCTGGAGAAGGCAGTGCAGGGCTCGGCGGAAAAGGGAGGCCACTGTCTCCTGGCGGGAAATGATGTGGCAGCCGTGTAGTAGAGACCGGGGGCAGAGGAAGGCTCTGTTGTTTGTTTCTAAGACAGACAAGGTCTCAGTATGTAGCCCCTGACTGTCTTGGAAAACTCGCTGTGTAGACCAGGCTGACCTCTACCACCTCTGCCTCCTGAGAGCTGAAATTAAAAGTGCGCACCCCAAGCTCTATTTATTTTTTTATCCTGTGAACACGTGAACGAGTGTGCGGGAAGCGGGTTACTGCAGGGCAGTGGTGGCGCACACCTTTAATCCCAGCACTTGGGAGGCAGAGACAGGCTGATCTCTGTGAGTTCGAGACCAGCCTGGTCTACAAGAGCTAGTTCCAGGACAGGAACCAAAACCACAGAGAAACCCTGTCTCGAAAAAGCAAAAAAAAACAAAAACAAAAACAAACAAACAAAAAAACCGGGTTACTGATTGAAGGCCAGTTTAATCATAGAGCGACTCCGTCTCAAGTGCTCAGTCATTTTGGGTGGTGGGGTGAAGCCTTAACCCAAATACAGTCGTGAGCACTTTGCCCAGAATGTTCAAGGCTCTGGGTTTGATCCCCGACACAGCAAAATAAATAAAGACAGGATAAATAGGTTATTTTCTTTGGCTAGTGAGAGCCGTGGGTCGAAATAAAGGCAGGGCCAACGTCATTTTTGCCTTGGGAGTTGGCGCCATCTGCCGCCTGTAGCTGGGACTTGTCAGAGCTGGTCTGGTACAAGCAGTGGGAGAGGGGGCAGTAGCATTTGGAAGCAACAAGATCCTTGATGGATGGGGCAGGAAGGTTGGAGACTTGGCAGACTGGAAAGTCCTTGCTCAAAGTCTACGCTGGGATGATGGTTTATGTGCAGTTGACGTGGGGGAGACATGAGTTTTAGGGTAATGAAAGCAGGTGGACTTAGCAGGCTCTTGGATGTAGAGGGCAGCCTCAGGCATGCTGCTAAGGCAGGGCTTGTGATGGGGTAACCTCAGAGTACAGGCCACACAGGGATGTGGACTTGAGGCACCTCTGGGTTCAGTGGTTATCCTCTGCTGGGCATGGTGGTGCGTGCATGCTTCTCTTCACAGCACTTGGGAAGCAGAGGCAGGAGGATTGGTGCGAGTTTGAGAACAGCCTGGCTTACACAGTGAAGTTACAGGGAATTCAGAGCTACTGGATTCTAGTATGATGTTCCATACTGGTCTCTAGTATGATGTTATGTTGAGGGTTTTCAGTGGCAATAGTACTGTTCCCTAGTGTCCCCTGGAAGTGGATTTGCGGGGGCGGGGCTGTGGGCTCAGAATGTGCTCATGTCCCCTTGAGTCTCTAGCTGACCTGGGCCTGTGGATGATGGTTACAGGGGTGCACTTCAATTGGGGTCAGAGACTGAAGAACTAAGAGTCTGATGTGGGCTGGGGCTCAGTTGGCAGTGCTTGCCTAGCGCCACATAAACCAGGTGTGGTGGCACACAAATGCAGTCCCAGCACTCAGGAGGTAGAGCCAGGAGGATTGGGAGTTAAGGTCATCCCTGGTTACAGAAAGCTAAAGTCTGACCTGGGCTATATGAGACCCTATTTAAAAGGAAAAAGAAGAAGAAGAAGCAGGTATCTCAGCAGTTAATCAGCAGTTAAGAGCACTTGGTGATCTTAGAAATGGCTGGACTTTGGTCCCCAGCATTCACAACTGCCTGTAGCTCCAGCTCCGAGGCCTCCATGGCACTGCACTTACATGTATATCTTCACATAGATACATACATATAATTCAAAATAGAATAAATACAAGGGTCTAATACTTGTCCCTTATTCCCATCCCTCCTTGTCAAACCCAGTAACAGACAAGTTCACTGAAAGTGTCTATGTCCTGGCCAACGAGCCGTCAGTGGCCCTGTACCGGCTACAGGAACATGTGCGCCGCTCACTGCCGGAGCTGGCCCAGCACAAGGTGAGTTCTGCCAGCCCTGCCAAGGATCTCTCCCCTGAGCAGAAGTGGGGTACACATGTGAAGGGGCTGAAGTCAAAGCAGAGATGCTGGACAATGTGGGGGCAGCCCGTGGGTGACTTTTGAAGGAGACAGCATGGTCTGGATTAGTGACTAGCAAGGTGAGGAAAGAGCCCAAGAAAGAGTCTGCCAGGTAGATGCAATAGCCAGTCCTAAGGGTTTGACTCAAGGCCTGCTAGTCACACAGAGCCCCTAGGGGAAGAGGATAGCAGAAGGCAAAGTCAAGACAGCTGGGGGTATGGAGCACTCAGGTGGGGAAGCGGAGGATTCAGGTGGGGAGCGGAGCACTCAGGTGGGGAGTGGGGCACTCAGGTGGGGAGCGGAGGACTCAGGTGGGGAGCGGAGCACTCAGGTGGGGAGTGGGGCACTCAGGTGGGGTGGTGGAGCACTAGTGGGGGAGTGAAGCACTCAGGTGGGGTGGTGGAGCACTCGCTCAGTGGGGGAGTAGAGGACTTGGTGGGGCTTTTAGAATGGGAAGCTCAGAGAGGATCTGACATCTAACACTGGTTCCCATAGAGCCTTCCCTCCTAACACTCCCCAATCCTGCAGGCTGACATGCAGAGATGGGAGGAGCAGAGCCAGGGTGCTATATACACCGTGGAGTATGCCTGCAGGTGAGACACCCTGCTACATCTGTCAGAGGGCAGAGTGACGTAGATTCCCAATCCCATCCCCCTGTTGCCTGCAGGTGAGACACCCTGCTACATCTGTCAGAGGGCAGAGTGACGTAGATTCCCAATCCCATCCCCCTGTTGCCTGCAGGTGAGACACCCTGCTACATCTGTCAGAGGGCAGAGTGACGTAGATTCCCAATCCCATCCCCCTGTTGCCTGCAGGTGAGACACCCTGCTACATCCGTCAGAGGGAGAGTGACATAGATTCCCAATCCCATCCACCCATTGTGGTATAGCCATGACACCTCTGTTCGGTTTCGCACAGTTGTTGGGGAGTTTGGGGACTTGACTGTTTGCTTCTGACTTGGGGTGGGGTGGGTGGCTCGCAGGAGAAAGTGCTTTTATCCACAAGTCGCATCTGAAGCGCCCTTGTTGACTGATGGTGAGCACCAGCAAGTCCAGCTCCTAGAAGGTGGAGGCAGGAGCATGCCTGGAGCTCCCCTAGGCGGGCGGTTCTGTCAGCAAGTTCCTAGTTCCCTGAGAGACTGTTGTCTCAGATTAGTGACTCAGCTGATAGAAGGCTTGCCTGAAAAATAAGGTGGAGAACAATTGATGAACCTGCCCAGTGTTGGCCTCTGTCCTCCACACACATGCAAACACCCACAAACACATACACACACATAACCATCCCGACACAAAAATAGCTGGACCACAGCTAAGGGGGGTCAGGGCTGCCTTGTACCCTGTGCGTGTGTACCATGCAGACCCCGGGCAGCAGTGCTAAGTGAGCATGCCCTGCCTGCCTGTCCTGTTGTTTTTAAGTTGGGTTTTAGTGTATCTCCAGGCTGGTCTTGAATACCCAGGATTAAGCAGTTCTGCCTCCACTTTCCCAGGAGCTGAGGTCAGTTTGCACATGACTTTTGCTCACACCTGAGATTGTGTGTGTGTGTGTGTGTGTGTGTGTGTGTAGGCACACATGTGCCGTGTCATTGTCAGGGCATAAATTTCATTCCCTCTCCAGGTTCGAAAACCCATATTTGGCTCTGTGAGTATGGCCTTGAGTCTTTGTGCCCATTGGGCTGTCTGAAAGCCCAAGTCATGCTGGGCAGTGGTGGCGCACGCCTTTAATCCCAGCACTTGGGAGGCAGAGGCAGGTGGATCTCTGTGAGTTTGAGGCCAGCCTGGTCTACAAGAGCTAGTTCCAGGGCAGGCTTCAAAGCCACAGAGAAACCCTGTCTCAAAAAAAATCAAAAAAAAAAAAAAAAAGAAAGAAAGAAAAGAAAAAAGAAAAGCCTAAGTCTTCCTCTCTGTAGGGTCTCACTAGGTAGCCCTGACTGTCTTGGAATTCTCTCTGTAGACCAGGCTGGCCTCAAACTCAGAAATCCTCCTGCCTTTGTGTCACAAGTGCTGGGATTAAAGGCGTACGCCACAACACCTGGCTCTTCTCTGCATTCTTGGGCCTCCTCCTCGCTGGCAGGGCAGTTCTTTTGAGCCACCATTCCTGTGTTCTGCCTACTGTGCGGCCTGGGCCACTCACCCACTCCAGTGTCTCACTGCTTCTGTTAAGTGCGGTCTCAGCCGGCTGCTTTAGTTGTGCACACCTCGATTGCCTGGGATTGCATGAACTCCTAATGAGGACTTGATTCCCTCATCAAAAATTCTGTGGGATTTGCCGGACATGAGAGTGATAAAACCCTTCACACTGCTGCTCCCAGGAAGGATGTGGGCTGGTGACAGGGCACCCGTGCCGAGCCTGACCACTTGTGAATCAGGACTGACTCCTGCAGGCTGTCCTCTGACCTCCACCTGCTACTGCTTGCAGATGCAGCCCCTCCTTAAAGAAATATAGGGTCTTCCTCTACAATCCAGGCTGGCTTCAAACTTGGGATCTTCTTGCCTCAGCCTCCTCCAGTCCTGGAACACAGGCATGCCTCATCTATACACTTCAAATCCTAAAAGCAGAGTTACACAGCCAGCCACCTTTTAAACACTAGATAAAGAGCAGTTCCAGCCCTGTAAAGCAGTACCTACGTCAGTCCCTGGGCTGAGAGGCGCCCACGGCGGTCCCTGGGCTGAGTTGTCTCAGATTTAGATTGTTTCCTTTATAGACATGAAACCCTTTTTAATTGTTAATAGTTAGCAGTGTTGAAGGCTGAGCCCACATTTTGCAGCTCCCGACTCTGGACAGGATAGGGACATTCCTGGTGGCCTTGATGCTGATCCTCACTCCTTTCTGTTTCAGTGCTGTGAAGAGCCTGATGGACAGCAGTGTGTACTTCCGTAGTGTCGAAGGCCTGCTCAAACAGGCCATCAGTATCCGGGACCACATGAACAACAGCGCCCAGGGCCACAGGTAGCCCAGCCACCCACCCCTGTCAGCATCCTAACCAGTGAGCTGTGCAGGTGTTCTTTGTCATCTGTGGCATAAATATCCCAGCTGTGTGTGAGGAACTGTGACAGCCATGCCTGGTTGACAGACTCACAAGGACAGTGACCTAGAAACAGATCAGAGGAAGTGTGTAGGCAAGCAGCATCCCCAGGAGAGTGAACAGAGCAAGGCCCTGAGACTGGCACTCTTGCCCAGGGAGAGAGCATGGGGAATGATTTAGTGGGAAGCTGTGTGTGGGGGCTGGGCTCTCCATCCTGCCCTGCCAGGCTGTTTCCAGTTGAAGCCCAGGGAGATGACAAGCACCTACTGTCCTTAGATTTCTCCACGTTGATTATAACTCAATAAACTCGTAGCTGACCCGTACCAGCCTCAGCCAGTCTTCACCTGACTCCGCCGACTATGGAACAGCAGCAGGAACGCTGCATCTGGGTTGCACCCTATCCTTCCAGTCAGCTTGGCCTGGCCTCTGAAGTAGGTGCTGATTCCACCCTTATAGAAGACCAAAAGCTCAGACCATGGTCTTGAGGTTCAGGGTGTGACTCCAACCCCTAGTCAGCTAGGCTGAGTTGTCTCCCGATCTGTGGCATCAGTCTCATGCATTCCAAATGTTTGTTCCAGCCAGGAGAAACCATCCCCTCCTACTGTAGCCTGACCCTGACCATGCAAAACTCTCAGGGCCACCAGCTGCCCACCCAGGTCAGTGCAGAGGCTGCCACTCTACTAAGCTAACCCCTTTCTTTGTGTCCCTGCAGCCTGCTGTCTAACTGTTGGGCTTTCCGGCTGCTCTTCAGGGATGGTTTCTTGGCCGCGGGGAGGGGTGTCTCACTCTGATGAATCTCTGTTGCTCAGGCCTCTTGTTGCTTCATCTTCCTCCCTTAGGCAGAGACCTGGCTCCTATGCCCCCAACCACTCAGCTGCTGTGTGACCTTGAGGCTGCATCCTCATTCTCTGTAAACATGGCTTATCCAGCTGAGGCCATGTGGTCAGCGATGGCATACATTGTGACATTGTGTCCATGCAAGAAAGAAGCGTCCACAGTCCTGACCCTTACAATACTATAAACTGACCAGCTCCTGATGCTGCTTCAGGCTGCAGGGAGTTAGGTGCTTCCTTTGGCCTTTGCCTGTTGCTGTGTTGGGGAGGGGGTCCAGGGTCCTCTCCACCTCAGACAGGGGCTCACCCACGGGTCCCACTGGTGCTGCGAAGGCAGAGAGTGTAAAGACTGGCTCACAGCCCAGAGGCGCAGAGTGTAAGTCAGCACTTACTGAGTGATGAGGTCATCAAGCATTAATTAAGCATCTCACTTGTACAGTAAGCATTTCTCAGCTCTTTGGGTAGCAAGAACTACTGGGCACCAGTCAGTGGGCATTCAGTGGCAAGCCTCAGCTTGCCAGGTATCTGGACTCTCACCAGCTGTTGTCCCCACCACAGGAGATGGGCAGTTTTTCACTTGAGGAGCATCTGGAAGGGCTCCCAAGTGTGCACTGATCCTGTCGGCACTGGTGCACGCCTGGGCACCCGAGTCATGTGTCTCCTGCTCTGCTCACCTCGGGGCATCCTGGGCTCTGGATCCCAACTTCATCTCTTCAGACTTCTTCACCTCCCTGGGATCCGCAGCCCTCTGAGTTCCAAAGCCTCTCCTGGGTTACCAGTGGCCTTCATGGGTTCAGATCCTCGCAGCCTGTCCAGACCCAAGATCCTCAGCACAATCTCTTATACAAGAGGAAACTGGCTTGGTGGTGGGATAGCCCGCCCCAGGCACTTGCCCCCACTCGAACCCTGATGGGTTCGATGGGTTTGAGTCCTGGCCTTCCCACCCTTAGCTCCCCCACCCCCTTTCCAGTCCTTGCAGAAGCAGACCCCTGGACATCACACTGAGAACTCAACAGGAACTCCTGGCTCAGCCGTAATTGCTCCCCTTGGCCATGAACCAGGCTCACTATTCCAGTCGCACCCCAGGGCAGTCTTGGTGCGCATACATGAATGTTCAGAAGTTGTTCTTCCATGCTGGGGTCACATAGCTGAAGACCAGACCCTGACCCTGCTTCTGACAAGTGATGCAGGACTGGGTGCTGGCTTCTCTGAGATCGATGGGAATACATCTCCCTGTCTGATCTCTTTGGAGCCACTGGATGACTGTCTCCCACCTCCATCCAGGGCAGGACCTGAGTCCCTGGCTTCGCCACTAGCTCCCCTCTCCTGGGTCCTGATGGGGCAGATTCCATGTCTGTCCTACAACCAGGCCCTAGGTTCCCCCAAATCATATACACACACCAAACAAGCTAACAAAAAAAACCCCACAAACTCCAACTGAAAGAATTGCCAAAGTTGTAGCAGGTGGAACAGGAGCATGTTATCACAGCTCTGCTCATGCAAGACATGGTAAGCCATGTACAGGAGGACTGGGGAGAGGGCCCAAGACATGGTAAGCCATGTACAGGAGGGCTGGGGAGAGGGCCCAAGACATGGTAAGCCATGTACAGGAGGGCTGGGGAGAGGGCTCGGTCAGCTAAGTACTTGCCTCACAGCTGTGAGAACCTGAGTTCAGCCACCAGAACCCACATCAGAAAAACCAGGCATGTCGCCAAAGCTAGTAACCCCAACACCCACACAATTGTGCTTCCATAGATACACGTATGTAAATAGGTAGTAAATATAAAAGGTACCCCAGGATTCAGCCACAGAAACACTGGGTGCACTGAACTTAAGGAGGCAGGGCTCCTTACCACCCCAGCCCTTGGGTGCCCCCTCAGCTGGCAGCTGTTATCTTTCAGAGGTCTCAGCAGGACTCTGGTCTGCCCCTCACCTCAACACCTGTTGCCCAGGCCTCCCAGGGCCACAGTTACTTTACATCTCATTTGCGTCTCCCCCAAGAGCAGACACTGGTCTGGGTGCACAGCCCTGCCCACACAAACCTGACAGAGGCTTCTGGTCCTTTGAGAGTGAACTGAGCTTCCAGAGGACCAAGGCACTCATCAAGCCGTACATCTGTCCCCACACTGCTCCAACCAAAATTCATTCAGTAACTTGGAGACAGAAGGTGATCTTCCTGTGCCATGGGGCATCCAAGAGACCAGTCAGCCACCTGACTAGGAATAGTCTGGCAGGGTCTGACCTTGAATGGGCTCCCCCAGATCCACCAGGGCTGGAAAGGGACTCACAGTGGCCTGTGCTTATGACTTGTAAAACTGACATTTATTTTACTGGGGGGGTGGGGCACTGTGTCACGGCACGTGTAAATGTGGAGATCAGAGGACATGGGAATCAAACGCACTTTACCCACTGAACATCTCACAGATCTTTTATTTCCTTTTAGACAGGTTCTTGTCATGTAACATAGGTTAGCCATGAGTTTAAGTCCATGTGCCTTGCCCAGTGGTGGTGGCACACGCCTTTTAATCCCAGCATTCGGGAGGCAGAGACAGGCTAACCTGGTGTACAGAGTGAGTTCCAGGACAGGCTCCAAACTACACAGAGAAACCCTGTCTTGAAAAACTGGGAGGAAAAAAAGCATTTATTACCAGTTCGGCTCAGGGGTTGTTATTATATAAGTAGTTTGTAGGGAGACAGAAAGAGAGAAAAATCCGAAGTAAAGAGCCTTGGCTTTCAGACCTCCTCATCCCTTGCTCCAGCCACTCATGTGTCCCCTCACCTAAATAGCCAGAGGTAGTAACTTGTCTAGTCCCTCAAGTGATGGGACCGAAGGGGTCCAGGGCAGGGGGCAAGCTGCTGTGAGTCGGGGGCGTGGCTTTGTGTGGGCGGGTTGGCTCCGGTGCAGGGCCCTGCTGGCCCTGCTGCAGCTGCCGCCCTCACGTAACCAGAGCCTGTAGGTTGCATCAGAGCCAGGAGGAGGTGGCCCAGTAAACAGCGGGGCCCCGGGGGCCGGGGCTCCCCAGGCTCCTTCATCTACAGGAGCCTTGTTCTTCATCTTGGAACCCAGGCAGAAGCCCCCAGGCTGGGCTCGGATCTTGGTGTGTCCCGAGAACACCTGTGGGTGTGGAGTGAGAACTGGGCTAGGGCAGGGGACTCACCTATAGCACGGCACAAACTTTTCGGTTTTGAGTCTGAAGAGAAAGTTTGCAGCCGTGGGAAGTGGTTCACTGCTGTCATCCAAACGCTTACAGTGTGAGGCAAGAAGACTGCTCTGAGCCTGGGTTACAAGAGTGAAACACGGTTGGGAGTCTGGGAAGTTGTGCGGAAACTACAGGGTTCAAATTACACAGACGTGGAACAAGGCAGAGGCCACCCAGGCAGCCGCACTCCTGCCCCACTCTCGATTCTCACTCAGAGACAAATTCATTGGAAAGCACTGCAAATGTCCCTCATCCTTTTGGTGCTGCCCTCCCATTGTTCCCATTGGCCTGGCTCCACCTCCAAAGAGTTGGGAGGGGTCCCATGTGGGAATTCTACCCCCTTGTCCCCAGCCAGCTTTGACCCTGACCTCTGACCCTGTAATCCTTTTCTTTCGATGCTCTGCAAACACAGAGATGAACTGAGACAGGAGCATGATGGTAGAAGACCAGAAGAGGACAGGGTAAGGCCACAAAGTGACCAGGGTCCAGTAGAAGTCCGTGAGGACACTGCAGGAGGCACCACTGGGTAGGGCTACATACTTAGTGGTCCAGGTCCCCCATGAAGTGGTTCTGATTTTAGAAGGCCATGAGCCTTAAAGGCTGGCTTGGTCCATTGTCCAGTTTGCTAGCAGAATCAGGGCTGTAAGAAAAAGAAATTTTTTTTGAGACGGGGTTTCTCTGTAGCTTTGGAGCCTGTCCTGGAACTCGCTCTGTTGAGGTGCATGGTCTGGGCTGGCAGTGGCAGAGTTCTGAACAAGGTCCAGATTAAGGTCAGGCTCAGCATGAGGTGTGTGCCACAGTGGGGACACCAGAGTCCACCATTCAAGTACTTGGGGTTGAATTCTGTCTGCACCATGCTTGGTGGTTTCAGCTGCTGCCCCAGCCCCGTTCTTCTCTTTCTTTTTTTAATAATTTATTTTTATTCAATATGCATTGATGTTTTGCCTGCATGTATGTCTGTGTGAGGGTGTCAGACTTTGAAGTTGTAGTTGTTAGCTGCTGTGTGGGTCTGGGAATTGAACTCCAGTCCTCTGGAAGAGCAGCCAGTGCTCTCAATTACCACTGAGTCATTCCTCCAAACCCATCTTTATTTTATTTTTGTTGGTGGTGTTTTGTTTTATTTTTTTTTTCCAGACAGGGTTTTTCTGTAGCCCTGACTGTCCTGGACCTCTCTCTGTAGACCAGGCTGACCTCGAACTCACAGAGATCCACCTGCCTCTGCCTCCCGGCTACTGGGATGACAGGCATGCACCTCCAAGCCCTGCTTCACTATACCTGGTCACTTTGGATCTCAGCATCTTCTCTGAGTTCAAGGGCTTAGGAGGCAGGACTCTCCCAAGCATCTGCCCCTCGCAAATGAAGGCACCACCTCCATCCAATCACCTCTTAGGGGCGGGACTGCGCGGGAAGGCACCCGGGGCCGGTGGGAGCAGAGCTCAGTGCCTGAGCAGCAGTAGACGCCTGGACTTGCAGGTGCGGCCGGCGCTGACGGTCTCCCGGGACTGCAGAGGTGTGCACGGCTCCGGGGCACGCGTGGGTGCAAAAGGTGGTGTGTGTGTGCATACGGTGTCTGACGGGAGGGTGGGGAGCGCTGGGTTTCAGGGATGTTTGCTGAGTAGGGTCTCGTTCTAGCCTAAGCTAGTCTGAAAGTTACTATATAGCACAGGCCAGCCTCAAACTCACAGCAGTCCTCCTGCCTCAGTCTGGGATCTTACTCTATAGTTTAGACTACTCTGGAATTCAATATATAGCACAGGCCAGCCTCAACCCCCCCCCCCCCCGCCTTAGTGCTGGGATCTCAAGTGTGTCCACACTCCATTGTTTGAGAGAGGGTCTCACTCTGTAGCCCAGGGTGGCCTAGAAGTCTATGTATCCATGCTTGGTGGTGCATGCCTTTAGTCCCAGTAAGGCAGAAACAGAGCTTTCCGCTTTCCGGGCCAGCCTGAAAGTGAGCCCTAAGCCAGACAAAGCTATGTAGTGAGACCTTGACAAAAAAAAAAAAGAAAGAAAGAAAGAAAGAAAAAAGACACCTTTGTAGCCCATGCTAACCTAGAACTCATGGCAATCTGGTTTTGTTCTCCCAAGTACCATGATCACAGATGTTTACCTAGTGGTGGCTGTGTTTGTGGTTTTCTTTGTGTGAGGTAGAAGGAGGGTTGAGAAGTTGAGATAAGGTCTCTGTATGTAGCCTCAAGCTTTCATCAATCCTCCTACCTCAGTTTCCAAACTATGGGATCACAGGTGTGTCCCTACTTGAGGCTGTGTTTGAAAATTGGTGAGAGCTGCTGTGAAGTCATGTCACTGAGGGACCCCCTCTGAGGATGCACACTGCTTGACATCCATTGTGAAGTCATGTCACTGAGGGACCCCTCTGAGGGTGCACACCGCTTGACATCCATTGCGCATCTTTCCCTTCGGGCATGTACATGGGCACAGAAGACAAGATGAAGGGGTCACCCCTTGCCCCATGCCTGTGTCTTCCTTGGAAATGGCATTGGGAACAACTCACGGATGTCTGAGACAGTGTCCCTTTTACGGTCCTGACCTACCCCCTGCCTCTCAGTCTCCATCCAGAGAAGTAGATTCCAGTGAACCTGGCCCGTGCCTGGTCCCTGCCTGGCCCTAGCCCTAGATGCCAACAGAGGTCAGACACAGTCTAGGCCTTCACCTTGAAGTCCTTACTGTGGTCCTGTGGAATTAAGGACAGGAAATCTGGCTGTTGTTGTGAACAAACCCGGGTTCAAAAGAGCCCTCGGTGTGTCAGGATTGGAAAGAATGCTTGACTAGAACTCACCAGTGAGGATCTGGGGAGATAGCCCAAGAATGGGTGCAAGTTCCGTCCTAGGCACTGGAGGTGGGTGTGGGGGCACCTACTTCAATTTAGAAGGATCGGTGTTTCTGGTTTGCTTGCTAAGTTTGCAGGGACCTCTGCAAAGGCAGGCTTGCTTCTCCAAACTGGGTCTGTGTAGAGAGCTGTGTGGAGCCGCACCTGATGGTGCTGGCTCCCTCCCTCCGCGATCCGGAAAGCAAGTGCTCTCTGTGATAATCAACTCCTAATATTGGCTAAGGCCTGACTCATCCTATTATCACGAAATGATTGTCAGCTGCTTGCATATGCGTGGACCTATGGGCAGTGTGCCCACCTGGCAATCCGGGGTTGGTAGCCCATGCCTACTTAAGGGCTGGGAGAGGTTTGCCTGGAGAGAGGAGAGAGAGAGAGAGAGAGAGAGAGAGAGAGAGAGAGAGAGAGAGAGAGAGAGAGAGAGAGAGAGAGAGAGAAAGAAAGAAAGAACAAGGTCCTGAATAAACTACTTGCAAGAAGAGCAGCTCCGGTGTTGCATCTTCCTTGCTGGTGACAGGTCTGTCACCCACCTAGCTAAAGAGAGGAACAAAACTTATCCTGAAGGGGACGGAATTTTGAGATACTTAAGGCCAGGGGCTGACTGAAATCTGGTTTGGATTTTTCTCTTTTTACTGATTTAAAGATTCATTTTTTATTATTTAACTATTATGTATAGGGCATGGAGTGGGTACTGATGAGCTGAAGTTGTGAGCCACTTGCTATAGGTGATGGGAACCGAACTTGAGTTCTCTGCAAGAGCAGTGAGCACTCTGAGCCACTGAGCATCTTCCCAGCACAAGAAATTTGTCTTTTGAGCCAGGGTGTCATGTTGTCCAGGCCAGCCTTGAACTCCTGATCCTCCTGCTTCCACCTCCTCGGTGTTGGGGTGACAGCGGCCTGCCCAGCTTATGATCTCGAAGGAGAGGATCCTAAGACCAGGTGGGGACACCCAGCCCCACTTTGGAGAAAGAAGGGGCTCAAGCACTTCGACTTCCCTGGAACTCGCTCTTGTAGACCAGGCTGGTCTCGAACTCACAGAGATCCACCTGTCTCTGCCTCCCAAGTGCTGGGATTAAAGCCACCTCGTTGGCTTCCTGGTTTGTTGTTGTTTGTTGAGACCGTCTCGAGTACCTCAGGCTAGCTCAAAGTTGCTATGTAGCTAAGAATGACCTTGAGCTCTTGATCCTTCTGCACCTCAGAGCTGGGGTGACAGGCATGTACCATACCTGGCTTTGCCAGGAACATATGTATATGCCCCAACTTTCCCAGTCTGGAATCTGGATTTTGATCTGAATAACAATAGCAGGCCCGGTTCCCAGTTTGGACTGTAGAAGGCTCCCGCTTCAGCCCAAGCCTGCTCCATCTGGCCCTGAGGGGAAGCCCAGTTCCTCTGATTAGGAGGACCTATCTCTCAGTAGCTGGGCTTTTACTGTGAGGTGGGCCATGTGTGAATGGCTTGGGCAAACAGTAGGCACTCAATCATAGTAGATACTGTGAGCCATTTCCCAGCAGAAGGGCTGGGGAGAAGCTGCTAATCCCTGACTCACCCTCTTTGGGTCTTAGTTTGCTCCAGGTCAAGGTGAGGAGCAAAAAGGGAACAAAGGTGGTGGTTGAGACCTGGTGTCCCCACAGTTGTGGGCTCAGGCTTGTCTCATCTTTCCCAGCCTGCAGCCCTGGTGGTCCAGGCCACACCTTGTTCTGCTGGGTGCTACCCAGGCTTCCTGCCCCCCCCCAAACCTCTCTCCCTACCACAGCCACTAAATCTGAGTATCGTGGATCAACATAACCCATCCCATAATGCTCTGCACCCTGTTCTCCACTGTCTGCAGCCCTCACTCACCCTGTCCAACATGAGGGCTTGGGCTTTCCCCCAGGGCAGATGCTTGGTTAGGAGCCTCGGCCTCGGCCTCCCTCTGCAGGCCAGCCCTGTCCCTACAGATGGCGTCGTCCTAGCAGATGGCTTTCCTGGACCCTCTGTCACAGCCACTCTCACGGTCACTTGCCTCAGTTTCCCCATTTTTCTCTTCTTTTTTAGATAGGTTCTTCTGTGAACTTACTATGCAGCAGGAGCTAGCCTCCTGGTCCTCCTGCCTCCACCTCCCAGTTGCTGGATAAGAGGTACAAGCCCCCAGACCAAGCTGGTGTTCCTGTTCCTTCCACACAGACCTCCCAGGCACAGATGTGTATCTGTTGTTGACAGCCGGAGGGGAACCCAATGTGTGTCCACCCCTGGCCTGGGTGTCCCTGTCATTTCTGGGTACCTTGTCTTAGATTTCCAGCTAGTATATCTTGGGGTTTTTGAAGCTGTGGGCAGAGTCCCTTCCACCCACTGCTGACAGATGTGTTAATTTCCCAAGCAGGGAGACCTGGGCCTCTGGGGACCAATTCCCTGAGGGAAGACCTTTCTGTGGAATAAAGAGGGAAATATTGGGCTGTCCCTGCAGCCACTGTAGAGGCTCAAGGGACATGTTTGGGGCCCCCTGATATGGGGCAGTAGGATTTAGCTCAGAGCATGGTCTGTCCCTGTTCCTGGGGCAGTGCCCCTTACGAAGCGGGTGATCACACCTATGGACGCTCTCTTACTGTTGAGACAGTGTCTCACCAAACCTGGAACTTGCCATTTGGCAAGGCCGGTCAACCATCAAGTCCTTGGATCTGCCTGGCTTCCGTGTGGACTCTGGGGGTCAAACTCAGGTCCGTATGCTCAAATGCGTTACCTTCCGAGTCTCCTCTGTCCCCTCTCTTCTCCAATCCCCGTCTTTCTCTGGTAAAATTGATTTTTATTTTATGTGTAGGGGCTTTTGTTTTTCATTCTTGTTATTGTTGCTGTGGTTTTGAGACAGGGTCTCACTATGTAGCCTTGGCTGACCTGGAATTCACCATGTAGACCAGGCTGGCATTGAACTCAGAGATCCTCCTGCACCTGACTCACAGTGCTAGGAAGAAGGGTGTGTGATCAAGTGTGGCTTGTTTTGTTTTAATATAGGGTCGCACATAGCCAAGGCTGGCCTTGAACATCTCAGTGCTGGGATTACAGGTGTTTACCACCATGCCTATTTCCGTGGGGTGGTGGGGGTGGCATGCAGGCTTCACGTGTGCTGAGGAAACTCCCAACAGCATGAGGATGTCTTACAGACAGGGCCATCTGTGACTTCAGGCTTGTGCTCTGTTCTATGAGGTTTTTAAAAGGAGACTAAGGACAAGGAATGGAACCAGCACCACAGGGCTTCCCTAGCACACAGGCGTCAACATATCTTCAGCCCCAAAAGAAGAAAGCAACATGTTATCCTTGACCCAGCTCTGGGCAGCCGGCAGCCAGGATTGGTCCCACTGAACGCACTGTCTGTACCCCCCACCTTGAGCAGTTCAGAGGTTCCCAAGAGAGACACCAGAAGGACCCATGGACACAGGGCCTGGGGACCTTCCTAGAATACTGGAAATGAGATTTACACACACACACACACACACACACACACACACACACACACACACACATCTCTCAGCACCTCAGGCTGAGTGAGCACCCACAGCAGAAGGGAAGCTGGAACTGGGCTGGAGCCTCTAGGGATGCATGCATGTCACAGGGGCCAGCATGGATTTCGAGGTCTGCATATGTCAGGGGCGGGTGAAAGTTTAGGGGTCTCTCTGTGTGTCTGAGGGGACTGGCTGGATCTGTGGCAGTCTGGATGGCGGGAGGCTACATGCATCTGAGGATTGACACTTCTCGGAGATTCCGAAGCAGGTCTTATGTTGGGGTTAAGTTTGGAGAGCTGTGTGGATTTAGGGATATCTCTGTCTTTGTTTTGTGAGATGGGATTGCACTGTATCCCAGGCTAGCCAGGAACTCATTGTTTAGCTAGGTTGGCTTCAGACTGAAAGCTGTCCTCCTGCCTCACCACCTGAGCTCCAGGGTAATAGTGTCACACTAGGCCAGATCCTTTGATGGCTTTTGTAGGCAGGGATGCCGGAATGTTCTGGGGATCTATTGTTACATCCCCATGGTCCGAGGTATCTCCAATGAAGGTAGAGTCTTTCCCCATTCTGGCCATCTTAAGGTTTCTCCAGCTCTCCCAGCGGCCCACGTGGCCTGAGACTACTTGGAATACTTACACTGATCTGTCCCCTACCCAGAGAAAGAACTAGGCAGCCAGGCACCCCCGGGAGGTCCAGATTGACCCAGTTTTGGTGGTAAAGCTGCGGCTACTGCGGGGTTACTGATCACACACACACCTGCTCAACCCGAAGTTGCTGTGATCTAGGCCCCGCCCCCAGCCCTTCAGGTCCCGCCCAGTGCGGAGGGGCGTGTCGCCAGCTGCAGCTGTGGGGAGATGGGCAGCTGGGGTCGCTCTGAGTGCCTCTGGGGGGCCCCCAGGAGAGGGCGGGGAGGGGTCTCGGTTTTCCAGGGGGCGCTTCCTGTCGTCGTAATGAGGAGTCCTGGGAGCAGGTGATGAAACCGCTGCCCGGGTTGCGTGAGGCCGCGTGTCCCGCGGGCCTGGCTCCCACCTGCCTCTCACTTCTGCTTTCTCGGCTCGCGCAGGGCTGTGGGTCCCTGTGCAGCCCGGTGGCCCATCGCGGGGGAACAAGTCGGAGGCTGGATGTGGCCTGGCATTCAACATCCCGAGGTCCGCATTTGACTTCTGGGAAGGAAAGACAAATTGAAGCCCTCGGGCTGGAAGGAGAGGTGTTTTTAACCTGTTTTCCTCTACGGGTGCGGGGGAAACCGAGGCCTCATTTGGGTAAGAGACTAGAGGTTACTGGAAGGTGGGATCCCTCCTAATCACCCTCATTTCCATCACCTAGGGACCCAGAGGCCACACTGAGCTAGGGAGGTGATAGTTTGTGGTTCGTAAGACCGTCAAGAGAGTTTGTTGATTGACTTTCTAACCACAAATCCCATCAGACAAGAGGCGCGCGTGCGTGAGAGAGAGAGAGAGAGAGAGAGAGAGAGAGAGAGAGAGAGAGAGAGAGAGAGAGAGAGAGAGAGAGAGAGAGAATGTTTTATTTTAATAAAAAATTACTTCCATAACCAGGTGTGGTGGTGCACCCCTTTAATCTCAGCATGAAGGAGACAAAGGCAGGCAGAGTTCAGCCAGCCTGGTCTATGTAATGAGTTCTGAGAGAATCAGGGCTACATTGTGAGACCCTGCCTTTAAAACAAAAATTTAACAGTCATTAATGTGTGTGTGTGTGTGCGTGCGTGCATGCCACAACCAGTGTGTGGGGTTCAGACGACAGCCTCCAGGAGTGGGTCCTGTGCTCACACTCAGCTCCTCGGGTTCAGCACAGAGTGTTTTACCTGCTGAAGCACGGCCTCCTCCGGCGCTGGAACAGCAGCATCCCCATTGCTCTCCCTCCTCGGGGTCTTTGCACTGGCTTCACTGAACACAATCCTCCTGCCTGTCATAGACTTTGTAATTTCCCCAGCAATCACCCGCTCAGAGCTCAGGCCTGAGAGTCTGGCTCTTGGCCCACCCAGGGCTTGTGTGTCACCCACATAGCAGCCCCCAGTGTCCCCATCAGTTCTACTCAGCACCACTGCAGACCCTCCTCTGACTGCATGGTGCTTTTCCTCCAGGACCTGGCCCCACTCTGCCCTGGATGACCTTGCCCTTCTGATCCTCTGCTCTCTCACTTGCAGTGTTGAACGCAGTTGAACACTCCCGTCCTGGCTAGACATCACTGGGAAGTACTTGGGTGTGGAAGCCACCTCCCCAGTTCTCAATGTCCTCCATATTCATACTGGGCTGCTCCCTCCTCCCCACATTCCGATCACCCCAACATCTGGAGCAGAGGCCCTGGGGTCGGCCTGTGGCTGGGTAATTTGCATGGAAGTACAAATAGATCTGCCCAGCCTCCACCTCCGCACTCCTCTCGCCTGTCACACCTGGGCACAGGGTCTGCAGCCCGTGCTGAGTGAGTGGAGATTTGCATTCTCTCGTGTATTTCTGGGTGTCCGATGGGGAAGCGTCTAAGAGGAAGTGAGCAGGAAGCTGCGGAGGGGGGGGGATGTCTCATGTGTGAAGGTCAGAGGTCAGCATTGGGTATCTCGGTCATTCTGCCTCACAACGCATCCCTGGCCATCTAAACTCTCTGCCTCCCAAGGCTACAATTAAAGGCCTGGCTCCACCTTATTTGAGACAAGGTCATTGACTAAGCCTGGAGTTCAGCTATTCAGCCCGACTGACTGGCCAGGAAGCCCCACCTCCCCAGGGCAGATGACTTTTTATGTGGATGCTGGAATTTCAACTCATGCCCAGGCAGAGCCCTGGTCTCCCATCCACCCCCTAGCTGCTTACACCCTGACCCCAACCTGCTCCCTTGAGAGTTTGAGTGTCAGCCCAGTGTTCTGGAGCCCGAGACGGGGATCAGGAGTTGAAGCCAACCTAGAACCTGTCTCAAAAACTAAAAATGAATACATAGCTAGGAGTGGTGGCTGTGCCTTAGCACCAGCGCTGGGGAGGCAGAAACACGGGGGTCTCTGTGAGTTCGAGGCCATTCTGATCTACATAGTAAATTCTAGACCAGCCAGGGCTACATAATGAGACCCTGTCTTAAAACTAAATGAATTAGCTGGGTATAGTGGTGCACACCTTCAATCCCACCACTCAGAAAGCAGAGGCAAGTGGATCTCTGTAAGTTGCCAGCCTGGTCTACACAGTGAGTTGCAGGACAGCCTGGGCTGTGAGATCCTGTCTCAAGGAATGAAAATAAAAAGCCTGTTTCTCCACAACTTTCTCTGTGCCCTCAGTGACAGACCGAAGTCATCTGTGTGCTGGAGGCAGAGGTCCCCCCGGCCCTGCTCCAGGCTCCAGCCCCCTTCCAGCCTCGGGGCCCTTGCCTCTTCTGGTCTCTTCTGCCAGGAACTTACTTCCTCAAGTCTCTGCTCAAAGAGAGCCCCTGCATCCCTTCTCTGAGCACTCCACCCTTGTTCTCCCCTCACCAATGTCCCTTCCTCACAGTTCAAGGACACAGAGAGCTGCCTTCAGGTCTTCTAGGACCCAGGGACTCAGGTCCAAGCCTGGCCTGACCCTCATTTGCCCTGGATTGGGGCATTTCCGGAGTCATTTTGGCCAAGGGAACCTCTGGTCCAGTGCCCCCCTTCAGCCTCCAGGGACCTGCCTGGGTTCTGACCACACATCCCAGCCCTGGGAAAGGCATGACTCCAGCAAAGGGTAAAATTAGCGAGGGGTTAAATTTAGTAAGAGAATCTGGAGCGGGGCCTGCTCTTCCTGGATCTGTTCCTTGGACTTGACTTGGAGACCCAGCTCAGAGAGGGTGAAGGCTAGCCCACAGCATCTCACATATGCCAGCTGAAGTATTCCACACCACTGGATACAGGACTCCCAGGAAGATGGGAGCCACAGCCAGACCAATTGGGTTGGGGACAAGAGAGTAGCCCTAGCCAGCTACCCAAAAGGCTACTCTTTTTCTTTTTATGGGAGGGAAACAGGGTTTTATGTAGCCCAGGCTAACCTCAGATCCACTTAGCCTTAGATACATTTAGCTAATACTCTTCCCCCACTTCCTCAGTGCCAAGATGACAGGTGTGTGCCACCACACCTGTTTTGTGTTTGTTTGTTTTTTGTTTTAAGACAGAGTCCCACCATGTAGGTCTTGTAGGTCTGACTGACTGGGAACTCCAAAGCTCAAGAAGTCCCCTGCCCCTGTCTCTGGAGTGTTGGCAGCCCAGGCTGGCCTCACCCTCCCAAGTGCTAGGATCACAGGTGTGAGCCACCATCTGAAGCCCCCAGCTCTCGTGTTCTGAGCTCATCATCAGCCTAGAGTGGCACTGGGCGTGGCCTGTCTACCTGGACACCTGTTGCCCACCCACCTCTCCAGACAGCAGGTGGGGGCTGTGGGGGACAGATGCAGGCCCCTGTGACTCTGAGGTGACCACGCCCCAGAGTCTGCAGAGAGGACTGTCTTCAAGGGAGTAAGGGCCCTGTGTCTATCTTGTCCTCCCTGTGGGCAACAGATACCTTTGTGTCATGAAAGGACTCTAGAGCTACCTGATCCCTAACACAGTGGCCTTCTCTTGCTACAATGTGAGTTTGAGGCCAGCCTGGACTACAGAGACCTTGTCTCTTAAAAATTTTTTAAAAAGAGAGAGAGAAAAAACAAAACAAAAAACAAAAAGCTCAGATCATCTGAGAAGGGTCAGCTACTTCTCTGTCTCAAAGGCATGTGTCCCAGGCCCAGCCTTCAGCCTCCCTGGCCTGGGTCTCTGGGAGCCCAGGCTTGTATGCAGGATGTAGTGCCCTGGGCCGGTGGGAACCCTAGCCTTCTTCTCTTTCCTCTTTGTGGATGTGCATTTGGAGATCAGAGGCTGATGTGGGATGCCATGATTTACTGCTTTCAGTGTGTGTGTGTGTATTGTACATATGTATGTATATGCACATGTGTGTGCATATTTGCATGTGCGTGTATGTGCATGTCTGTGTATGCATATGTGTGTGCATTGTGTATGTGTGCATGTGTGTGCACTTGTGCAAAGGACACTGGGTGTCCTGCTCTATCACTTCCCACATTATTCTTTTCAGACAGGGTCTTTCACTGAACCTGGATCTAGGCTCACAACCACTGAGCCCCAGTGCTCCTCCTGTGCCTCTATTCTCATCACTGGGGTTAGACATGAGCACCTAGATTTTACGTGGGTCCTGAGATTCAAATTCAGGTCATCATTCTCGTGAAGGCAGAGCTCTAACCCCTGGAATCTTCTCCCTAGATCACACTTCATGGTTTTGAGATGTTGTCCTTCACTAACCCCAGGGCTGGTTCCTCAGTTAGGCTCTGCTGTGGTGCTGGGTGTTGTAGTCAGGTCCTCACGCTCCTGAGACAGTCCCACAATGAAGCCCAGACTAGTCTAGAGTTCCTCGACTCCAGCAAGCCTCCTGCCTCAGCCTCTGAGTGCCGACATCCTCAGTGTACCGTCCTTGCCCAGCTCAGAAACTTTATCTTGTTTTCGTTATTTGAAGTAAGTTCTCACCACAGCCCAGACTAGTCTGGAACTGCTGGAGGCCAGGGAGACCCAGGATCTCTACTATGGAGGCCAGGGACTTCCCAAGTCCCCATGTTGACCCTTTAGTGGAGTTCCCAGTCTGCCAGGGGTGCCTTTTTCTCAAGTCCATGCAGTAAAAAACACAGCAGAGCGTTTTCCTGAGGGGATGTGGTGACCACACCTGTTCCACTGGCACCCTGGAGGCTGAGGCAGGAGGATTTTTTTCTACTTAGCAAAACCATGTCTCAGAACACTCTCCTTCCATGTCCCATAGTGAAAATGTGGGGAGCCCCCAGGCCCAGACGGTGTGTGACCCATGTATGGAGAGATCTAGAACAGGATCCCAGAGCCAGGAAGCAGAGGGAATGGGGGGTAGGGGTGGGGGCAGCTGCAGCCTGATGACCATGGAATGTTCTGAAATTAGACCGAGGTAGTGGTTAAACACTATGGAAAACACACTAAATGCCATTTAACTGTGCACATTAAACTAGTGAATTGTATGCAGAATTCACTAAATTAAGGAAAGAAAAGAGCTGGGTGTGGCACATGCCTTTAAGCCCAGTGCTCTGGAGGCAGAGACAGGTCGATCTCTGTGAGTTTGAGGCCAGCAACATTGCAAGAACAGCCAAAGCTACATGTAGAGATCCTGTCTCAACAAAACAAAACAAACAAACAAAAAAGAGGGTGAATGAGGTGGCTCAGCTGGCAAAGACATCTGCTGTCTACCCAAGTGCCTGAGTTCCATCTGCAGAACTAGACCAATGTGGTGGACAGAGGGGGCCTGTCTCCAGGCCCTCCACCCCACATACGTACATACGAGCACACAGCAGTGGGGAAACAACCTCCATTTCTGTATCCACTGTCCAGAGGGCATCCTAGTGACCCTCTACATCTGAGTGAGTGATATACTCTGGACGGTCCTTTGGATGACCTCCATCTCCAGGAGGAGCTGAGGCTGGCCTGGATCCCAGCTTCCTCCTGTTTCAGCTTCCTAGGTGGAGGGATGTGGAAGTGCATGGATCTCCACAGTGCATTGCATTTACTGAAGCCCAGCAGGGGCTGTCTGGGTGACCTGGCCTGCCTTCCTTCTCCTTGTCATCACTGGGGTTCAGAGACTTGAAGTGGGCAGGGCAGAGGCTGCCACTGTTGGCCTCGTTCCAGCCATTCCCTCCTGCGCTCTTTCAGAAGAGTCACTCAGCTCATCCAGGCACAATGGGAAGGAAAAAAATCCAGATCTCACGCATTCTAGACCAAAGGAACAGGCAGGTGAGTCCCAGACTGCATCACCATTGGGGGAGGTGACATTCGGGGCAGGGGCACAGCCAGGCTAAACAAATGGTCTTGCAGAGAAGTCTGAGTCCTGAGGCCCCTTTGGGGAGACTGAGACAGAAACCGTGGGTTCTGCTTCCCCGGGCCCAATCTTCTCAGAAGACACCTGGACACTTGGGGAGTTGTAAACGCGCAGAGAAGTTTCCCAGGCTCGGATGGAAACTAGAGCAGAGACGCTCGCTCTGCAGTTCCCTCCTTTAACGCCCCCACCCCACCACACCCCATCTCGCCTCTGTGGTGCAGGTGACATTCACCAAACGCAAGTTCGGGCTGATGAAGAAGGCTTACGAGCTGAGCGTGCTGTGTGACTGCGACATCGCACTGATCATCTTCAACAGCGCGCAGCGCCTCTTCCAGTATGCGAGCAGCGACATGGACCGGGTGCTGCTCAAATACACCGAGTACAGCGAGCCGCATGAGAGCCGCACCAATGCGGATATCCTGCAGGTACCTGAAGCTACCTGAAAGGCCCCGGGAGCATCCCAGCCATGCTACATGACCTCGGTAGCTTCTAAGCTACTCCGTGGGGACTTGAACCTCGGGGGACTTACTGTGAATTTAGTTTCTGGGTCTCCCAGGAGCAGGCCATGTCTATCGTGTATCCCTCCAGCAGACTAGCCCGAGAAGGTCTCCTCTCTCAGGTACCCTAGAACCAAGTCGGGTAAGATCGGAGGGCCCACCCCGCCATCTGCTGTTCCCACAGACCTTGAGGAGGAGGGGCGTGAGCCTGGATGGGCCTGAGCTGGAGGTGGAGGAGGGGTCAGACGGGCCTGGAGAGAAGCTGCTGAGGACGCTGGGAGATGACAGAGGCTCGGCTTCGCCCCTGCCTCGGATCTATGTAAGAGAACTTTCCCTGTTCCTTCTAATCTCTCCGACCTCCAAACACTTCCAATTCAGAGTGTGATCTCGTCCTGAGGGGCTGAGCAATCGTCTCTGCGGGATACGCATTAAGACCCAGGCTTTGAAAGACAACAAAAAGAGTTGAAAGAGTTCAACAAATCAGACACCCCAAGATCGGTAGAGAGAGGCCTGGACTCCGAACCAGTCTGATGGAGCCCACTCGGCAACCCCAGTCTTGTATCTAGGTCTAAATCTCCAGACAGACCCTCATTCTCCCACATCTCTGTCCGCAGCCAGTGGCCCCTGCGATGTCGGTCTCAGAGCTGTCCTACCGGGTCCCACTCGCCCCACCCGGCTGCGACCCCAGCGGGTTGGGGGAGGACCCGTCTGTCCACAGCCTCCCACCCCTCTTTCGACCCCCAGGTGAGCATTAGAAGGAGCCAGAATGGGGAGAGTGGAAGGGCACGAGGATCCTGGCTCTGGTCTCGCTGGTGACACTACCATCCCTCTCTCCCTGGGTCTTCCCCCCAGGCCTGGGACACCCCATCTTCTCTCCGAGCCACCTTGCCGGCAAGACACCGCCACCCCTGTACCTGGCAACTGATGGGCGGAGGCCAGATCTGCCCGCGGGCCTGATGGGGGCCCGAGGGGGACTGGGCATCTCGGTGAGGAGGGGGGGATGGGAGAAGACGGAGGAGGAAGAGAAGGATGGAAAGTAGAGGGAAAGAGGAAGGGAGGAGGCAGGTGGTCACACCCCGGCCTCAGTTTTCTCTCCTTGCATTCCCGGCAGAGGAACCTGTACAGCGGCCTGCAGAGCTCCGCCGCCGCCCCGGGCCCCGCTTTGGGTAGCTTTGCCTTCCTGCCAACAAGTTCCGCAGGTGCGCCCACCCCGTCCTACCTGCCTGCCCGTTAGAGTCCCTCGCCCCAGCCCTGAGTCCCGGCGTGGGGAGGGCCGGGGTTCTGTCAGGAGCCCCGCTCAGCCAGCCTCTCCCGGCAGATTGCAGCCCCGGAGACACCGCTTCACTCCCCCTGCAGTCCTCTCCCTGGCCCCCGACGAGGGACGCGGTGGACCCAGCCCGGCCGGGGTGAGTTGGGTGCCCCTTGGCGGTCGGGAGACTTGCCTGGATTGGGTTGAGGGTGGACTGCGAGACTTAGAGGGGACTCACAGAGCTCCACGGCGGGTAAGCTTTCTCATCTACCTTGTAAGATCTCTCACCTTCCTGCCTCCCTTGTCTCCCCTCTCCAGCAGCGCCCGCAGCATGTGTGAGGAGGGTCCCCCCAGCCGAGTGGCCTCCCCTCAAACGCCCCCGATCAGCATTAAGTCCGAGCGGCTGTCCCCTGCCACTGGGGCCTCTAGCGACTTCCCCAGGCCCTACCCCTACCCCCTGCTCCTCACCAGGCCCCTAGCGGAGCCACTTCGGCCTGCGGCCTCCCTGAGTCGCTTGACCCCTGACGGCTGGCCGCGGTAGCGCCCAGAAGACTCCTCTCAGCCTCCACGGACATCCCGCAGTCTCCGGTTCCCTGCACAGCCAGGAGGGCGAGGGCACGCGATGCCCCTCACTCGTGAGGCACCTGTTCCTTCGTGGGGCCGCTGCATCAATAAAGCCCACGGCTCCGGGAGGGTGCTGGGAAGCCCCCCTCCCCCAGCCTCCCGAGCATGAGGTATCGATACCCAGTCTCTCCTTTAAGTCCACAATGGTTTGGGGGCGCACGTCGTAGAAACGGATTCCAAGAGGAAAAAGGCCAGGTGGAGGGTGGGGATGTGACCGGAGAAGGAGCCATAGGGGACGCCACTAAGAGCAAGCCAGAAGGCCTGAGCTGCTCTTGGAGGTGTGAGTCTGAAATGAGCTCACAGTCGTGTCGCCAGGGTTGCTGAGAGCGGGTTGACTCTGGTGAACAGGAGTTCTAGGTGAGCCTGGGACAAGAAAGACACCGTTTTAAAAAAGTAAACAGGAGACCACCCTAAAATGGCTCAGGGGATAAATACACTTCCCGATCTTGTCGACCTGAGTTTTTATTGGTGGAAGGAAAGAACTAACTGCCTGCAAGTTATTCATTGACCGCCACGGGCATACACAAGGACTCACAAGATGAACGAATAAATGTATAAATGGGGAGAGGGAGGAAAAAAGATTCAGCGGCCGGAAAGAGAGCCTGCTGTGCAAGCATTAGAATCTGAGTTCGAATCTCCAGCACCCATATAAAAAAGCCGGATGTGGCCTGGGTGCCAGCGAGGTGGCGATAGAATCGCTGGGCTTAGTGGCAGAGAATGGAGAGAGACAGAGTCAGACTCACGATTCCCCGCCCCTTCTCTGGCCTTCTTGGCTGTGTTGGCACCATCCCACAAGAAGGCAGACATAAAATATGCACAAACAAGCAGGGAAAGCAGTGGGAGTTGGGAAGGCTCTGGCTCTGCACCCTCCTCCTTCATGTGTGTCCAGGCTGAAGAGTTGGCCCAGAGAGCACGATGATGGTTATGGGTCCTGCAACCAGAGTCCAGCCCCCCCCCCCCTCGGCCTGCACACGCCACTAACCCCAGCTTCGGCAGAGACTCACTGACTATTAATCTAGCCTGGAGAACTCAGCCCTGCTTCCGGCAGAGGCCCTGCCTCAAGGGGACATCTAACTTTCTCATGGCTTTTTCAAGGGGACTGGCAAGTATACCCTGGAGCTCACACGTACCCTTATGAGTATCACACACGACTTTCAGTTTCTAAAGGGGAGAGTCCCCCTAAGGCAGTGGAGATGGCTCAGCCAGTGGGTAAAGGTGCTTGGCACTCAGAGTTCAGTCCCCAGAGGAAACTCACCGGGTGGAAAAAGCAAAATGACTCCACAGTTGTCCTCCAGGTGCAACCCTGCCACGCCTCCTTCCCCAGAACATAAGTCAGTGTTCTCAACACTGGCAACTCCTTTGGGGGACAAAGGACCCTTTCAAAGGGGTCACCAGAGATCATCAATCAGAAAACATGGATATTTACATTACGACTCATACAGTAGAAAAATTGCAGCTATGAAGTAGCAACAAAAGTCATTTTATGGTGGGGTCACCATAACATGAGAAACTGCATTAGGAAGGTTGAGAAAGGCTGACAGAAGTCAACGTGGAAACAAGCTTTTAAAAATGGGCTCCTAGGCTCAGCTCTCCCCTCCCACCCGAGCCCCACGGTGCACCGGTGACATCGTGTCCTGGTGCAGGAAAGAGAAGGAAGGATTGCTCCAGCCTTGGGAGTCTTCCGCACCCTCTGTGACCTTCTACTCTGCCCTTCCTGGCTCTGTCCTTCCCCAACTTAGTGCCTGGGATATCACCGGGGCCGGAGGCAGGAGGCTGGCTAACTGCCCTGCCTCACTCAGGTCCAGACACAGAACTGATGGGCGCTGGCTGCACATGAGCAGGGATGGGAAGTCCAGAGGGCCCCGGGCAGACCACCGGGTTCTGGAAAGGTTCTCAGCTTCCACAGTCTAGACCTTGAGTTGGGAGGGGATAGGGAGGTTTTAAGAAGTAAACAGGCCTGAGAGGCTGGGAGTGGTGTCCTAAGCCTCTCTCAGGCCTGAATTAGGGCAGTTAGCCAGCCCCCTACCTCCGGCCCCAGTGATATCCCAGACATCCACATAGATTCATAAATAATGACAGGCTCACACACTGAGACCATACAGGCATCTTGTCCATGGGCATGTACCCCCCAGTCATGTCCAGGATTTCACACTCTCTCCAAGCCACCAGAGAAATGCTATAGGGTCCCAAGGTCTGCACTGAATTCTGTATCAAGTTATGTCTGAAGCTGAGGTTGTTGTACATGATGGGACACCCCCCAGTTCTCACTGGTCTCAAATCACAACCCTCCGGCTTCAGCCATCTAAGTGCTGGGTTACAGGTATGCAATACTACACCACCTTGTGAATCCAGCATATTCCAGCATTTTCTATTACATTAACCAAGATTTTCCCTTTGTTGTTTGAGCCTTTAGGAATTTTAAGGTTTATTTTATTTTAAGATTTATTTTAGCCTGGCGGTTGTGGCACATGCCTTTAATCCTAGAACTCGGAAGGCAGAGGCAGGCAGATCTCTGTGAGTTAGAGGCCAGACTGGTCTACAAGAGTGAGTCCCAGGACAGGCACCAAAAACTACAGAGAAATTCTGTTTCGAAAAATAAAAAAAAAAAAAAAGGTTTTTTTTTGTTTTGTTTTTTTTTTTTTGTGAGCCAGAGTCTCACAATGTTTCTCTTACTGGCCTGGATATCATTATGAAGACCATGCCAGCTTCAAACTCACAAAAATAGGCCTGTTCTGTCTTGCTAGTGCAGGAATTAGGGATGTGAGCCACAAACCCAGACAGCACCTCCTATAAACAATTATTATCTGGTATTGTATCTGTGTGCAAGGACATAATGTATATGTGGGTGGTGTAGAGGTCAGAGGTCACCTTTGTAGCATGAATAATAAAAACCCAGAAACAGATATTGGGGTTCAAGCTGAAGATCAAAAAAGTAGAACAAGCCAGCCACTAGAAAAGTCTCCCAAGGCTGAGCGATGGCAGATTGAGCTCAGAGCCTTTGTCTCCTCTGGTTTTATATTCCCTCTAGTGCTGGGATTAAAGGTGTGAGCCATCACTACTTAGGTCTGTTTCTGTATTGATCTCATGTAGCCCAGAACGGCCTTGAACTCACAGAGATCCATCTGCATCTGTCTCCCAAATTCTGGGATTAAAGATGTGTGCCTGGCCTCTGGTGCTTAGTTTTTCTGATCTTCAGCAAAGTTTTATTTATTAAAAAAAACCACTATATTTCCCCATTTTGTCTAAAAATTTAAAAGGGCTATAACTAATATAAGAAAAACTATATACAATAAGTAAGTAACTATATACAATATATGAAGGCAATAAGTAGATTGGTGATGAACGGACCTGATGCAGGAGGTCCTTCTGACTATGTGTTGCGTTCATTGGTTGAATAAAGAATCTGTCTTGGCCTTTTGATAGGGCAGAAGAACTTAGATAGGTGGAGTAGACTGAACTGAATGCTGGGAAGAAGGCAGTGTGGCAGACGCCATTGTTCTCCTGCCCGAGATGGATGCTGGTTAGACTCATGCTGGTAAGCCACAGTCAAGTGGCGATATACATTAATGGAGATGGGTTAAACTAATATGTGAGAGTTAGCCAATAAGAGGCTATAAATAATGGGCCAGGCAGTGATTTAATTAATACAATTTCTGTGTGATTATTTCGGGTGTAAGCTAGCTGGGTGGGAAGAACAAAAGGACCTGCTCCTCCTTGTTACAATGGACCAAGTGATGAATGAACACTTAAAAGAAATCCCACACTCGCTCAGAAATGAGAAACAAATAGTTATTTATTTAGGGGTAAACTCACTAATCAGAATTCTCTGCTTGAACGGTAGACATAGATCGAATCCAGCAATCCAACAATCAGAACGAGCAGCCAGCAAAAAGGAGTGAAAAAAGGGCCGGACACAGCCTCTGCATCCACGTATATAGTGTAAGAGGCCACACCCCAGCAGGCGGGTAACCACTGGCTGCAAGCCTTCCTACAGCACCTCCTCCTTTTTTAAATAAGAGAGTTCTAAGCCTAATACAAAATTATATATACAATAAGGCCGGGCGGTGGTGGCCCACGCCTTTAATCCCAGCACTCGGGAGGCAGAGGCAGGCGGATCTCTGTGAGTTCGAGACCAGCCTGGTCTACAAGAGCTAGTTCCAGGACAGGCTCCAAAACCACAGAGAAACCCTGTCTCGAAAAACAAAAAAAAAAAATTATATACAATAAGAACAAATATCCTATCCTAACTAGCTTAAGTCTTTTATAATAAATAACTTGGCCAAGTCATGAGAGGAAAGTAACTACAATTATCTAGTCTTCAACCCCATCAAAGATCCGAGAAGGGAAATAATATTACTTGAGAAGGAAGTGCAATCAAGCAACTTCCAAAATGTGCAACAAATGACAGAGACAACTGGCTCCCTGGGCAATCACCCAAAGTCTCATTTGCAATGTTGAAGCAAACAACTTTGGCTAAGGCCTAGAGTAACTGACAGAACATTTTCTTTTCTTTCTTTTTTTTTCTTTTTTGTTTTTTTTGAGACAGGGTTTCTCTGTGGCTTTGGTTCCTGTCCTGGAACTAGCTCTGTAGACCACGCTGGTCTCGAACTCACAGAGATCCACCTGCCTCTGCCTCCCAAGTGCTGGAATTAAAGGCATGGGCCACCACCGCCCTGCCTGACAGACTATTTTCAAAGGCAATACATTTTTCAAAACCGTCTTACCCTGTCTTGGCAAGATTTGACAGTTCTGCTTATCCATTTCTGGATACCATGTACCTTGCCAGCGGTTGGGGCATGGGCATTTCTTTGCCTAAAGGCCAGTTTTGCCAAGAAAAAAACAATCTCCGAGTGGAGTGTCTTTAGTGCTCAACATTCTCTCGGGAATATATCAGTGCTGCCAGGAGCAATTGTGTTTCACTTCAACAGAACCCGAAGTTACTTAAACGCCATTTTCTACAGCTCTTTGAAGTGGTTAAAGATTACCTATCTACGCAGAATATAATTTCTATGCATCTAAAGAACCTGATTAGTCTAACTATAAGTATGACAAATATAGATGACTATTGGTCTATAATTCTTAATCCCTATCTAACTTAAAGACTAAGACAATAAACAACTGTGCAATAAATGAGGACAATGACCTCCAAATGTAAACAATGTATAAGTATCTTGATCAGAGGTAGAAATGTACATTGCAATATAATAAATTTATATCAATATATAAAAATGTTTTGAGCAGAGGTAGAAGCATGCATGCATATAATATTCAATATAATTTAACTTTGTATCAATATACAAGAATCTATACCAATGTAATTTCCTATAAAAAATAACTCACAAGTATTCACCCTATCACTCACTATTATTATTAGTGTGAGTAAACTCATACCAATGTAGAATCCCATCCAATTTTTCCCTTTTTTTCCCCAAAAAGATCCCTGAGCTTATAAAATTCCCCCCAACCTCCAACTGTATACCAATTATAATCAACCCCTAAATGATGCCCCTAATCCTGAGGACAAATATTGTTGGGAGAGGGGACATCATCTTCTAGAATTAATTCCAGTTGTCATGGGGGCAATGTGCTTTCTATGGGATCCTGTGAAAGAAAAATGATGGTTAAGTTCTAAGATTCATGTCTGGTATAATTGCAAATAGTCTCTGAGTATTTGGTGGAGGTCTGGCCAGAACACTGTAAAAATGTGCACCATTTCAGCTAACCTAGTTGGAACCATCTTGAGCAGCTGGTACCCAAAACAGGTCTTGTAATAGTGCTATCAGCATCATGACATCATGTCAACCAGGTGGAGTTGTTGTTGTGGGGCCTCATCTTCTTCCTGAAAACTTCAAAGATTATTGGAGGAAAATTCATTGTTCATTGTAGAAAACTTAAGCATTATTTATATAGATATATACAGACATATATATTCAATGAAAGGTACGATAAAGACAAAGTAGATATGAGGAAAAGTAAATTTTTTCTGAATTATTTTTTTTTTCTGTTCCATATCATGGCTCCTGACATGAGACAGAAATTCTGGGTTATTCTTTTAATAACATGTTTGGATTTAAAGAAGGACAGAGCTGTTGTCCAACTCCAAAAACAGCTCTATATATTCATAAATATATATACATATACATAAATGTACATTTTTTTAATATTTATTTGTTATGTATACAATATTCTGTCTGTGTGTATGTCTGCAGGCCAGAAGAGGGCATCAGACCTCATTACAGATGGTTGTGAGCCACCATGTGGTTGCTGGGAATTGAACTCAGGACCTTTGGAAGAGCAGGCAATGCTCTTAACCACTGAGCCATCTCTCCAGCCCATAAATGTACATTTTTAAAGATGCATGCCTATGAATTATATTTGATTTTCTTGATGATCCCTATTGGGTGGTTATTTTTCCATCTGTCAGTATTCAAACATCCAGGGTCTCTGGAATTTTTCAAAGATGAGTGTTTTCCTGAGGGGATAAGAACAGAACCCTGCCCCCATTCTATATGTTTTTCTTACCACCTGTATGACTATCATCATTGTGGATGAGCTGCCATGTCTCCTTTCCAAGAGGTTTCTCCTCTTCAAACTGAACTTTTATTAATTTTGATGGTATCCACAATTTTTCTTCTCCTGTGGAAACAAGAGCAAAACCCCTTCCCCAACGTAGCACATCTCCTGGCTTCCATTGTGAGGTTAGCACATCCTTGAAATAAACTGGTTGATTTAATTCAGCAGACTTTTCTATTATCCAATGTCTCTCTGCTGTCCCTTTCTCATTAGTGTTAAGAAAATTCAAGGTTAATAAAGCATTATGTAATATATTTCTGGGGGCATTTTCCACCCCTTTCTGTTGGTTTAACATATCCTTTATAGTTTGATTTGATCTTTCTATAACTGCATGAGCTGTAGGGTTGTGTGGTGATGTGGGAGTGTCATATATCAATCTGATGATTTCATTGGTTAAGTAATAAACAAACTGCTTGGGCTCATAGCTTAGAACATAGGTGGGTGGAGTAAACAGAACAGAATGCTGGGAGGAAGAGGAAGTGAGCTCAGACTCAACAGCTCTCCTCTCGGGAGCAGATGCCTCAGCAGAGACACCATGCTCCCCACTCCCGGGAAGATGCAAGCGATGAAGCTCCGACCCAGGATGGACGTAGGCTAGAATCTTCCCCGTAAGACCGGTGCTACATAGATGATTAGAAATGGGCTAGTCCAGGTGCGAGAGTTAGCCGAGAAGAGGCTAGATAGAAATGGGCCAAGCAGTGTTTAAATGAATACAGTTTGTGTGTTGTTATTTCAGGGCATAAGCTAGCCGATGGCGGGAGCTGGGTGGCAGAATGCAGCGCACAGCTCCTACTACAGAATGGTGCCCAGATGTGATGGACTAAATCTACTTAAAAACCTGAGAAGGCTTAAAAATAAGGGAGAGAGAGTTTAACACAGATTTTTGCTGTTTGTTGGTGGCGTGCTGTAGAGAGATTTCCTGATTCGGCAACAGTAGCAGAAAAAACGCTGTGTCATTTTAAAGTGCGACTTCCTGGGGCTGTGCTGCCATTGCGATCTCTGTCTGGCTCCAGCTGGAGACACAGCTTTTGAATAGAGCATTTGGAGTAAAGTGCTACGATTTGTTTGATGGCAACTAGACTCGCTGTGTTCTCGGGTCTGCTCTGCTTGTTAGAGGCAAGCAAGCGCTCTCATCTAAGAGAGGCTTCCTGACAGCTTTAGCTGCAAAGCTTGCAGCTCTTTTAAGAGGTCCTGCCACGAAACACTTAAACAGTATTGACGAAAAGCTGAACGCATGCTTTTCGGTTTTCAGCCGTAGCAGGAAAAAAGCTGCGCCGTTTAAAAATGCCGGCTTTCGGCTCTTCTGTCTTCCTCTTGGAGAGGCAGCTTCTGCCTCTCTCCCCATCTCTCTCTCTCTCTCTCTCTCTCTCTCTCTCTCTCTCTCTCTCTCTTTCTCTCTCTCTCTGTTTTTCTCCCCTTCTCCCTCCCCCCTCCATAACCCCTTGAATAAACATCCAGTCTCACTCTGCAAAAAAAAAAAAAAAGCCAGCTTTCTGGGCTGTCCTGCCAGGGCAAACTCTGACTCTTTTACACAGGCGGTTCATGCAATTTGCAAGCACAGGCTGCTGAAGCTCGCTTGCTGGCAGGGACCTTGAAACACTGTAGACTTGTGGCACTGAATGCGGCTCTGGCCGGTACCTCAGCCACAAGGTTGGAATGGCAGAAAGCTAAGGAATGGGCTACATCTAGCTGGCAAAGCCACGGCTTTAGTCCTACTGATATTGCTTGCTAAATTAAGGACTCATGTGGTCAAAAAAGAGACATATACAGTAAAAGAAAGATTCAAAGTCAAAAGAAAATGTTTAAATTGTTTATAGTGTGTTAAAAGTATATGCAGGCTAAAAGTTGAAGTTCTTAAAGTAAAAAAAAAAGGAAGAGAGTTGTTGTGTGTGGTTGTACACACCTTTAATCCCAACACTTGGAAGGCAGAGGGAAATTGGCCTCTGTGACTTCAAGGTGTGGTAACACACGCCTTTAATCCCAGTGCCTAGAACGCAGAGACAAACAGATCTCTGTGAGTTCAAGGTGTAGTAGCGTACACCTTTAATCCCGAATGCCTGGGAGGCAGAGTCAGGCAGATCTCTGAGAGTTCAAGGACAGCCTGGTCCACAGAGTTATTTCAGGTCAAAGATATACAGAGAATATAAAATAGAAGTAAAAAGAAATGAAATAGAGTTTAAAATAAAGCCGCACGAAGATGGAAAATACACAGAGACTTTTGATACTGTATGCTATTATGCTCTCTTTGAATTGTTTGAATGCTGAGGAAGGAGCAACAGCTGCTAAAAGATATTTGTTTATAAATGCTGCTGAACTAATCCAACATAGATATTTTGAAAATGCCTTGACTTTGAAATTTGGATCTAAGGACATGATGCTTTGGAAAGGAGTTTTTTATTTTGTTTTCACAGAGGATGAGACCCTGTTCATTTCTTCTATTCCAATTTGGTATGATGGACCATGCCCTCCTGAAGGGTTGGTGTGAACATCTTCAGAAAATTGCTTAGCTCAATTGCCAACTGAGATGAAACTAGCACACAGGTTATACCATGAAAGACCTAATTAATGACGCCCCCATTCAGCAGGAAGCAGTTTGGAGAGAAAAAACTGCGCCCATGTTCCCAAATATGGTTTATAAACTTTTTTTACATTTAAAGGGGGAAATGATATAGATATGAATAATTTGCATTAGTATAGATTTTTCTTTATTGATAGAGATTTAAGGTCAATATTGTTATATGTATATGTGTTTCTGATCTTGATTAAGGTATTGTGATTGTGTAGTTCACTTAAAATGTAATATATATAGCTTGTTAATAGATAATCATAATAGTCAAGCTTGTAGCCATGTTAGTTAAGATTTTATATATATATATTTATATAGATAGATAGATAGATAGATAGATAGATAGGCATTCTTCATATCTTTCAAAGATTATAGAATATGGCATTTTAAATGTTTTAATAACTTAGGAATTTTCATGACAATGAGACACTCTGCTCCTGGCAGCACCAATCTACTTCAAGAAGAAGATGGGCATCGAAGACGATCCTTATGGAGTTTGATAGCTATTTGGGCAAGAAACTGCTCTTGCCTGGACTATTGCATAAACTGGAAACAGAGAACCCGCAGAGAGAGGACTACTAAACTTGCCTAAAGGTGAGATGATATTTCGGGGTTCCTGATTCATGAAAGAGTCTGCAAGACATTCTTCAGGACAAGCAGATAGTGACTGCCTTTGAAATGTCCTGCTTCATGGAAATGTCTGCTGGAAACTATGGGCCTGTAGGCCAAAGATGGATGCCCCAACGGTACAGAGGAACTTTGGGTGACTGTCCAGGCAGCAAGACGTCTCTGTCATTTCTAGAGTTGGAAAGTTGATTATTTCTTGTTTGCTTAGGTAATATTGTATCTTTCTGGAGTCTTTGATGGAATTAAGAATAGTTAGTTATAGTTATAGTTTTCCTTAGTTATGATAAAGATTATTGTAATTTTTACTTGATAACTGTTTTGTTATATGTAATTTTGCTATGTAAAGTTAAAGCCTTCCCTTTTTTTTGTTTAAACAGAAAAAGGGGAAGTGATGTGGGAGTGTCATATATCAATCTGATTATTTCATTGGTTAAGTAATAAACAAACTGCTTGGGCTCATAGCTTAGAACATAGGTGGGTGGAGTAAACAGAACAGAATGCTGGGAGGAAGAGGAAGTGAGCTCAGACTCAACAGCTCTCCTCTCGGGAGCAGACGCCTCAGCAGAGACACCATGCTCCCCACTCCCGGGAAGATGCAAGCGATGAAGCTCCGACCCAGGATGGACGTAGGCTAGAATCTTCCCCGTAAGACCGGTGCTACATAGATGATTAGAAATGGGCTAGTCCAGGTGCGAGAGTTAGCCGAGAAGAGGCTAGATAGAAATGGGCCAAGCAGTGTTTAAATGAATACAGTTTGTGTGTTGTTATTTCGGGGCATAAGCTAGCCGGCGGCGGGAGCTGGGTGGCAGAATGCAGCCCCACAGCTCCTACTACAGTGTGGTATACCTGTAACATGCTTAATGTTATAATAAGCAAAAAGTCATTTCATTTTCCTAGAGACATATGCTGGGCCATTATCTGTCTTTATTTGTGCAGGTATACCCATGATGGCCATAACTTCTAATAAATTTGTGGTTACTGAATTAGCCTTTTCTGAGCTTAAAGCAGTTGCCCACTGAAAACCTGAATAAGTGTCAATGGTGTGGTGTACATATTTTAATTTTCTAAATTCTGCAAAATGAAACACATCCATATGCCAGATTTCATTCAGTTACTGTTTCCTCATTCATGCAGAAGACTGTGATCTGTGAGTCTACCCCTAAATAAATAACCCTTTAATATACGCAATTCTGAGCTAGTGTGGGATTTCTTTTTAGTGTCCTTCAAAACAACATGACTATTTAATCTAAACTAACCTATAAAACTAATAAGTACTGCCAGGCGATGGTGGCACATGCCTTTAATCCCAGCACTTGGGAGGTATTTATCATCTGTTTATTCATCATATCCTTTAGAGTTCAATTTCATCTTTCTATAACTGCCTGCCCTGTAGGATTGTGTGAGATATCTGTAATATGCTTTATATTATAATAAGCAAAAACCTGTTTTATTTTCTTAGAGACATATGCTGGAGCATTGTCTGACTTTATTTGTAGAGGTATACGCCGGATGTCCTTAACATCTAGTAAATGTGTGATTACCAAATCAGCTTTTCCAAGCTCAAAGCAGTTGCTCATTGAAAATCTAAATATATATCAATGATGTGGGGTACATGGTTTAGTTTTTCAAATTCTGCAAAATAGAACACATCTATCTGCTAGATTTCATTCTTTTGGGTACTCTTTGGGTTATTTCCTGTAGGTAGTGGTGTTTGGTTGTATAAAGTACAAATAGAACATTTACTTATATTTTCCTTGGCTTGTAGCTACATGATGGAAAAGTCTTTTTTTTAAACCTTTGCTATTTTTTTTTTCAAAACAGAGTTTCTCTGTGTAACAGCTCTGGCTGTCCTGGAACTCACTTTGTAGACCAGGATGGCCTCAAACTCACAGAGATCCACCTGCCTTTGCCTCTTGAGTGCTGGGATTAAAGGTGTGTGCCACTACTGCCCAGCAAACCTTTGCTATTGACATAATTGTTTATGAAATTCTGAGGCCTTCAGCACATTTCCAATCAATAACTAATTGATTTCTGCATTACCTTGTGTTAGAGGACCTGGGATCAGATATGTTTTATATATGGGATGAAGCCTATTCCTGATTATATCGTGTAGCTGAATGAATCACAAAGTCAATTCTGAACCATCTGGCATAAATTTGGTGGTTTTACTATGTAAAATGACTCTTCCTGTATATTGTAAATTGCTATGTTGAGAGGTTCTTTAAAATTCTTTAGTAGCACAAGAATAACAGATAATACTGACTTTTGGACAGAATCATAAGGACTTTGATCCACTTTATTTAATTTTCTGATTTGTAACCTGTCTTTACTGAGTTATTTGCATAAGCAGAGAACGTAGGGGCTCCAGTTATCGGTGTGTCCCACACAACGTGAGGAAGGCTCCAGCTAGTTCTCTTTATAAATTGAATTATCTTGCTTTTGGAATAGCTGTTGCTATCCCCCAAAATTTTTGCTAGGGTTCACTTTCACTCTGTCAATTTTACCATTATTAAAGTGTATTATAATTTCTGCTGGGTCTGTTTCTGCTAATTGAAAAAGTCTCAATTTTTCCTTTTATAATTAACTCAGAGACTTTTTCCACATAAGTTTTTTTTAATTTTTTTTTTTACTCAGTTTATGTGTGCTGTGAGAGTTCCTTCTGCTCCTTCAGCCAATAGCCTTTAAGATACCAGGCAACTTGGGTGTGGTCTCTTTTGCTCAGTCTCTTGCTTCCAGCTCCTGCTTCTGGCTGTTGGACACTGTTACTGTTTGCTCAGAAAGCTGTTGTCTAGGACAGTGATCTGTAAGTTTTTCTCTTAAATAAATAGCCCTTTTATTATTCATAGTTGTGAACTGGTGTGGGATTGTTTTGTGACTTATGCCTTTCTCTGGCACCCAACAATGTTTGGTTTTATACCCCCACCCCCGCCTGCCACCAGCTCAGAGTGCACCTGGCTAGGTGTGAGCCCTCCCTCAGCCAGCCGCGGCCTGTGCGTGGAGCCAGCAGTTCATCTGGGTATAGAATTCTCATGAAGTGGTGGCTTTTCTTGCTGCAGATGGGCCATAGTTCTTTATATTATCACATTACTCACCTCAGAGCAGCTTCCAGTCCTCCCGCCACTGCACACTGCATGGAAATTCAGACAGGTTATGGCTTTCCTGAGTGCCTGCTGTTATCTTGTTATCCCTGTGCTCCTGCAGCTGCTGAACAATCAGGGCCCACCGCGGTACACACTTTTTGATCTAAGCTTATCTTTCAGCATTTCACACTAAAATCAGATTCATACCAGCCACGTGACTCCAACTGTGTGGCCAGGCTCAGCTAGGTTAGTTTTGTAGGTGGCCTGCGACACTACTGGCAGGTTACAGTTATTGCACCTAATCCAGCTAAATATATCTTAAATATAGATCATAAATTGCTAATTTAAAAGGACAATATGTTAGACAACCTAACCATCCAAGGTTTCAATGGCTTCTTTACTTACACCATGTATGAGGTTTCACAACACTTACATGATGTCCTTTCTACATCATTAATCTTAATTCTGGGGAATAGTTTTATCCTCAATATTTTTTTTCCTAAAAAATGGTTTTGCAATCTGGCTGAGAATGAGGCATTTTTAGAAATGGTACAATCTTTACAGATGGAAACAACATGTCTCAAGAAAGACTTTGGAAATCTGAAGAAGGATACAACCACCTTAACAAAACTCAGTCAACTGAGGTTCTTATGGAAATTAGACTTCATCTAATGGAAGATTCAGCACTCTGGAGAAGGAAACAGCTGACTTGGTACATAAAACCCAATCAATGACAGTGGGTGCTGAAACATTATTTGAGAGAGTTCGCACTGTTGAATGTATTAATCGTACTCTGTCAAATTGGTATGACAGACTGACTGACAGAATGTATCTCCAGAAAGGTAATATGCATGCTATGAAGATCATGTCCAAGGATGAGACATTATCTCTACTGGACAGACTTCATAACTTGGACTCCTCAATGAGGGCACCAGAGCAGAATACTGGACAGGAGCTCCAGACATCACAAAAGTCAGTGGTAAACAGATTTGAAAAGATTGAGGAAATTATCAAATTTGATGACCAGGAACAAAAAAAAGTACAAAGGCAAAACTTAACCTCATCAGTACAAAAAAATCCCCGGGATGACTTCTCCAGATTCTGCCTTTCCTGTAATAACAACAGAAAAAGTATCTGGCCCCAAGTACCCTAAGGTTGTCAAAGAATGTACATGGGAGCCCATATGTGACTGATCTAAAGGAAATTAAACAATTGAAGTTTATGGCCTACATCTGTCCTTTGTTTGGGAAATGGTCAAAACCTAGGCTTTCAGTAGCAAAGTCATTCCTCAAGATTGGGCTCAGTTAATCTCAGCAGTCCTAGAAAGTGGACAGCAATTACTTTGGAGGTGCTTTTTAAAAGAGGAGGCAAGAATTTTAGAGCAACAAGAAAAAGCAAAAGGACTTGAGGATTCCCTAGATCAAATTTTTACTCTGATCCTCAGGATCAAGCTTTTTATGATGACCACACCTTGTCTTTATGTAGCACAGCAGCTTTAAAGCTTAGGACAGGATTCAGGAACCAAAAAAATGATTGAATCATATCTTAGGGTTAAACGGGATCAGAGAAAACCTTTTAGTGACTTTTTGCAAAGACTAACTAGGGCCGTACAAATAGGGATAACTGACCCAGAAGCTAGATGTATAATAATTGACTCTTTGGCTTCTGAGAATGCCAATATTGAATGTAAATGATCCTTGGGCCTTTAAAGATCAGAGCAGCACTCATGGATGAATGTCAAGACACTTGACTATGGTACTGAAGTGTGGGTAGGAGAAGCAATTTCTAATGGTAAGAGAAGACATCAAAATACTAGCTGTTTTAATTGTGGTAGAATGGGACATCTTAGAAGAGATTGCAGACAATGGATTCCTAGGAATAATGTCTCCTCTGGGAATGGCAGAAATAGGAGGACTCAGCCTTCAGCTGTATGTAGGAGGTGTGGCAAAGGCCAACATTGGACCAATGAATATAGGTCAATGAAAGATAGACAAGGCAATCTGATACCATCGGGTAATATCATGGGGGGGCCTCTCACAGGTCCGCATGATGAATGTGGTCCAGTCATTCCCAGTTACTGTGGAGAATGTGTCTCACGAGGAAAATTAAAATATCCAATGCCTGCTGTAGATAGCAATACTGGTCTGAATGATGGGTTAAATGTGGAGGATGAGTCAAAAACTCAGTAGGACAGAGTAAACACATATTCTGGAAGACTTCTATAAACAATCAAAGACCAAAGCTAAGAGTTTGTGTAAATGGCATTTTTTATTGAAGGCTTATTAGACACAGGTGCAGATGTAAGTATCATTACTCCAGAATCTTGGCATCTGAATTGGCCTCTTCAAGAGGCAGATATTCAGCTCCTGGGAATTGGAGTTCTATCTTGGGTAAAACAAAGCATGAGATGGGTTGAATGCATAGGACCAGAAGGGCAAAGAGGAAGATTAAGGCCATATATAGCCAGTATTGCATTGAATTTGTGGGGTCATGACCTATTGCAGAAATGGAATACCCAGATTAACATTCCTGCAGCCCAAAAAACTTATGTTTCTGGGGAAAATATTAGAAGATCTTATAGACGACAGACACCAGCCATTCAGGCTGTACAAGAACACAAAGTGATTGATAAACTTTCAGAGGTACCAACAGCCCTACCTTTAAAATGGTTAACTGAAAAACTAATATGGATTAAACAGTGGCCTATAGCTGGGGAAAAGTTGCAGGATTTAGAACAGCTGGTACAAGAGCAACTAGATGCTCACCATATAGAAGAATCGAGTAGCCCTTTGAATTCTCCTGTATTTGTTGTTAAAAAGAAATCTGGAAAATGGAGAATGGTGACAGATCTAAGGGCTATCAATAAGGTTATTCAACCTATGGGCCCTCTGCAATCTGGAATTCCTCTGCCTTCTCTGTTGCCAAAGGGATGGCCTCTTATATATTGATTTCAAGGATTGTTACTTCACTAAACTTTTACAGGAAATGGATAGAGAAAAGTTTGCCTTCACAGTGCCTACTTATAATAATTCTCAGCCTACTAGAAAATATCAATGGACCGTCCTCCCACAGGGCATGCTAAATGGCCCCACCCTGTGCCAATAATTTGTCAGCTAGCCATTGGAAATAATTCATAAGCAATTTCCTAAGTCTATAATTTACCATTATATGGATGACATTTTGTTATCTGATTCAAACACAGATACTTTAGAAAGGATGTTTGAAGAAGTAAAGAAAGTCTTACCTAAATGGTGATTACAAATTGCTCCTGGGCTACACATGGGGGCTGGAGAGATGGCTCAGTGGTTAAGAGCATTGCCTGTTCTTCCAAAGGTCCTGAGTTCAATTCCCAGCAACCACATGGTGGCTCACAACCATCTGTAAAGAGGTCTGGTGCCCTCTTCTGGCCTGCAGACATGCACACAGACAGAATAATGTATAATAAATAAATAAATAAATAAATAAATTGCTCCTGAAAGGATTCAAAGAGGAGATTCTGTTAATTTCCTAGGTTACAGAATAGGTTTACAGGAAATTAGAACACAAACAGCACATATTAGGAGAGACTGGTTGTAGACTCTTAATGACTTTCAAAGATTGCTGGGAGACATTTCTAGTCTATGACAGGCTGTTGGGATAACACCTGATCTAATAATTCATTTAAACAAAACCTTAGATGGTGATAAAGACTTGAATAATCCCAGAGAACTAACAGCTGAAGCAGAAAAGGAATTGACAATTGTTGAGGAGAAATTACAGGAGGCACATGTGGATAGAGTGAATCCAAATCTTTTTTTTATTTGTTTATTTCGAGACAGGGTTTCTCTGTGGCTTTGGAGCCTGTCCTGGCACTAGCTCTGTAGACCAGGCTGGTCTCGAACACACAGAGATCCACCTGCCTCTGCCTCCCGAGGCTGGGATTAAAGGCATGCGCCACCATTGCCCGGCCCAAATCTTTTTTTTTTCTTTTTTTTTTTTATTGATAAAAGAAGAATAAAGAAAAAAAAAACAAATTTCCACCTTTTTTTGTTTTTTTTGTTTTTCGAGACAGGGTTTCTCTGTGGTTTTGGAGCCTGTCCTGGAACTAGCTCTGTAGACCAAGCTGGTCTTGAACTCACAGAGATCCTCCTGCCTCTGCCTCCCAAGTGCTGGGATTAAAGGCGTGCGCCACCATCGCCTGGCCCGGCCCAAATCTTAATTATATTCTAGTCATATTGATTTCCAGAATTTCTCCTACAGGAATTTTAATGCAGAGGGATGATATTATCTTAGAATGGATCTTTTTTATCACATAAACCAAGTAAAAAAAACTTATGTGTAAAAAGTATGTGAAAGAATTATAAAAGGTAAAATGAGACCTCCTCAATTAGCAGAGATTATAGTGACTTTTACTGTTGATAAAATAAAAAAGTTTTGCAAAGACAATGAACACTGGCAAAGGGCTTGTGCTAATTTTTTGGGAGAAATAAATGGCAATTATCCCAAAAGTGATAGACTTAACCTTATAAAGAGAATTTCTTGGATTCTTCCCCAAATTGTACATGATGCACCAATAACTGGAGCCCATACATTTTTTTTTTTTGTTTTTCGAGACAGGGTTTCTCTGTGGCTTTGGAGCCTGTCCTGGAACTAGCTCTTGTAGACCAGGCTCGAACTCACAGAGATCCGCCTGCCTCTGCCTCCCGAGTGCTGGGATTCAAGGCGTGTGCCACCACCGCCCGGCTGAGCCCATACATTTTATACTGATGCAAATAAATCAGGGAAGGCAGGTTACAAATCAGAAGAATTAAGTAAGGTGGAACAAAGCCCTTATAATTCTGTGCAGAAGGCAGAATTATATGCTATTCTTATGGTACTAAGGGATTTTAAAGAACCTTTATATAGTTACTGATTTACAATATGCAGAAAGAGTTATCTTGCATATTGAAACTGCTGAATTAATACCAGATGACACAGAGTTGACTTTATTATTCATCCAGGTGCACAACATAATCAGGAATAGGCTTTGTCCTATGTACATAGCACACATCCAATCCCATACAGGTCTGCCAGGTCCTCTAGCACAAGGTAATGCAGAAATTGATCAATTACTGATTGGAAGCATGTTGCAGGCCTCAGAATTTCATAAAAAACATCATGTCAGCCGGGCGGTGGTGGCGCACGCCTTTAATCCCAGCACTTGGGAGGCAGAGGCAGGCAGATCTCTGTGAGTTCGAGACCAGCCTGGTCTACAGAGCTAGTTCCAGGACAGGCTCCAAAGCCACAGAGAAACCCTGTCTCGGAAAAAAAAAAACCATCATGTCAATAGCAAAGGTTTAAAGAAAGAGTTTTCTATTGCATGGCAACAAGCTAAGGAGATTATAAAGAGTAGTCCGACTTGCTCTTTCTATAATTAAACATCATTGCCTGCAGGGAGTAACCCTAAAGGTACTCAAAGGAATGAAATTTGGCAGATGGATGTGTTCTACTTTATGGAATTTGGTAAATTAAAATTTGTACACCGCCCCATAGACACATATTCAGGTTTTCAATGGTCAACTGCCTTGAGCTTAGAAAAGGCTGATTCGGTAATCACACATTTATTGGAAGTTATGGCCATCATGGGTATACCTGCACAAATAAAGACAGACAATGGTCCAATGTATGTGTCTAAGAAAATGAAATGCAAAAAAAGAAAAAAATGAAAAATGTTTTGCTTATTATAATATAAAGCACATTACAGGTATATCAAATAATCCTACAGGTCAGGCAGTTATAGAAAGGTCAAATTGTACTATAAAGGATATGCTGAACAAATAGAAAGGGATGGAAAATACCTCCAGAAATAGATTGCATAATGATTTATTAACCTTGAATTTTCTTAACGCTAATGAGAAAGGAACAACAGCAGCAGAGAGGCATTGGATAATGGAAAGAACTTCTGTATTGAATCAACCATGATATTTCAAGGATGTGTTGACCTCACAATGAAAACCAGGGGTTTCTAAAAAGGAAAAATTATGGATACCATCAAAATTAATAAATATTCACTTCTAAAAGAAGAAACCTATTGAAACAGAGAAATGACAGCTCATCCACAATGGTGACAACCATACAGGAGGTAAGGAAAGCAATATAGGGTTGGGGCAGGGTCTGCTCTTATCTTTGCAGGAAAATACACATCATCAAAAATTCAAGAGACCCTGGGTATTTGAATGCTGACAAAACGAAAAATAATTATCCTCTAAGGAGCATCTAGAAAACAGAATGTGGTTTATGAATCCAGGTACTGTTTACACTTACATTTACACACACATATACGTATGTGTGTGTGTGTGTGTGTGTGTGTGTGTGTGTGTATTTAGCTGGTTTTGGAGTTGGACAATGGCTCTGTACTTCTCGAAATCCAAGCTTGTTGTTAAAAGGAACATTCAGAGTTTCTGTCTCATATCAGGAGCCATCTGATATGGGACAGAAGGAAGACTTTAGGAAAAATTTTTACTTTCTCCATGCCTTTTTTGTCTATATCATATTCTTTACTGAATTATGTATCTATGAATGATGTTTAAGTTTTCCATGATGAACAATAGATTTTCCTACAGATCCTTTTCCTGCAGTAATCTTTGAAGTTTCCAGGAAGAAGATTGGGGGGGGGGGCATGGCAAGATCTCCACCTAGTTGAGATGACATCGTGGTGCTGACAGTGCTAACATAAGACTGCTTCTTTTTTTTGGGTACCAGCTGCTGAAATGGTGCACCTTCTCATGACATTCTGGCCAGAACTCTAAATAAGAACTTTGAAAAAAAAACCTATCTATCAACTGCTCAGAAATTGTTTGCAGCTATACTAGACAGTAATTTGGAAACTTAACCATCACTTTAATTTTGCAGGATCCCATTAAAGAGAACATTGCCCCCATGGCAGCAGGAAGCAATTCTAGAAGATGACACCCCATCCCCAAAATAGTTTGTCCATAGGGTTGGGAACACTGTTTAGGGGTTGTTGATTATTACTTGTAGTACATAGAAAGTTGGGGTAAAAACTATGTTTGTTCAAAAAAAAGGGATAGTAATAGTGGGTAATAGAGTGAATCCTTGTGAGCTATTATTTATTGATAATTTACATTGGTATAGTTTTTGTATATTGATACAAGTTCAAATTATATTTATTACTTTTGTTTACATTATTTGTACACCTATGCAAAGTTATTTTGGCAGATTGTATATATGCGTGTTTCTATCTTGGTTTAGGACATTTTGTATATTGATACAATTTTAGGGTATATTTTCATATTGCATGATATATTACTTTTACCTCTGATCAAGATACTTATAGATTGTTTACATTTTGAGGTCATTGTCCTCATTTGTTGCACATTTGTTTACAGATTATGTGATATTCTGACATGAAGTTTTATTCTTTAAGTTATACAGGTATTAATTATTATAGGTCAATAGTTGTTCATGTTTGTTGCAATACAGTCAGATCAATTAGGTTCTTTAGATACATAGAGATTGTATTCCGTCTAGATAGGGAATCTTCAACCACTTCAAGGATCTGTGGAACATGGCATTTAAATAATTTAGGGTTCTGTTGACATGAGACATGATTGCCGAGAGAATGTTGAGTACCAAAGACACTCTATTCCTGAGAGAATGTTGAGTACCAAAGACACTCCACTAGGAGCTTGTTTTCTTCTTGGCAAATCTGGCCTTTGGTTAAGGAACTGCCCATGCCTCAAACACTGACAAGGTACATGATATCCAGAATTGGATAAGCAAAACTGTGAAATCTTGCCAAGACAGGATAAGATGGTTTTGAAATTTTTCCTGCCTCTGAAAATGGTCTGTCAGTTACTTTAGGCCTTAGCTAAAGTTGGCTGCTTCCACATTGGAAATGAGACTTTGTGTGATTGCTCAGGCAGCCAGTTGTCTCTGTCATCTACTGCACATTTTGGAAGCTGCTTGATTGCACTTCCTGCCTACTCAAGTAATATTATCTTCCTTCTCAGGCCTTTGATAGGATTGAAGATTAGATAGTCATAGTTATCGTCTTCTTATGATCTAGCCAAGCCATTTCCAATACAAGACTTAGACTCCTTAGGATAGAATGTTTGTTAAAACAGTTAGCATATGTTCCGTGCTTAATATTGTTTATGCTGGTTGTAATTCTAATCTTATATTTGATATCTCTTCCTAATGTATATTATTTTGTATTGGTTTGGAACTCTCTTATTTAAACAAAAGAGGGAGGTGCTGTGGGAGCTCCATCTGCTCCTTCAGCCAATAGCCTTTAAGATACCAGCCCACTTGGGTGTGGTCTCTTTTGCTTTAAAAAGCAGCAGTAGCTGTGTGCTTGCTCTCTTGCTTCTGGCTCCCACTTCCAGCTACTAGACTCTGTTCCTGTTTGCTCAGAGGGCTGTTGTATAGGACAGTGATCTTTAAGTTTTCCCCTTAAATAAATAACTCTTTTATTATTCATAGTTCTGAACTATTGTGGGATTGTTTTCTGACTTACGCCTTCATATGCAATTTTTTCTCTGTCTTTTTCTTGTAAAGGTATAGTGAAGAAACAATCTTTTAAATCAGTAACTATAAGAGATTATCCTTTAGGCAGTAGCAAAGGCAAAGGAATGGCAGACTGTAGAGAACCCAGAATCACCTTATTAACAGCTCTTAGATCTGCTACCATTTCCAGTTTCCAGATTTCTTTTTAACAACAAATACAGAATTCCAAGGGCTGGTTGATTCTTCAATATCCTGAGCATCTAGTTGCTCCTGTACCAGCTGTTCTAAAGCCTGTAGCTTCTCCATTGTTAAAGGCCATTGCTCCACCCATACAGGTTTGTCTGTGAACCATTTGAAAGGTAGGGTGATTGGTGCCCTTGAAATATTAGCAGCTGTTGTGCCCTGTTCCTATGTAACCTGAATGGTCAATGACTGCTCATTATAATACCTTCTAATATTTTCCCCAGAAACATACATGAATTTATAGTTTGTTTTAAAATTGGGAGAATGTTAATCTGAGTATTCCTTTGCTGTAACAAATCACATCCACACAAATTCATTGCTATGTTAGCCACATATGATTTTAGTATTTCTCTCTGTGTTTCTGGACTTATAAATTTGACCCATCTCATGTCCTGCTTTACCTGAGATAAAGTTTCAATACCTAAAAACTGAAAATTTACATCCTGAAAATGCCAATTTGGATGCCAAGATTCTGATGAAATTATTGGTACTTCTGCACCTGTGTCTGTCAGAACTTCAATGACAACACCATTTATTCATATTTTAATTTTGTTCATTTGTTGAAGGTTATCAAAATACTCACTTAGCCGGGCGGTGGTGGCGCATGCCTTTAATTCCAGCACTTGGGAGGCAGAGGCAGGCGGATCTCTGTGAGTTCGAGACCAGCCTGGTCTACAAGAGCTAGTTCCAGGACAGGCTCCAAAGCCACAGAGAAACCCTGTCTCGAAAAACCAAAAAGAGAAAAACAAAAATCAAAATACTCACTTTATGGTTTCTCCTGAGTTTTTTATTGTCTCTTTTATAGTTGTTCTATTATCCAGAGCAGTATGGTTTCTTACAACAGGCATTAGGTTCTTTAGTTGCTCTGGGAGGGAGTTTCTTCTACCAAAACAGGGAAGGACTGAACCAGATTTGGGAAATGATTATCATGAATATTCCTAGTTGACCTATACTCATTAGTCCAATGCCTGCCTTTGCCACACCTTCCACATAATCCAGAAAGGAGGAGCATTCTTAGAAAGTGCATTGTTTCTAGGAAAACTGTCTACAATCCTGTTTGATGTGACCTTGTTTGCCATAATTATAACATTTGTCATTTCGATTTTTCCTCAAACCTCTAGAAATCACCTCTCTACCCTTGCAATAATCATGTTCATGGGATTCTATATTAATTGTGTCTCAGATCCATTCCTCCAAAGGTGCTGACCTTGCCTTCAATGGCCTAATCATCCTTTTGCATAGAGAATTGGCAATTTTCAAAAGACAGCGATTCAATTATTAGTTGTCTAGCTTCTGAATTTGGTATCATTCTATTTACTGCTGAAATCAATCTTTGTAAGAAATCCATAAAGGCTTCCTTTGGGCCCTGTATAACTTTAGTAAATGACTGAATTTACTGAATTTCTTTCATACTTCTCCAATTTTGTCCCAAACATTCAAGGCTGCTGTATGGCATAAATCCAGGGTGTGGTCATCATACACAGCTTGCCTTCTATAGCAGCATATTCTCCGTCTCCAAGAATTTGATCTTCGGAGATTTCCCTACCTCTAGCTTTACTCTGTTGTTCAATAATCAGCCTCTTCTCTGAACCAGGTACTCCATTGTAATTGTGTGCCAGGCTCTAACAGCTTTAATCAAATCTATCCAGTCATTAGGGATAATTCTATTATAAACTGATCACGAGTTTAGCATTTGGTTCACAAAAGGTGAATGCATGCCATATGAGACTATTGCTTCCCTGAATCTCTTTAAATCTAATGATGGCACAGGAGTCCAGTTAGCTGTAAGAGTCTCATTTGACAATTCCTTTAAGTTTACTGGATATATTAAGGTTAGTTGTCTGAAAACTTTAGGATGTTCCTTTCTATTCTTATAATATAATACTGAAATTGGATTTTCATTAAGTTCTTCTGTCTGGATTTGATCTGTGATCTGTTTTATTAGGTTTTTCTAAGGCCTGCATCTTAGCACCAAGATCAAGATTTAGTGATAAGACAAAGATGATAAAGCCGATATTATTTACAATTGACATTAATAAATCCCATCTAAATTAGGTATCTTTTCATTTAATCATTCCATTTTCAAGCGGTCTAGCATACTGTTGTACAGAGACATAAATCCCTCCATTGTAATGGTTTTTCCCATTTTTTCATGTGTGGAAAAAAAAATCTCTTTTTTAACTGATTCCTCCCTTAAAGAATTCCCAGTTGACCTAGCCATGGTGGTGCACGCCTTTAATTCCAGTACTCAGGAGGCATAGGCAGACAGGTCTCTATGAGATCAAGGCCAGCCTAGTCTACAGAGTGAGTTCCAGGACAGGCTACAGAATCTATACAGAATAAACCCCATCTCAAATAAAAAAAAAAAGAATTCCCTATTGTCTCACCAAATCTACCAACGATTTTGATGATGATGTGAGGTTTATTGCTGCTGTAGAACAGTGAAAGCCTGTGTCAATTTCAAGGCAGCCACCTAGTTTGTCAGTATTCTGAGAAAGGGGTTCAGGGAGAACTCACAAGCCATGGTGGAGAGAGAAAGAGAGACGGCTGTCTGAAAAATGCACAGGGGATTGTTAGTAAAAAGCACGTGTGTTGTGTGGATGCCTGAAAGCTACAACAGAAAAGTCCTAGACTCACTCAGAGGCTTGGGGAAAAAGAAGAAAGCCTGGCCATGTGGGGCTAGGCCCCGAAGTGCAGCTCTGGCCTGCGCTGGTAACTTTTTCGTGAATTTGTACCCCAAACGTCAGGCACCAAAAGTAGCACAAATAATAAAATCCCAGACACAGATATTGGGGTTCAAGCTAAAATGAGAAAAGCAAAGCAGCCATCCACTAAAGAAGTCTTAGGCCCACCAAGGCTGGGTGACCGAAGACTGAGCCCTGGGTCTCTGTCTCCTCCAGTTTTGTATTCCCCTTTAGTGCTGGGACTAGAGGTGTGAGCCATCATCACCTGGATCTGTTTCTGCATTGATCTTGTGCAGCCCACGTTGGCCCTGAATTCACAGGGATCCATCTGCCCCATCCCCTGGGATTAAAGATGTGTGCCCCCACTACCTGGCCTCTAGTGGTTTAATTTGACCTTCTGATCTTCAGGCAAGTTTTATTTATTAAAACATAAATAAAATATCTCTATATAACTTGAACCATGTTTGTGCCAGGGTTGGAACTCAGGCCCTCAGTGGGGTGAGAAGCCTCTCTGACCAGCTGTCCCTTCTACTTTTACGTTTTGTCTTTTGATACAGTCTCATGATCCACAGCTCAGGATGTCTTTGGACTTAGTGAGAAGAGTGTCTCAGAGAAGCCAGCCACACAGATGTCCAGACTTCACCGCTGTTCTGAGTCGAGGTAGTGGTGGAATGAGCTGGGGAGGTCACTCACACAGTAGAAGGCTTCCCTATGAATATCTTGGCTCCATCTCCAGCAACAAGAAAACTGACCTCTGTCACTTGAGGCAGGAGGATCAGAACTTCAAGGTCATCCTTGTCCACATAATGCATAACCACATTCAGACCCTATCTACAAACAAACAGGCCAGCAAGGCCACTGAGCAAGCAGGTTAAGGGCTTTTCTGTGAAGTCATACAACCTGAGTAAGTCCCCTGAGGCCCACATGATAGAAGGCGAGAACCAAGTCCAGCAAGTTGTCCTCTACACACAAACAAATAAATAAATGCAATAAAAATCAGAAACAGGTCAGGCACACTGGTGCAGACCTTTAATCCCAGCACTAGGGAGGCAGAGGTAGGTGGATCTCTGTGAGTTCGAGGCTGGCCTGAAGGAAACACTCCCACACAACAAATGACTTGCAGGTGGAATTTTTAAAGGGGAGGAAAGGAGAGGTCTGTGCTAGTGGGCTAGGATGTGGTGGTCAGAGGATAGCAGGTGAGGGCAGGGGGAGGAAAAAGGGAGAAGGAGTATTTGCTTCGGAGGACAAAGAGGGGAGACAGATGTGGCTCAAGAGCAAATGTCAGCCTATAAAGGTAAAGGGGAAAATCCCCATGTTAGGACGAGGTGTTTCATTTTAATTGGCCATGTTAATTAGATGAACCAAAGGGGGCTTTTGATTGCTGTACTTTGGTAGTCAGCATCAGGAGGAGGAAGTGGTCAAATAAGGGAATAGGCCTTGGTGGCTAGCTTTAGGAATATAATCTAATGGGTTTTAACAAGTCAGAGGGAATGTGGGTGGCAAGGCCTGCCACAGCCCTACTCACTAACTAAACTCAAGTTGGCCAGAGTTTTTCACAGCCTGGTCTACAGAGAGAGACTTCTTCACAGCCTGGTCTAAAGAGCAAATTCTGGGACAGCCTGGTCTACCAGGTGAGCTCCAGGACAGGCTGGTCTACAAAGAGAGAATTCTTCACAGCCTGGTTTACAGAGTGAGTTCTGGGACAGCCTGGTCTACAGAGTAAGCTCCAGGACATCCTGGTCTTCAGAGCGAGTTTCAGGACAACCAGAACTACAGAGTGAGTTCCAGGTCATCCAGGGCTACACGGAGAAACACTGTTGACAGAGGTTTCTGTCCCACCAGGTCCCACAGCCATTCAGTCCCAAATAAACACACAGAGGTCTACATTAATCATAAACTGGTTGGCCTAGTAGCTCAGGCTTCTTATTAACTCTTTTAGCTTATATTAGCCCATTATTTTTGTCTGTGTTAGCCATGTGGCTTGGTACCTGGGGGGGGGGGCAGCCATGATAAGATAAATCTGGGCAGGTCACCCAAAGGAAGTTCTTTACTTCCAACCATTATCACCTGGGACTCTGGCCATCAATAAATTTAAATGGAGTCTGGAGTCTCAGTAGTTTACCCTGAGGCAATGCCTGGCTGCAGGAGGAACCACAGGCTGAGATTTCCCACCCCCCACCCCAAAACAGACCATTCAAAGGAAATGCCTGGCATTCCAAGCACTGTAGATAGAAACACCTGCCAGCACACCTCAACAGACACCCCTAGACAAATGTCAGCCAATCAGTGGTCTTTAAACCTCAGAAACCCCTCACCCCCACCTTTACTACTATATAGCTCTGTTCTAATTGAGCTCATAGCTTTCCATTTATTCCAATTGAAAGTACCTGGGCATAAGTGAGAAGGAGCACGCAACAAATCCGCTTAGGAGTTTATTAGAGGCAGTGCATACAGGCCTGGGAATCTGTGTGCAGAGAGAGAGAGAGAGAAATGGGGAGGAAGGGGAGAAGTGGGGAGAGATAGAATCTGAGAGTGAGATAGAAAAGGAAGAGACTCAGGCTGCAAGCAGGAAGGAAGACTGACCTGCCTCAGCAGAATGGGGAGGGAGTAGGTGTGGTTTGCCTCTTAGAGGGACAGAACAGATCATTACAGTCCCGTCTCTTTTTTATAATAAAAAGGTGGGAGGTTAGACATCACAGGTTAAGGGAATCGAAGAGGCAGATCCTCAAGACTGCTTCCTGCTTTTTTTGGGCATCATCTTTGGGGCCGGGGCAGGCAGAGGGGGGGACCTGAGAAAGCTAGGGGCTGGTCACATCCCAGGGTAGCTGGTCTCTTTGTTCCTGTTTAGCATTTGTGGTATGGAAATGTGTGGTGTCTCTTACACCTGTTTAAGGTATAGCTTTCTCAGCCCCCCCTCCAGCTCCAAAGACAATGCCCAAAGAAAGCAGGAGAATCTGCCTCTTCTGTTCCCTTAGCCTGTGATGCCTAACCTCCCACCTTTTTTTGTTTGTTTGTTTGTTTGTTTTTTGTTTTTCGAGACAGGGTTTCTCTGTGGCTTTGGAGCCTGTCCTGGAACTAGCTCTTGTAGACCAGGCTGGTCTTGAACTCACAGAGATTTGCCTGCCTCTGCCTCCCGAGTGCTAGGATTAAAGGCGTGCGCCACCACCACCCGGCTCCGCCTTTTTATTATAAAAAAGAGATGGGACTGTAATGATCTGTTCTGTTCCTTTAAGAGACAAACCACACCCACTCCCTCCCTCATCCGCTGAGGCAGGCAGATCTTCCTTCCTGCTTGCAGCCTGAGTCTCTTCCTTTTCTATCTCACTCTCGAAGAGGTAGCTTCTGTCTCTCCTTTCTCTCTCTCTCTCTCTCTCTCTCTCTCTCTCTCTCTCTCAATCTCTCTCTCTCTCTCTCCCTCTCTGCCTCTCTTCTCCCCTTCTTCCTTTCCCCTCCATAACCCACTGAATAAATATCCAACCTCACTCTGCATGGTGTGCCTATCCATGTCTCTGTCTCTAGCTCACTGCCCAGGACCAGCCACCTTTGGAGACCTGTGGTGTGGTTCGTGCACCATACCTGCCTGGGACTGACTGCTCTGGGGCTCACTGCCTGCCCCCACTTGGGGACCCACAGTGTTTCTGCCACTGCAGCCGCCAGGGATCTGCAGCATTTCTTTTATAATATTTATTTATTTATTTATCATGTATAAAATGTTCTGTCTGTGTGTATGTCTACAGGCCAGAAAAGGGCACCAGATCTCATTACAGATGGTTGTGAGCCACCATGTGGTTGCTGGGAATTGAACTCAGGACCTTTGGAAGAGCAGGCAATGCTCTTAACCTCTGAGCCATCTCTCCAGCCCTCTGCAGCATTTTTAATTAATCCATTACACCAATACATTGGACATGAGGAGAGACTGAGTTTGCAAACTTGATTAAAATAAAGACTCTTTGTTTTTACATACGGGACTCAGTTTCCTTGTTGGTTTTTGTGGGGACTCTGTGGATTTGGGCATAACAGTACCTTTTTTGATGAGGCAGTCACATCTTGCTCCCTCTGCGTCTAGGTTACTACTGCAGACTGCAGAATCCTCTTCCCAAAATTCTTCTGTTCTCGTTGCTCCACCTATACTTCCTGCCTGGAGACTGGCCAATCAGCATTTTATTAAACAAGTACAAGAGACAAATGTTTACAGAATAAAACCATTGTCCCACAGCAAAACACTATTTCAAAAAACAAAAAAATAAAAAATAAAAACACTCCCACCCCCAACCAAAATAAAATTGGAGCTAGGGGAAGGAGCCAACCATGATAAGCTAAATATGAACAGATCACCCAAAGGAAGTTCTTTATTTCCAAGCATTATCACCTGCCAGAGTAGGACTCAGCCATTGATAAGTTTAATGGAGGCCTGAGTCTCAGTAGTTTACCCTGAAGCAATACCTGGTTGCAGGAAGAACCACAAACTGAGATTACCAGAGCACCATCCAAGAACAGAGCATCCAAAGGGAATGCCTAATGTTCCAACCCCTGTAGATAGGGTCACCTGCCAGCACACACTCACCAGGACACCCCTAGACAAATGTCAGCCAATCAGGGGTCCTGAACCTCAGAGACCCCTCACCCCCACCTTTGCTACTATAAAAACCCAATTCTAACTGAGCTCAGGGCTCTCCGTCTAACATATGCTAGACATGCAGAGAGAGTGAGTTTGCAAACTTGCAAAATAAAGGCTCTTTGATTTTACATTCAAGACTCGGTCTCCTTGTTGGCTTTTTGGGGGACTTCGCAGATTTGAGCATAACACTAGGAAGTTGGTTTATTGGTTAAGAGTGAGCACTGCTCCTGGTGGGGCCCCAAACCCAGTTTCAAGCACTCTCCTCTCCTCAGCCTTCACAGCCTCAGGTTCAAAGGGCCCAGCCCCTCCTCTGGACTCCGAGGACACTGCAGTCACATGCACATACCCACACAAATACAGACATGTACAAAAAATTAAAGTGAATCTTATTTTTATTTCAGTTTTTCGAGACAGGATTTTGCTGTAGTTTTAAAGGCTATCCTGAAAATAGCTCTTGTAGTGGGAAGAGCTCCTCCTGCCTCTGCCTCCTGAGTGCTGGGATTGAAGGCTTGCGCCACCGCCGCCGCCGCCGCCGCCACCACCACCACCCGGCACTTATTTTTTGTTTTTGCTTTTCTTTTTAATATTTATTTATATTCTATGTACATGTACATAGAATATATAAACCAAGTAAAAAATTAAAAACTTATATGGAAAAAGTCTCTGAATTAATTATAAAAGGTAAGCTGAGACTTTGTCAACTAGCAGATATAGACCCATCAGAAATTATACTGCCTTTTACTACTGAAGAAATAAAAAAGTTATGGGAAGACAATGAACCATAGCAAAGAGCTTGTGCTAATTTTTTGGGAGAAATTAATAGCAACTATCCCAAAACTGGTAGACTTAACCTCATAAAAAGAACTTCTTGGATTCTTCCTAGAATTGTACGTGATGCTCCAATAACTGGAGCCCATACGTTCTATACTGATGCAAATAAATCAGGGAAAGCAGGTTACAAGTCAGATGAATTGAGTAAGGTGGAACAAAGCCCTTATAATTCTGTCCAGAAGGCAGAATTATATGCCATTCTTATGGTGCTAAGGAATTTTAAAGAACCTCTTAATATAGTTACAGATTCACAATATGCAGAAAGAGTTATCTTGCATATTGAAACCGCTGAATTTATACCAGATGACACAGAGTTGACTTCATTGTTTATCCAGGTACAAGACATAATCAGGAACAGGCTTTGTCCAATGTACATAACACACATCCGGTCCCATACAGGTCTGCCTGGTCCTCTAGCCCAAGGCAACACTGAGATTGATCAATTATTGATTGGAAGCGTGTTGCAGGCCTCAGAATTTCATAAAAAGCATCATGTCAATAGTAAAGGCCTAAAGAAAGAATTTTCCATTACTTGGCAACAAGCTAAGGACATTTGAAAGAGATGTCCTACTTGTTCTTTCTATAATCAAACACCGTTGCCTGCAGGGAATAACCCAAAGGGTACTAAGAGAAATAAAATCTGGCAGATAGATGTGTTCCACTTTATGGAATTTGGTAAATTAAAATATGTACACCTCACCATAGACACCTATTCAGGTTTTCAATGGGCTACTGCCCTGAGCTCAGAAAAGGCTGATTCAGTAATCACACATTTATTGGAGTTTATGGCCATCATGGGTATACCTGCACAAATAAAGACAGATAATGGTCCAGCATATGTATCTAAGAAAATGAAATGCTTTTTTGATTGTTATAATATAAAACACATTACAGGTATACCAAATAATCCTACAGGTCAGGCAGTTATAGAAAGATCAAATCGTACTATAAAGGATATGCTGAACAAACAGAAAGGGACCGAAAATACCCCCAGAAATAGATTACATAATGCTTTATTAACCTTGAATTTTCTTAACGCTAATGAGAAAGGAACGACAGCAGCAGAAAGACATTGGATAATGGAAAAGTCTGCTGAACTAAATCAACCGATTTATTTCAAAGATGTGCTGACCTCTCAATGGAAGCCAGGAGATGTGCTACATTGGGGAAGGGGTTTTGCTCTTGTTTCCACAGGAGAAGAAAAATTGTGGATACCATCAAAATTAATAAAGTTTCGATTTGAAGAGGAGAAACCTCTTGGAAAAGAGAAATGACAACTCATGCATAATATTCATACAGGTGGTAAGAAAAACATATAGAATGGGGGCAGGGTTTTGTTCTTACCTCCACAGGAAAACACTCATCTTTGAAAAATTCAAGGGACCCTGGATGTTTGGATACTGACAGATGGAAAAATACCTGCCCAATAGGAAATATCAAGAAAACTGAATAGGTTGTGTAAGTAAAATATATTAAACCATATTTCTAAATTTATAGAGCTGGTTTTGAAGTCGGACTCTGGCTCAGTCCCTCTCCAATTCCAAGCCTGTTAGTAAGAGAAAAACCCAAAGTTTCTGGAGTTTCTGTCTCATGTCAAGAGCCATGATATGGGACAGAAAGAAATATGAGTTTAGAAAACATCTTTGCTTTTCTTCATATCTATCATACTTTACATTGAGTATATCTATCATGCCTTTCATTGAATATATATGTCTATATGATTAATGTTTAAGTTTTTCACAATGAACAATGAGTTTTTCCTGAAGTGACATTTGAAGTTTCCAGGAAGAAGATGGGGCCTCATAACAACAACTCCACCTGGTTGATATGACGTCATGATACTGATAGTGCTACTACAAGACCTGCTTTGGGTGCCAGCTGCACAAGACAGTTCCAACTTGATTTGCTGAAATGGTGCACATCTTATACAACATTTTGGCCAGACCTGCACAAAATACTCAGAGACTCTTTGCAATTTTTTTTTTTGGTTTTTCAAGTCAGGGATTCTCTGTGGTTTTGGAGCCTGTCCTGGAACTAGCTCTTGTAGACCAGGCTGGTCTCAAACTCACAGAGATCCGCCTGCCTCTGCCTCCCGAGTGCTGGGATTAAAGGCGTGCGCCACCACCGCCTGGCTGACTATTTGCAATTTTAAAAGACATTGATCTTGAAATTTAACCATCATTTTACTTTCACAGGATCCCCCAGAAAGAACGTCGTCCCCATGACACCTGGAAGTAATTCTAGAGGACAATGTCCCCTCTCCCACTAAAGTTTGCCCTTGGGTTTAGGGACATTATTTAGGGGTTGATTATAATTAGTATATGGTTGAGGGTTGGGGGAGGAATTTTATAAGCTCAGGGATCATTTTGAAAAAAAAAAGAGGGATGATGGGATAATAGATTTGTAATTGTGAGTTACTGTTTTTAGACAAATATATTGGTATCGATTCTTGTATATTGATACAAAGTTAAATTATATTGACTATTGTATGCATGCATGTTTCCACCTCTGTTTAAAACACTTATATATTATATATAAAAATATATGTATTGACATATATTGTATTGATATATATATTGTATATATTTACCATATTACAGTGTACATTTCTACCTCTGATTAAGATACTTATATATTGTTTGTGTATTGATATATATTTACCATATTGCAATGTATATTTGTACAGTGCTTATATTTGGAGGTCATTATCCTCATTTGTTACACAGTTGTTTATTGTCTTAGTCTTTAAGTTAGATAGATATTGAGAATTATATAGTCATCTAAGTTTGTCATTTATAATTAGACTAATCAGGTTCTTTAGATATATAGAGATTATACTCAGTATAGATAGATAATCTTCAACCTCTTCAAAGAGCTGTAGAAAATGGCCTTTAATCTAACTCAGAGTTTCGTGATAGTGAGACACAATTGCTCCTGGCAACACCACTCTATTCCCGAGAGAATGTTGAGCACCAAAGACACTCCACCTGGAGCCTTTCTTTTTGGCAGAACTGGCCTTGGGGCAAAGAAATGCCCATACCTCAACCACTGACAGAGATACAGAGCGTGCATCAATGGATAAAACAGGACTGTCATATCCTGCCAAGACAGGATAAGATAGTTTTGAAAAGTTGCTTGCCTTTGAAAATGGTATGTCAGTTATGTTAGGCCTTAGCCAAAGTTGGTTGCTTCAACGCTGCAAACATGACTTTGGGTGATTGCCCAGGTAGATAGTTGTCTCTGTGATTTGTTGCATGTTTTGGAAGTTGTTTTACTGAACTTCCTAATTACCCAGGTAACAATATTTTCCTTCTCAGATCTTCGATGGGGTTGAAGACTATATAAATGTAGTTACTTTTCTCTCATTACTTGGCCAAGTTATTTATTATACAAGAGCTAAGCTAGTTAGAATAGGATATTTGTACTTATTGTATATAATTTCGTAGTAGGTTTAGAACTCTCTTACTTAAACAAAAGGGGGAGGTGTTGCGGGAGGTCCTTCCGCTCCTCCAGCCTATAGCCGCTGAGATACCAGCCCATTGGGGCGTGGTCTCTCTCCCTTTAAAAAAGTGGCTACTTCCCTTCTTGCTCTCTTTGCTTCCTGCTCCATTTCAGGTGACTAGACTCCTTTTTGATTGCGCAGAGGGCTGTTGTCTGGGACAGTTATCTGTAAGTTTTTTCCCCTTTAAATAAATACCACCCTATTAATCATAATTCCAAACTGGTGTGGCATTGTTTGTGACTTATGCCTTCATTGATGTACATTGGTGTTTTGCCATGAGTTTTGGGTCTCCTGGAACTAGAATTACAGACAATTATGAGTAGCCATGTGGGTGCTGGGAATTGAACCCGGGTCCTCTGGAAGAGCAGTCAGTGCTCTTAACCACTGAGCCATCTCTCCAGCCCCTATTTTTTGTTTTTTCGAGACAAGGTTTCTCAGTGTTATGCCGGACTGGAAGTCAAAAAAGGCTGTATATCTGTCCATGGCAGATTGCACATCCTGGCGGTAAACTGTTCGAAGAATGACCATGACGGGGTCAAATTCCTGATCCCAGACTTCAGCTTTAGGAGTATACATGCCTTGTTGCATAGAGCCTCCAGGTTCAAAAACAGGAGCCTTAAAATCAGCTACAGCAGATAAAACTGATTCAAAGCTGTAACTTCCAGGAATAATACCACTTTTGGGGTTGGGATTTTCTGGGATGAGGTCAAGCAAAGAGCTATGTGTCCTGTCATTCATACACAGCTGGGCCACCATCTCTGCCCTGAGAATCTCGTCATCAGACATTCCTAAGTGTAAGCGAAGACTCAGAAGAATCACAAGGAAGGTGAGTGCGCCCTCCAGCACTGACCGCTCATGCTCCACATCAAGTACGGTATTGTGGTGCTGGGAAGCCATGGTCAGTAAGTCCACCACCTTAAATCTTTCAAAGACAGACGATATAAAGTAATCTGGATCAAGTCTAGAAGCACAGACCTGTAATAAATAAATGTCTGGATCAATCATGGAATTGCAGAAATGAGACTGGACATAGGTCATGGTTTGTCCTTTGATTTGCAGACCATTTCGTACCCACATGTTGCTATGAATTTCAGCAAGACTAGCTTGAGTCTGGAAGGGATGAATCATTAGTTTCATTAACATCTCCTGATCCGGCATAAGGGAATCCAAATCTAATTCTTGACATTTCACAGCCTTACTTAAAAACATTGCATAAAGCTCTGTAGACCAGGTTGACCTTGAACTCAAGGTGATACCTCTGACTCCTGAGTGCTAGGATTTAAAAGTGCACCACCATTGCCGGCTATGACGTTTTTTAAAAAATCAATTAAAAAAAAAGGAGGGAGGAAGCCCAACATAGTGGTGTGTGCCTTAATTCAGGCCAGTCTAGTCTACATAGAGAGTTGGATTACACAGGAACTGTCACATACACACACACACACACACACACACACACACACACACGTCTGCACGAACGCGCAAGCACACGTCAAGAAAAACAAACAAGAAAAGAAGGAAGATAAGGAAGAAAAAAGTGGGAAAGACAACAAACATAAAAGCACCTGTTAGAACTACAGTTCCCAGTAGGCATTGCGAAGCCTTCCTCGTTCTTAGCCCTATGACCAGCTTCTCAGGCTGCCGGTCAACAGGATCCCGTCTCTAATTGGCCAAGTCCCCCCCCCCCCCCCCCCCCGGAGCTTACCCGCCTCCAGCCGTGTACGTTGGTGCGCTCGGGAGCAGACATGGTGAGCAGGCCCTGTGGGGTCCCTCCCTGGGGCAGTGTGGGCTTCAGCCGTGTGGAGCGAGGCACAGGGACTGCGTGGGTGGAGGACCACCTGGCAGAGCTGAGAGGGACCCCGAAGGCTCGGAGGCCGGTGGTAGACGGAAGTGGGGTGTAGCCGGTGGTGCAGGACTCCTTAGGAGTGAAGGGTTTGCAGCTGTTTGCTTCCTGACAGGGTCTCATGTAGCCCAAGTTGTACTACAACTTCTTCATAGTCTCGGGTGTTCTCGAACTTCTGATTCTCCTGCCTTCGCCTCCAGAGTGCTGGAATGACAGGCGTGTGCCACTATGCTTGATTTTCCGTTTTGTTTTTAAGATATTTTATTTGTTATCATGGATGTTTTGTATGTATATCTGTGCACCCCGTGTGTATCTACTGTCCTTAGAAGCCGGAGAAGGTTGTAGGATTCCCTGGGACTGGAGTTAGCACGTCTTTAATCCCAGCACCCACGAGGCAGAGACAGGCGGATGGATCTCTGTGAGTTTGAGGCCAGCCTGGTCTACAGAGTGAGTTCCAGGACAGCCAGGACTACAGAGAAACCCTGTCTTCACAGAAAACATTGTTATTTAGAAAGGGCCTTATTGTGTAGCTTTGACTGGCCTGGAATTCACTCTGTACCCCAGCTGACCTCAAACTCACAGAGATCCACCTGCCTCTGCCTCTGAGTGTTGGGATTAAAAGCGTGCGCCACAACCACTGAGCTAAAGAAAACATTTTTTTGTTTGTTTGTGTTTTTCGAGACAGGGTTTCGCTGTAGCTGTGGAGCCTGTCCTGGAACTGGCTCTGTAGTCCAGGCTGGCCTAGGAAATATTCTTTAATAGTTGGATGTGGTGGCTCTGGCCTTTGATCCTAACACTGGGGAGCCAGAGGCAGGCAGATTCCTGTGGGTTCTTGGCTGCATAGGAACAACCAGGGCTCACAAACAAACAAAAATACACAGGGAAAGGGGTTCAGGGGTCTGACAGTAGGAACAGATGTCAGGCCCCATCATCTGAGGGTGTGGGGAGGATGTCTGGGACCCCCAGAATGAACTCTGGCGTCATCCCAATTGCCACCAGGGCCCGAGGCCAGCCCTCCCCATTTGCCTATCTTCCCTATAAATAGCTTGGGTTACTTCAGGGAGCTTTGAACTTTCTGACTAGAGCCGCTTCCTCAGGCAGCCCTTGGAGTGCAGCTGGTGGTGACCCTGTTCGCTGCCACCCTCATGCACAGGCTGGCTCCACATGGCTCCTTTGCCCGCTGGCTGCTCTGTAACGGCAGGTGAGTAAGCCCTGTCCAGCCGGCCATGGGCAGAGCCTGCCCAGTTCCTCCTTCTCTCCTTCTTTAGAAATTACTTTTAATTATGTGTAGGTGTGTGTCTCCACGTGTGGGGTTGTGCCCAGGAGCGCAGATACCTGGGGAGGCCAGAGGTACCTCAGCCTTCGGGGTGCTGGACTCTAAAAGCTCACAGACTTAAGGGCCCCCTGTGGCTGGATCGGTCCCCGGAATTCCCGGGCTATGGCCACTCCCAGGCACTCTGGGCCACCGTGCTGCTGCCCAGGGCTCTGTCCTCAAGACCAAATTTGGGTTCTTTGCCTCGTGCCCCCAGGCAAGCTTTCCCGACTCTTTCTCATCCTCAGTCTGTTCCGCTACATACACCCGTCAGAGGAGGAACTGCGGGTACTGGCAGGGAAACCAAGGCACAGAGGCAGGAAGGACCGGTGAGTGGCCCCCTTTTGACTCCACAGGGCCCAGGCTCTCCTATGCTCTCCCGCCCAGGGGCAGGCCTCACTCCTGCCGGAGGGCGAGGGCTCGAGGCTGGGGGACGTGACCCGCCCTCCTGCTGCAGTGCAGGATTCCTGGCTGTTTGCTCTGGGCTGGCCCTGTGCCTAGGCTGCCCCCACACCTAACGTAGCTGAAGATTCTTCCCAAGCCAGCACCGTCCTGGTTCTCTGGCAGGCCCAGAGCAGATTGTTGGGCCCACCTTTCACTGTCCTCATGTGCTCAGGTGGGCAAATGGCCTTCATGACGAGAAGCCATTGTCAGTGCCTCGAGACGCCCCTTTCCAGCTGCAGACCTGTCCCCTCACTGCTGCGGATGCCCTAGGTAACACCCGGTCCAGCACCTACTCCCCACCCCAGCTATGGGGTCACCCTGCCTGGGGGTGAGGTGGGGATGGGCAAGCCTGCAGTAGGCAGCTGGACTCCTGTCCCTGCAGTCCTGCGCTTCTTTCTGGAATACCAGTGGTTTGTGGACTTCGCGGTGTACTCCGTCGGTGTGTTCCTCTTCACGGAGGTCTACTATTTTGTGCTGGGCCCAGTCCAGGAGACCAACATTGCCGTGTTCTGGTGCCTGCTCACACTGGCTTTTTGTCTGTATCCTTCCTCCAGTGGGACTCAGGCCTGAGCCTCTTGTTCCTCTGACTGCGGTCAGTGTGTCACTGTGTGCCACAGACCTGCCCCGAGTTACAGCATGACCTCAGACTCCAGACTCGCCCTCCCGAGTGCTGGGGCAACAGCTGAGTCATCGCACCGTCTTGGGTTGGACCACTAGATGGGTTTCTGCCCCTCCAGGTCTATAGGATCATGGAAACGAGGGGACAGCTTGCTGGGAGCTGGCTCATCTTTTTTTGTTTCTTTGGTTTTTTGAGACAGGGTTTCTCTGTGTAGCCTTGGCTGTCCTGGAACTCACTCTGTAGACCAGGCTGGCCTCAAACTCACAGATCGCCTGCCTCTGCCTCTGCAGTGCGGGATTAAAGGTGTGTGCCAGCACTGCCAGGCCTACCTTTTTACCCAAACCTTCTAGCATATTCTTTGCATAAAAGAGCACCATCACCAGGACAGCTTGGAGCTGGGAAAGACCTGTCCTTCTACATTGAGAGCAGAGGCCCAGGGATGCCTGGGACCAAGTGAGAGCACAGAGGATCACCCAGTGCCCAGGATGTAGGTCTGTGGGGACATTTCATGGCTGACTGCAACCTGGGCCGCCCCTTAGGAGAATTTCAAGGGGCTTCATGAAAGCAACGAGTGTGTGGTTCTTAAACATGTATGGGCGACTGGGTGAGGAGGGGTGGGTTTGACTGAGCATGCACGGAGAGGCCCCTGGGTCCAGCCAGGAGAGGCTGGGCTCCATTCCCAGCAGAGTCCCCCTAAGGAAGAAACAGTGTCTGGCTTTTCTGTAGCATCAGATGCCACCCATGTGGGCTTTTCACTACCCCTCCTCCCCAGCTGCAGCTGCCATAATGCTTTCATGATCGTTCATAGGTCATTAGACCACCAACCAAACACCAGCACCCCTGCTCACCTGATCCCACACCTCAAATTTAAACTCTAGGTGCCCAAGGTCAGTTCTTGAAGAGTTGTCTCTGCTAGTCTGTCCCTGGCTTTCTTAACCCCACCTCCAGCAAGGTGTTCCTCATGGTGACCCGACTGTACTTCAGTGCCAGAGAGGGTGGCGAGCGTGCAGTCTGCCTCACCTCCGCCCTCCTCTTCCTGCTCTTAGCCATGCTAGTGCAGGTGGTGCGGGAGGAGCTCCTGGAGCTGGGTCTGGAGCCAGGTAGGTGTGCTCCCTGCTTGAGTTCACTTTCTGTTTCTCTTTCTCTTCTGAAACTGGGTCTCACTCTATGGCCCTGGCTGACCGTGAGCTCTCGGGATCCTCTGACCTCAGCCACCTGCATACTGGAATTAAGGTGTGTATTATTACGGGGTCTAGAGAGGTGGCTCAGCGGTTAAGAGCACTGGCTGTTGTGCTTCCAGAGGACCTGAGTTCAATCCCCAGCACCCACATGCTGTCTGCAACTCAGTTCTACACCCTAATGCAGGCAAAACACCAAGGCAGATTTTAAAAAAAGATTTATGTCATTGCTATTTTTTGTTTTGTTTGTTTTGTTTTTTCAAGATAGGGTTCCTCTGTAGCTTTGGAGCCTGTCCTGGAACTAGCTCTTGTAGACCAGGCTGGCATTGAACTTACAGAGATCCACCTACTTCTGCCTCCTGAGTGCTGGGATTAAAGGTGTGCGCTACCACCTCCCGGCTGTTATTACTATTTTTAAACGCTTATTTTTATTCCATACGTATGGGTGCTTTGCCATGGTGTGTGTGTCTCTGTATCGGGGTTGTGAAGTACCTGCAAAGGCCAGAAGACGGCACTGGATCCCCAGAACCGGAGCCACTGTGAAAGAGCAGCAAGCTCCCTTAACTACTAAGCCAGCTCTCCAGTCGTTTTTGTTGTTGTTTGTTTGTTTTTAAGATTTATTTCTTTTGCCAGGCGGTGATGGTGCAGACCTTTAATCCCAGCACTTGGGAGGCAGAGGCAGGCAGATCTTTGAGAGTTCGAGGCCAGACAGGCTCCAAAGCTACAGAGAAACCCTGTCTCGAAAAACAAAACAACAAAAATTATTTACATATATGAATGCTTTGTCTTCATGCGCACTAGAAGGAATCAGATGCCATTACACAGATGGTTTCCAGCCACCATGTGGGTGCTGGAAATTGAACTCAGGACTCTAGAAGAGCAGCCAGTGCCTTCTCTGTGCCATCTCCCCAGCCCTAGGTCCTATTTCTTGAAGAGTTCCACCTAGCAGGTCTCTGTGTGGCTCAGTGATGGGGCACCTGCGCAGGACATGTGGAGGCTCTGGGTTGCATTCCAGCATGGGAAAATATAAGTGCAATTAAAATAGATTTTCTGGGGCTGGAGAGATGGCTCAGTGGTTAAGAGCACTGGCTGCTCTTCCAGAGGACCTGAGTTCAATTCCCAGCAACCACATGGAGACTAACAAACACCTGTAACTCCAATTCCAGGGGATCTGATATCCTCTTCCAACTTCCACAGGTGCCATGCACACATGGAAAACAGATATACATGCAGGCAAAACATTCACAGGCCAAAAAAAAAAAAGATAAAATAGATTGCCTGAGCTGGGGCTCGGGCAGTGTGTGACAGCGCTTGCTCCGCAAACATGAGGACCGGAGTTTGCAGCCATGTCAAAGGTGGAGATTGGCTGCCCATGCCTGTAAACTCCACACTGTGGAGGCAGAGCTGGGTAGCTTCTGGGAGCTGGAAGGCTGGCCAGCCTTGGAAACCTTAACAATCCACACACTTGATCTTCTTCCTCTAGGTCTGGCCAGCGTGACCCAGAACCTGGAACCTGTGCTGAAGAAACAGGATTGGGACTGGGCGTGAGTCCTGGGGACTGGATCTTGAGGGGAGGTACAGGTAGAGGGAGGATCACAGCCTCCCCAGGCTGAATTCTGACCAATCGTGGATTCCCTGAGACCTTCTCTTCTCAGACTCCCGGTGATCAAGCTGGTCACCCGCCTTGGGCTGGCGATGCTGGGCTCCTTGCTGGGCGCCTTCCTCATTTTCCCAGGCCTGAGGCTGGCGCAGACGCACCAGGACGCACTGACCTTGTCTGCAGACCGGCCGCTGTTGCAGTTAGGCGGGGCTCCCAGGGTGCGGTGGGGGGTTGCCTTAGAGGCTGGAGGTCAGGAGACTGGCCCCACCGTTGTACTCCCCCCAGGCTGCTCCTGCACACCAGCTTCCTGTCGCCCCTGTGCACCCTGTGGCTCTGGACAAAGCCTATCGCTCGTGACTTCTTATACCAGGCACCCATGAGGAACATGACCTCTTCTCTGTGCGTGTCAGGGCGGGGCACTGAGGGACCTGGGGTGTCTGAGACCAGGGATGAACTGCAAAGATTGTGGCCTGGGGAACGAGGGCTCACCCCAAATCCCTGCCTGCTTGGCTCTTGTTGCAGGCCATCAGAAGGGGCCTTCGATTCCCTGCGTCTCTGGGTGCTGGTGGCATTGTGCCTGCTGCGGCTAGCCGTGACCCGGCCACACCTGCAGGCCTACCTCTGCCTGGCCAAGACTCGAGTGGAGCAGCTGCGCAAGGAGGCTGGCCGCATTGAGGCCCGTGAGATTCAGCAGCGGGTATGCACCCCGAGTGGGACAGTTCCTGGGCTAAAGGGGCCCGTTTGTGGGGTCCCTGCCCTGGGAAGATCACTCCCTCTGCAGCTTCTACTGCCTCCCCACCAGGTGGTCCGGGTCTACTGCTACGTGACCGTGGTGAGCCTGCAGTACCTGACTCCGCTCATCCTTACTCTGCACTGCACCCTGCTGCTCAAGACCTTGGGTGCGGGGGCTGGTGGGGAAAGAGGGTGGGGCCAGATCTGGTAAGGTGGGGCCTTCAGATAAAAGCTGGTAGTAGGGTGTGAGCAGGGCTAAGGGTGGGGCCAGCTTTAGAAAGTGAGGGCAGAGTTTGGTCAAGGCCACAGACAGTTTTCCTGTGGGGACAGGAAGGGGCCAGCAGACAGGGGAGGATGGAGGCCCCCTAAAGTCAGTGGGGTATAACCTAGTGGGTTGGGTATGAGCACCAGTAGACCCCCACTGTCTCCACCTTTTTCCCTCTTGCAGGCGGCTACTCTTGGACCCTGGGCCCTGTTCCAACCCCACTGACCCCGCGCCAGTCTTCAGACATTTTGATCTCTGTGAACCCAGAGGAGGATGAAGCCCAGCAGACCGCGGCCCAAGTCGCAGGGGTCCTGGGTGGCCTGCTTACGCCCCTCTTACTCCGTAGCGTGCTGGCCTACCTCATCTGGTGGACTGCTGCCTGCCAGCTGCTCTCCAGCCTCTTCGGCCTCTATTTCCACCAGCACCTGGCAGTTTCCTAGAGTGATGCCACTAGGCACTGGCTTGGAACTGTCCATCCCCGTGTGTGCACCTCAGTGCCCCTAGATGACCTAAGGGTAAGGGTAGAAACTCACCACCATCTCTCACCTCAGTGCCTAGATCACGGACCCCTTGAATCAGGTTCCCTGGACCTGGAGGCCATGGTCCTCAAGTGTGTTTGTGTGTGTGTGTGTGTGTGTGTGCACGCTAGAGTGCTGGCCTGCATGTGTGTATAGGATGTCAGGGGGAGGCTGCTCTCAATAAAAGGGGTGGGCCACTTTTACAGAAATATGCCAGAGGCTAGGGAGATAAACAGGGGAGACCTGGGTGGTGAGAAGGGCTTAGCAGAGTGGAAAACCGGAGGTTAGAGATTGCCAGAAAGCTAGGGGTGGAGCTCAGACCCAGCATCCACGTGTCCCTGGGGTCTATCACTATGAGGGAATGAGACAAAGTCACCATGCCCATCTCCCAGCACACTGGGGAGGCTGAGGCAGGGGGATTAGCTTAGACTAGTAACAAAATCATGTCTCCAAAACAAGAAAACAAGGGGGGGAGGAAAGTCAGAACTGTCACCAGCCTTGGATGCTGTGAGGTGACTGCTGACTGAGGGTCACCACCAACTCCAGCGCTGTCCCGGTCCTGTGACTGTATGTGCACGTGTTCATGAGACATGCATGTGCTGTGTGGCCCTCCTACCTATGGAAATGTATATTGAGAATAAAAATGGAGGCCTCCTGTAGTGCAGCCTAGTAACACTACCAATGGCCGGGAGCAGTGCTGTCACAGCCCTGAGGGATCACTCTGGAGAGATGGAAAGGACTCAGGAATGTGACTGTTGTTCAGGGTCTCTGGTTCCCACCTCCCACCTTGCCATAGTGGTGCTGGGATTGCACTTGTGTTGCTCTGCCCACTTATGAACTCAGGTCTTTATGACTGCAGCAAACATGACTAATACGTGTGCGCCGTGAACCCGCGGGATTTTCCTGACTCTTGGGAGAGGCTCCCAAACTGGCACAAAGCTGTGGGAGCTTGAGGAAGGTTTCATAGGCATCAAGGATGGGCAAGCAAAGGGTGATATGCCCTGCAGGGGTGCAAAAAGCAGACAATCCTGAAAAACCAAGGCTCTGCTCTGGAGGACCCGAGAGTGACTTCAGAGTGGAGGGCACATACCGCAGATGGTCCTACCCCAGCACTTGGCTGGTCGGGGGCTGGGCTGCTTTCCAGTGGCTGATGTCTATGGTTGCCAATAATGACAGAGGCAGGCCAGCTGGCACTATGCAAGAAGTTGAAGTCAGCCTGGATTATATATCTCAGATATATAAATATACGAAGCATTTTTTATTGGCAGATTCAGCTGTGTGGTTACTATATTCTTGCTTGTGTGTGTGTGTGTGTGCTGGCAAAGGAACCCAGGATCTTTTGTGTAGCAGTAAGTGCTCTACCCCAGATCCACTCCCCCAGCCCATCTCTGGGATTCTAGACTGGGGCTCTACTGCAGAGTTACACCCCAACCCAGTTCTCCAACTTTGGCCATCACTTCCATTCCCAGCAGAAAGATGCGCAGTGCTTGGGCAACATGTTGGAAACCTCAACTCTCTTAACAAGGGTGACCAGGGGGCTGCAGAGATGGCTCAGCAATCTGAGAGCACTGGCTGCTCTTGGAGAGGATCCAGGTTCAGTTCCCAGCACCCACATGGCAGCTCATGACCATCTGTAACTCCAGCTCAGAGAATCTCACGCCCTCTTCTGGTCTCAGACACCAGGCATTCAGTCAGACATACATGTAGACAAAGCACCCATACACAAAATATTTAAGAGAGCCTAATAGCCTCAGCCCCATCTCAGGGCTGAAGTTCACAGCATGGGGGAGGGGCCAGAGTTGAAGAAGTGAGAAGTGAAAGTTATTTAAATTTTTATTAAATATACTCTTTTGGCACAAATCTTTAAAATATATAAACATTATATATAAACAAAGAGTTTTCATGGCATCAAAATAGAACTCCAGACTGGACAGTGACCATAGGAGATGGCAGCTACAGAGGCCGAGAGCCCCAGGCCAGAGCTACTGGGGGGTATGTGGGGAAGCAGATCAGGGACATGTGACCCCCTCACCTCTCCCACCCACCGGTGCTACCTGCCCTCTCTACCTCAGTGTAGCGGCCAGGCAAGTAACAGAGTGGGCAGTACTCTCACAAGGATGGGAATGGTCTCTCACAGCACCACAGGCTGCTGGGTGCCTGGGGACATGGTGGGGATGGCCCATCACCATCTGTGAAGGGGGAGATGGCTGAGCATCACAGGCACAAGGTAAGAAATACAGGAATGAGAAGGACCGCAGTCCAGACTGAAAATGCCTGGGGGTCAAGCCGCCCCGCTCAGCCCCTAAGTGAGATGGCTGCCGTCCAGCTGTGGGAGGGAGCCAGCACCAGCCCACCAGAGCCAAAGCTGGACTGCACAGGGATTCTGTGTGTGCCAGGATGCACTGAAAACCAGATTCTAGAGGCGGGAGGGCTGCTACAAGTTGGAAGCTAGCCCAGGCAGCACACTGAGGGCACACTAGCCGGGGCTTCTAGGGGGTGCAGTCTCAAAGACCCCAAATCAAGAACTCCAAACCTCAAGAAAGGCATGAAGTCCCTGTGACACCCTGGGGACCCCAGGAGAGTTCTCCTTGAGATAAGCTGGCTGGTGGTCCCTAGGTGCCCAAGACACCTCTGCACTCATTCACACAGGCCGAGCTGCCCATCTTGGGCCTTCATTTGGCCTGGCTGAATAACAGCTTCAGTAGGGACCAGGGACCCACAGAAAACCCAGAGTTCAGGGTTGGGCAGTTTCAGGAGTTTGCACCCAGTCTTCATGGGTGCTGTGCAAACAAGAGCCTTGGGCCTGTTTGGGGGCCCAGGCGACATGCTTTGGAAGACATCCCAGGTGAGGGAGACCCACATGGGCATTTCCAATGGGGTCTGTACCTGCCTCTCCTGCCTGGTGGCCATGGGCCTCCTGGAAAGGTTACAAGCCAGGTGGTTGGCAAAGGTGAGGTGCAGCCCTCAGAAATAAGATGGGTATAGTGCTCTGGGGAGAAAGCTCTGTGGGCAAGGGCAGCCATCTGTCACCTGAAGAGGATGAGCAAGCATGGTAGAGGACCGAGACACAGGTACAGCCACCACTAAGCAAGCTGCAACCCTCTATTGTGTGGCTTTGAGGGAATGGCCGTCACATCTGCAGGCCAGGCACAGTCGTAGCAAGAAGGGATGGGCTCTGAGCCCAGTGTGCCAGTGGGCACTAGAATCAGCAGCAGGTCAGAAGAAGGGGTCAGGAAGTGTAGCCGACCCCTTAGGGACCAGCCACTAGCAAGGAGCTGAAGGAAGGGGCACAACTAAGATCCATCATCACAATGTCATACCCTGAGGGCCAGCACTTTGTTATGGGCCCTGCATCCCCAAGCCAGGTCCCACCCTCCTGCCCATCCTCAAGGTACTACCAGGGCCCAGTGCACAGCTGCATGCCCTCAATCCACCAGCTCACCATCCACTGTTGTGTGGGCCTAGCTCTGCAGCTGACGCAGCAGGATCTGCATGAGGTCGAACGTGGTGAAGCTGATTCCCACGGCAATTGGGCCCTTCAGCCAGTTCATGCTCAGGCCCTTGTAGAGGCCCCGCACTGCACCCTCCTCACGGACAATGGAGCGCAGTGTCTTCAGGATGGACCCATGCTGGTGGCCTGTGACACCTGCCGTCTGCATGCGCCGCCGCACCACGTCCAGAGGGTAGGAGGCTGACTGCCCGATAAGGCCAGCACAGGCCCCGAAGACCATGCGCTCAAAGGGGTAGGGCTGCGGGCGGCCACTGTACTCTGCAGGGCAGAGGGCACATGAGTGCCACACTTGCAGAGTCTAAGGCCCCACTTCCTGACCACCCTTTCTTAGTTTTGGTACAGGGAATGGAACCCAGGATTTCATGTATGCCAGATCAGAATCTGCCATTGAGCAAAGACCCAGCCTAATAAAAGACACATTTTGCAACAATGAGATTTACAAGGTCACAGTTCCCCATCCTGCAGTTTTCAGTGCCCCCTCATTTGTGGGGGTGCATCCCAAGATTCTCTATGGACACTTGAACCCTTAAGAGTACAGGGCTACCCAGATAGTGTCCTCCTCCATGGAAGATGTACATCTGCCTGACCTCAGTAAAATAATGAGACTCTAGCAATGTGCAGGGACAGCTGGGAGAATGTGGTCTCTATCTTAGTGTCCTGCTGGGGGCTACAGGCAGTGCTCCATAGAGCAAGTGCCCAGCACAGCCCACAGGGCAGGAAAGGAAGAGACAAGCACGTTGCTGCAGAGGCTTAGGTCATGGCGGCCAGGAGTCCTCAAGCACCTGCAGGTGCTGGAGCACAGGCTCAGGTACCCTTGGATGGACAGGTTCTATCGTCACTTTCTGGTCTGTGACAGTCTCCCTGGGTAGTCCAGGCTGTCCTCCATCTTATGCCATCCTCCTGCCTCAGTCTCCTGAGCCACCATACCCAGCTAAATGAAGGGGGTTTAATATCCTGTATTTGTGCTGTGTGCTGACTTTCTTCTTGTCATTGTTGCCAGCTGAACACACACAGCATCTCCGCATGCGGGCGGCTGCCTTGCTGCCACAGGTGAGCTGTGGAGGAGGTGCAGGCTCTACACTGACACTGTACCACCACATAGAAGGACTCAGGACCGTGTGCTAGCGTGACACCCCACAGACTTCAGTTTTTTATACAGGGTCTTGTAATGTGGCACAGGCTGGCCCTGTTCCTGCAGCAATCCTGCCTCATTCTCCTAAACGCTCAGATCACAGGGGCACCCACCACTCCTAGATTTTGAAGTGATTTCAGGAATGCCACCCATAGTCCCAGTGAGAGGCCTCAACTTCCCCAGATACTTACTATTTAACAAAAACGCCTAGGAGGACTGGAGCTGCCTATTTGCAGGGTGTTTCCCTTAAAAGCAAGAGGCCCTGGGGTTTAGTTTTATCTCCAGCACCTCATGAGATTAGTGTGGGGAGACAGCTAGAGAAGTGGAGGAAGGAGAATGAGGAGGAATTTAAGGTCTTGCTTGGATGCAAGAAGAACTTGAGGCCAGCATGGGTCACATAGTGAGACCCTTTCTACAGAACCAAACAGAAATGAGTGAACGCATTAAAGGTTACAATCCAAGCTCCTGCGCTCTGGATGGGTGGGGTCCCTGAAATCCCTCCTCTTCACTCCACCTCCCTTACCTCTGTGCAGGCTCTTCAGTGACTCGTAGGTAAAGAAGCTGAGTCCTGCATAGGGAATGACGCCCAGCACAGTGGGTGTGAACCCAAAGTAGAGGGTCTTCAGCCCTTCCTCTCTCGAGATGCGGATGAAGACGTGAAAGATGTTGCTGTACCTGCCGGGATCATGTTACAGGGCTTAGTGCCTGTACCCCATTCCCTCCTGCTGTTCAAAAGAGTGAGGGAACTCCATGGAGACGGCACTACCTGCTCTGTCAGGTACAGGGCTGGTACTAATGCCCTGTGCGTATGCCAGGCAAGTGTCCTAGTCCCTGAGCTGCTAAGTAGACCGGGCTGGTTTTAAAATCACAGAAATCCTCGTATCTCTGCCTTGATGCTCAACCCTCCAGCTTTGGTTTTTCTGTTTTGTTTTGAGACAGGGCCTCACTATATAGGCCTGGCTAGCCTGGAGTTATCTATGTAGACCAGACTGGCCACAAACTCACAAACTCAGAGATCTGTCTGCCTATGCTTCTGCTGAAATTTTATGTGGCAACACACACACACACACACACACACACACACACACACACACACCTGGCTCGCTGACTCTGTCTCTCTTAGTGTCTATGGGTGTTTTGTCTGGATGTATGTCTACGTATTATGTGTGTATGTGTATGTGCGCACATACTGAAAGAAGACAGAAGAGGGTGTCCAATCTCTAGAAACTAGAGTTACAGACAGTTGTGACACCACACAGGTGCTGGGTATTGAGCACAGGTCTCTGCAACAGCAAACAGTATTCTTCACTCTCAGCCACCTCTCCAGGCCCAATCCTGGTTGGTTTGTTTGTTTGTTTGTTTGTTCCGAGACAGGATTTCTCTGTGTAGCCACGACTGTCTGTCCTGGAACTCACTCTGTTGTCCAGACTGGCCTTGACGCAGAGATAGGCCTGCCACTGCCTCCCAAGTGCTGGGATTAAAGGTGTGTGCAAGTCACCCTTAGGTGTGTTTGAGAACAAATGGTGCTTTCTGGAACTCTGCAGAATCTCACTCATTGGAGGGATCCCCAGTGAGCGCCACACACACCTCTACTGGTGACAGCAACCAGCATGGACCCCATGACAAGACTCACATTTCCTTGGGCGTCACAGCCATCCTTGCTCTAACCAAGTCCAGAGGGTAGGTGAGGGAAGCAGCCGTAGTTCCTGCCAGAGCACCGGCCAGGAAGCGGGGCCATGGAGGCAGGGCTCTGCGGACAAGCAGAACAAGTTGAGGCCTAGGCAGGGATAGGGAATGCCTAAACCTCAGTCTTCGAGGAACAGAAAACCCAGAAGGGTTCCAAGTGGTTGAACTCATGGGCTCACTTAGGCAGTGTCAAATGCAACCTCTTCTCTCCCTCCCTCCCCTGTGCAGAGTGTCTTCCCCAAGGCTGGGGCTGCATGGGAATCAGATCTGGGCAGAGGGAGAGGGAATGAGAGTTGAGAACATAGCACAGGAGAAGGAATGGAGGGTGGGGTGAAGGAAGAGGGAGGGGGCTGTGGTCCTATAGAAAGGTTAGTGAGGGGTCAGAGCTTGGGGAGCCTAATTGGGGAGGCAATGGGTGGGGCCCGGTGAGGATGGGCAGTCCTGGTGGGCAGGGGCCTCACTCTCCACAGAAGCCATAGTAACGGCCCAGGATGCACTTGTACTCCTCGTGCGCGCTGAACTGGATGGCAGCGTATGGAATCACTCGCACCATGGTGGCCGAGTTCCCACGCCATAGGCTGAGGAAGCCCTCATTGAGGTAGGTGAAGTAGAGGAGCCGGAGGGCCTCCTGGAGAAGACAGGGAGTCAGCACTTCTTGGCCACCACCAGCCCTGGGCACACTCTGTAGGCGGCACCCTCAAATGCAGAGAGTGGGTGGTGGCGACCCTCATCAGGCCTGCCCAGCTAGAATCAGCCTAAACTGTGATTGTCTGGGCTCCCTGCACCCCACTTTCAGGCCCTCTCAAATGCTGGGCACTGGTGATCAACAGAAACGGGGGTTGCAAGGCTGGGAGCCCGGCATACACTGAATGGCTGTTGGTCTGACGGTGCTGCTCTCAGAAACGTTCTAGTGGACGGGCTGTCTAAGATGTCACACCCACAGGTGTGTTAGGGTGGCAACAGCAGTCTTTACTCTCCCCAGGAGATCTGGGAATGTTGGGCTCCTTGGAAACCTGCCCTCCCAGACCACCTGCTCCACCTAACCCTATAGCAGCTCACCTTGGCGGAGAATCTTTTTGAAGACACTGGAATAAACAAAAGCACAAGAGACCATGAAATCTAACCGTCAGGCTTCTATGTCTGCAGCCCCCACAATGGGGCTCTGGGGTCTGACCTTCCTTGGCGCTGGTATGGGTGACGAATGGAAGTGCACTAGGGTGGGAGAACTTCGTATAGGCCCAGCAACGGCAATGGAGACAGCACAGGGGGCCTAAGAATGGCTAGGGGCTTGGGCAGAAGCTGTGAAGTTTGCGTGTTGGAGATGTACACTTGGGAGGGTCTCACTTCTCTGGGGATGCTGCCAGCCCTGAATCTGGGCCTTCTCAAAACAAGAGCCAAGACTCTCCTGGTCTGCCCTCTGTTGTCCACGCCCCCACAGGCCTGCCTCATTCCACACTACACATCTTTACTCACCGTATGGGGCAGGACCCTGAGCTGTGTATGCCAGAAGGACTTGTGGGAAAGATCCAGAAGTATAGAGCCCCAAGGCTGAGGTGAGCCTCCACTGTGGCCACTGGCCACCCCCACCCAGCCCCCATGTAAAGCCTGAGAATATCTCCTACCCTCAGCGGGAAATCTCTGCCAGGGTCTGGAGCCACGGCCACAACCCTCCATCAGTAGACCAGCCAGGGAACCACCAGCACCACCAAGGCACAATAACAGTGGCGGCCCCTCTCCCAACAGCTGAGGGCTTCCATCATTTGACCAGACCTGGCTGGCCCTCCCAGTTTAGTGCCCAGGGAGAGACATGGGCTCTGGGCTGTCCCTGAAAGTTACATCCATAGCCTCATCCAGGTCCCTGGGAAGGTGACTAGGTTTGGAAACACAGACTTTGTAGGTGTGACAGACTCAAGGTGCAGGAAGGTGGTGGCCCGGGTACCTCTAAAGAACATGGGGGCGCGGGCTGGGGCTGGGTGTGGCAGCAAACACATGTGATTCCAGCACTTAGGAAGCTGAGGCAGAAGAATTGCTGTAAGTTCAAGACTACAATGTAAATATAAAGCCAGCCTGGGCTACAGTATGAAACTAAGTATAAGTTACTTGGGCTGTGGAGAGGAAGAGGAGGTGACCACTTGGCCGCTTCCATATTGCACAAGGGCAGATGCACAGGCTTTACCTTGGAAGATGATCTTGGTTCGGTCCAGAGGGGCTACTGCTGTCTTGGCAAGCGCACCGGCCAGGGCTCCGGACAGCAGAGAGCTGAGCACTTGTCTGTGGTCTCTCTACAACAGAGCACCAGGTCACAGGCTCAGAAATCAAAGTAGTCAAGGCCTCACAGAGGCTAGAGGGGATGCTCACAGGAGGACCAGGACCCAGAGATGCACACATCCTTTAGTGTTTGTGGGCACGCATGGAGGCCAGAGCTCAGCACTATTCTGTTTCTCAGTGGATCTGGGGCTTACTGATTCAGCTGGACTGGGTGGGCAGCAAGCTCCGGGATCTGTCTTAGCATGGGCTCACAGACACGTGGCATCACAGTTCCTTGCAGGTCCTGGGGTTCTGAACTCAGGTCTCCCAACTTTATAAACATGTCTTTACTGACTGAGTTGTCTCCCAGCCTTTTTTCCTCTTCCTTTTTATTTATTATTTTGAGACAGGGACCCTCTAAGCAATTATGGCTGGCCTGGAACCTGCTTTAAGTAGACAGAGATCCTCCTGCTTCTGCCTCCTGAGCTCTGGGATTAAAGGTTTGCCCCACATGCTTATCTCCCCCCATTTTGAGACGGGATCTTGCTCTGCAGCCTAGACTTTCCTAAATCTTGCAGTCCTCTGCCTCAGCCACCCAAGCACTGAGACAACAGATATGCACTATTGTTCCTGTCCATCGCTCTTCCATTCCACACGTAGCCTTAGTGTCATCTAAAGTACTGCTTGGCCTTGTGCAGTTAGCCTCTTGGGGTGAGGCTGACAGTTACCCCTGAAAGTTTCCCTGAGCTGTCCTTCCATCTTCCTGATTTTCACAAACCTTTGTGCTTCCCATTCCCATCCTTGTTTGTATAATTACAACGTGGCATTTTGAAGCCATTTTTTTTCCAATACAGGGTTTCTCTATGTAGCCCTACTTGCTCTGTAGAGCCACACCGTGCCCAGCTAGTAATTAGCCCTCCATGGGGCTGCCATAAGGGCAGAATAGCATCCAGGCAATGGCTAACAGGCAATGCTGGGGGTTCAGAGGCCAGCATGGGGTGACGTTGGTGGTCTACTGGCAGGGGCAGTGGTAAATGATGGCTGAGGGGGTTCACTGGCGGTGGTGACTTCAGTGCCTGGGGGGGGGGGGCAGGAACTGTCCCGAGGTTCTCCAGAACGCTTTACATTCTGTCAGGCAGTCAGCCAGCCTCAGGACTGTGCTTAAATACCCCACTAGTGACTTTCCAGTGGCCCTGGTACATGCATCCTCTTGTCCCACTGGCAGCCCCAGGTGCCTCCTGTAACTCAGGAAAAGGTCAGGAGGACTACAAGGCACTGCCAGCTCAGTCACTGACCCCATGGACTTTGGGACTGTTGGTATTGTGCCTGCTAGGCCTAGGGAGGCCTGTGGACTGTGCAAGCCTGTTTTGGGTTCAGCAGGACCTCCACTGGTGGCAGATGTCCACAGGGAACAAGAGTGGCTGGAGCTGGGCACTTGCGACTCTCTGGCCTTAGACTCCCGAGTGCTGGGACTACAGATAGACTCTAGAGTGCCCAGTCCCACTTTCACTTTCAGACGGACTGTCTCCTTCAGCTGCAGCAAGGCCTGCCACCCCTGCTCTCCACCCAGGACCTCCTACAATTAGGAGTGAGGCCTCGGCCTCTTGCCAAACATTGGGCCTGGCTGGATTCCTGCATCAGCTAGGCTCTGATGACACCTTGGGCAGCACGCATCTTCTTGTGAGCAAAGATAGAAATGGTTCGTGCCATGCAAGGGAGTGAGGATGGCTCCACTGACCTGGGGAGGACCCCGGAGACCAGCCTGCAGCAGCGGTCCTCAACCTGTGGTCAAATGACCCTTTCACAAGAGTCGCCTAAGACCATCAAAAAACACATATTTACGTTTCATGACAGTAGTACAATTACAGCTATGAAGTAGCAATAAAAATACTCTTGCTGGCCGGGCGGTGGTGGCGCACGCCTTTAATCCCAGCACTCGGGAGGCAGAGGCAGGCGGATCTCTGTGAGTTCGAGACCAGCCTGGTCGACAAGAGCTAGTTCCAGGACAGGCTGCAAAGCTACAGAGAAACCCTGTCTCGAAAAAAAGAAAAGGAAAAAATAAAAATTTTACAGTTGGGGTAACCACAACATGAGGAACTATATAAAGGGCTGCAGCATTAGGAAGGTTGAGAATCACTGTCCCACAGGGAGGGAGGAGGCAGTACTTGCCTTTGAGGAGACAGCCCCTGACAGAACAGCTTCAGCATCTTCACGCAGGCGCACCGAGCCTTCCTGTACACCAGTACCCATCCCAGGCTGAACAGCGGCAGACTCAACCCTGAGGAACAAGAAGTGCTGGGTGAGGTGAGCTGGACTCAGGGGGATGGCGGCAGCTTGGCTGTTGACTTCTGAGGCTCACCCAGGCCAGCACTTGACTCTTGGCTCCACTCCCAAAAGGGAGAATATGCCCTTGCCCTTGGCTTTAATCAGATTCTGAAGCTGCTGTGCCCTGGGTCGATGGCTTCATCATAACAAACATCTTTCTTTTCTGTCACTTGTACATGGTCATCACAAATAGTCTGCTTTTCTGAACCAGTGCTAGCAGATAAGAGAGGATAAGAGGCTGGCTGAGGCCACACAGCAAGGAGAAGAAAGAAAGGATAATCTTCTGACCATCACCAGCATGGCAGGAAATGGAGAGAGATCGGGGATCCATACACCCACAGCCACTGAGTACCAGCCCCACCACCAATCCAGGGTGGTCTTCCAGCATGAGTCTATGCAGCAAGATTTAAAAAAAAAACTCAGAAAGAGAAATTGGGGTTCAACCTATAGATCAAAGAAGCAAAGCAGTCAACTATTGGCTCTTACCTCGACCTCAGTCTGAAATGGTGATCCTGCCTTCAGGAATCTCAGAATGAGACTGTGCCTGAGAGCTGTCTACTCCCATTTTATAATCCTCTCTAGGGCTGGGACTAAAGGCATGCACCGCCCAGTTTCTATGACGTCTAGTGTGGCTACTGGGATTAAAGGTGTGTATTACCATTGTCTGGTCTGTCGGTGGTGCTGTTTCACTCTCAGATCTTCAGGTGAGCTTTATTTATTAAAACACAAATGAAATACCACTACAAGTCTAGACCCAAGGGCTCTCTTTGACACCAGCTGCCTGCTCTCTGCAGAAAGAAATTGTGTGAAGGAAGGCCTTGTTCCCTGCACTCTCCCCTGAAGATCTAGACCAGTGCAGCCACCTGTGTCCCGCCTTCTCAGGCCACTAGACCTCAGGGGGAAGCAGAGATGAAGGGATGATAGAGATGTCACTGTGCCCCATTGTTCTTTGAGGTCTTGTCAGCAGACTTGGCGACCCTACCGTTTGGGAGGCTGAGGCAGGAAGACCTGAATCCAAGGCCATCGAGTTTAAGATCAGCTTGGCATCAGTAAAAAGGAAAGGAAAGCCGGGAGCTGGCTCAGTGGAAGAACACTGGCCTAGAATCCACCAGTGAGGGGCTGGAGCCCCTGCTGTGACAGACAGCTCAGCAGGTATCACTAGCCTAGCCTACTTGAGGCTCAGAGCTTAATCCCCATTGTGGAGGGGGACATCCAATCAACAAGGATGGGGTGCAGCTTTCGTAAACCTGGTAAGTAGGAAGTCTGGGGTGCCATCTCAGGACCAACAAATAAAAGTATAAATGAATGAAAACAGTGAGAAATCAGCGCACAGAGCAGTGTGATGGTGAGCAGCAGCTGCAGGAAAGCAGTGGCACTGACTGGGAGTTGTAAGCCCCCAGCTCTGCCCTCAATGTGGTTTAGCCTCAATCCAGGAGAAACAGAGGGCCCAGCCCACTGTGGGTGGTGCTACTCCTGGGCAAAGGTCCTGGGTACTGTAAGAAAGCCTTTAATCTCTGCACTCAGGAGGCAGAGGCAAATGGATCTCTGTGAATTTGAGGCCAGTCTGGTTGGTGAGTTCCAGGACAGCCAGGGCTACAGAGTGACACCCTGCCTTGAACAAACCAAAAAGAAAAAGAAAACAGGGAAAAAAGAAAAGAAAAGAGAAAGGAGGCTGCAGGCCATGGGGAGCAAGCCAGTATGCAGTACTCCTCCACAGCCTCTGCATTAGCTCCTGCCTCCCCTCACTGAATTCTAACTGTCCTCCCCCAAGGAGCTCTCAGTCGTGACGTTTATCCCGGCGACAGAGTCTCTGTCAGGCAGCTCACTCACAACTACCTGGACTCTAGCTCTGTGGCCTCGACAGGTACTCACACATACTGACACAAATATAAACACAAAAATAAAAATAATACGGGCAGGAGGGTTGGGGGCATGGATCAGCAATAGAGCTCTGTCTGGCCTGTAGGAGGCACTAGTTCCCAACCCTAGTAATTTAAGGAAGGGAAGAAAGAAAAAAATCAAACAAACCAAGGACTGAGGTTGGGACAGGAAACATAAATGTGAGCTTGCGTCAGTACCCGAGGTATTCAGAAAGGGGAACCACAGGCTAGGGAAGGGATGACAGCTGGAAGGTGGAAGGACACCGATGATCCAGGTGTCTCCAGGACTCCCCCCACTTTAAGACGAGTGAATTAGATGGTGGGGAAAGGAGAGAACTCTTCTGTGCGTGGAGCCCCAGAACTTATATGGTGGAAGGAAAGAGCCAATGAGCTGTCCCCTGACCTCCAAGTGTGCACTGTGACACAAGTGTGTATGTGCTCACACACACAACCCCATATAAACAAATGCAACAACAAAAACTTAAAACAAACAAAGTCCCCAGGAGGATGAGGATGTGCAGGCTCTGAGCAGACACATCACTTATCAAAGGTGCTTGCGGACTTTGGGGCACTGACCCTCAAAACTCACCTCCCAGTGGAACTGTGGGAAACATGACATATACGATAAAGGGGCAATGACACAGATGTGTCCTTGCCTAGTGCACGAGACTGTTTTACCAATAGCACTGCCAGGAAAGGAAATGTATGTTTATATAAAACAGGTCTCAAGTTCAGGCGCGACTGTGCACACCTCTCACCTTGGCCTCAGGAGTTCAAGGTCAGCCTGGGAAATGTGAAACCTTGTTTCCTAAAAATAAAAAATAGCCTGGCATGGTGGCACACACTTTTAATCCCAGCACTCAGGAAGCAAAGCCAGGTAGCTCTCTGAATTGAGGCCAGCCTAGTCTACACAGCAGTTCCAGCAGGACAGCCAGAGCTACATGGAGAAACTGTCTTGAAAAACCAAAAATAGAAAGGAAAAAAAAAAAGGGGGTAGCTTTTCATGTGTAAGGTCCTGGGTTCTATCCCCAGAGAAATGACAGAATGACAGATGATGGATGGATGGATGGATGGATGGATGGATGGATGGATGGATGCATGCATGGATAGATGGAGGCATGGATAGGATACAGGGTCAGGAGGCAGGGATAGATCAGAAACCTGATGAGGACTCTGAACCCCGAGTCCGGCCTGAGTACAGAGCTTTACTGACATAGTTGATGAATTAGAAAGTTAAGCTGCTTATAAAGCCAGGAGTATCCTGAAAACTCAGCCGGTTTTACCAACTCCAACGACACCACCAGCCCCATGTGGTGGTGACATCATCTACCCTGCAGGTCTGTGGTACCTAGCCTGGGCACCTATCTGTTTGACATCCTGGGACACCAGCACTCCCTCTCAGGGCCCAGCCTCTTTCCTCAGCTCATGAGTAGCCCAGGAGGAGTCACAACAGCCCAAAAGTTACTTCTGATGCACTCCAGTGGATGAGGCAGGAGGATCATAAGCTCCAGACAAGCCAGTGATACACAATGAGACCTCAAAAACAGAAAAACAAAACAAGTGAAAGAAAGCTATTTCTGAGCCAGGCGGTGGTGGTGCACACCTTTAATCCCAGCACTCGGGAGGCAGAGCAAGTTCCAGGGGCTGGAGAGAAGGCTCAGCGGTTAAGAGCACTGACTGCTCTTCCAGAGGACCCAGGCTCAATCCCCAGCACCCACATGGCCACTAACAACTGTCTGTAACTCTAGTTGCAGGGGATCCAACACCCTAACACAGACATATATGCAGACAAAACATCAATGCACCTAAAAATTAAAAATAAATAAATAAATTTACAGAGCAGGTTCCAAGACAGGCTTCGAAGCTACAGAGAAACCCTGTCTCGAAAAACCAAAATAAATAAACAAATAAATACAAATAAAAACACCCTAGTAAGCAATATGCAAGACTATAAAGAGAGTAAAATTAGCCACGCAGTGGTGACACACGCCTTTAATCCCAGCACTGAGGAGGCAGAGGCAGGTGAATCTCTGAGTTCGAGGTCAGCCTGGTCTACAAAGCCAGTTCCAGGACAGCCAAGGCTACACAGAGAAACCCTGTCTTTTGAAATCAAAGAGACTAACACTAGGGCTTCGGCTGCATCTCAGCTGGTAGAGTGCTTGCCTAGCAGTTGGGAAGCCATGGTTTCCCATCCCAGCGCCACATAAAAACAGGTGCCGCAAGACACACCTATCACCCCAGCACTAGAATGGGGAACTGCCTCAAATAAAAAAAAAAACGAAGCCGGGAGATGGTGGCGCACGCCTTTAATCCCAGCACTCAGGAGGCAGAGGCAAGCAGATCTCTGTGAGTTCGAGACCAGCCTGGTCTACAGAGCTAGTTCCAGGACAGGCTCCAAAGCCACAGAGAAACCCTGTCTCGAAAAACCAAAAAAAAAAAAAAAAAAGAAAAAGAAAGAAAGAAAGAAAATGAGAATGAATGGGTGGAATAAAGGCTACAAAACAATGCCAAGTGAAGAAGGACAGCCTCTGTGGCTTTGGAGCAGGTCCTGGCTTTTGGGCGGTATGGTCACTGCGGGGCACATGCAAAGCGCTAAGGGGGCACCTTCTGTAGGGCTTGCTGTTAGCTGGTTTCCTAGAAGACCTCTTGGCAGAGTGCACACTGGGTGAACGGCCTGTGTGGAGGAGTGAGACATATACCACAAACAGGGCACAGTGGCAGCATCCCACGCCAGACCTGCCTTACTGTCTGTCTGAACTGTCTGTCTAATCTGTCTGAACGGGAGACGGCCAGGGCTGCTTTATAGATGAGGAGTTGGGAGTAAAACTGATAGAACCTCTGCCTGAAATTCCCCAGTGAGGAGCTAGGGGTAGAGGGGCTGCCTAGAATCCTCCAATGAAGGGCAGCGGGGAGGGATAGGGTAACATCTTAAGCTCCCCAACCCCCACTGCCAGCACTCTAAAATCTACCAAAAAAAATCTTTTGTAGATAGGGAGGCTGTGGCCTGTTGATCCACAAAGGTGACAGTGACTCCAGGTGGCTACTGGTGTGTATACATGGCTGCTCACTCACCCTCTACTGAGGAATCCCCCTTACTTTTCGGAGATGCTCAATCAAGCCTAGCACAGGACTCCAAAGCTGCAGGAGATCCTTTCCCTAGGGAGGCCAGACCTCACAGTTGTCCTAGAAAACCACGTGTTCCTTAATTAGGCCTTCACTTACCCCAGAGGAAGAGCCAAGGGGTGGGGCTGGAGGAGGCTGGACATCAATTCCCAAAGTCAAATAGAACATAACTCTGTCACAAGCAGTGTCTTGAGCAGCTCAGTGCCCTGCAAGCTGACTCTTGGCACTCGGGAGTCACTCTCCAAACTCATGTCCTGGGACGGGGACAGAAGTCAGTTTCTGAACCAGCAGGCTCAGGACTAGTTAACCTGTGCTTGCTGTAGGCTAATGCCATAGGTAGCTTGGTAGAAGATGGGTGAGGGGAAAGCACACTTAAGGGAAGGCAGCCAGGATACCTAGCCTTGGCATGAGGCTACTCAGCCTTTTACAAGCCTGGAAAAAGCCAGGGAAAAGCACATCTGAGGGAGGCTGTAAGACTAGACCTGCATGACTTTAAAAATCTTGGGATAGGCAACAGCACTTAGTGGGGAGGGGATTTCCTAGCCGGTGCAATATACTGGCCTCTGGCTGTCTCCTGTGCTGCCTGCCAGTCTGTTGCCCCGCACTGGGAGTTGTTGCAGGAAGGTCAAATTCAAGGTTGGGCTCGCCTTAGGTAATAATAATCACCCTGGCCTCAGTGATGAGCCAGCTGGTGCTCTGGAGTGCCTGTCCTGGGACAAAGCTAGGTGAGATGTCAGTTCAGGAGGACAGGATGTGGCTCCTGTGCCCACAGTGGGAATGTGAGGACTCCGCAGAATGTGCCTCGCCATCTGAGAGGCTCTGCTCCCCAGAGGCAGGCGGTTTAGTCAGGTGGACAGCGACCCACGGTGGCTTGGAAAGCAAACACAGAAACCATCTGCAAGTGCTCTGAGGGTGTAGGCTGCTTGCTGGGCAGGTACCAGCTCAAACATAAAGCATCAGTATTGAGCACGCTCACAGTTTCCTAAACAATACAGTAGGCTATTTGCTTACTATTTGAACTCTATCTGGTGCTCTGTCATCTAGGGAGGACACACTTAGGGACTAGGCAAACAATGCACCACTGTACAGAAGGGCCAGGAGCTGAAGGTTTCAGTGAAAGGTGGGTAGGGGTGGAACACACAGAGGAAGGACACAGATGACGACACTAGAACCAAGCCTCACATCTAACAGCAGATGGCAGTGTTACCATCCTGTTACTGGTGCTGAGCTGCAGGTGCCAGGCTTTGTCTGGGGTCTATTGGCTATTTCTTCATGTCCTTCCCCAGTGTTAAACATTTACAGTTACACACTGCCCCCAGCCATCCCCATCCTGTCTTTCTCATCTGTGTTCCCTCCTGACTCCTTTCCCCAGTCTCTGTTCTTCAAGATGAAACACCATAAGGACACTGCCCGGGAAGAAACAGCACAGGGTTCTCTCAGTGTTCAGGCCTGAATTTCCTAGTTAAGGTAAGGTCAGGTAAGCATCTCCTGGTCAAGTGGCCATTTTGCCACCTCTTAGCTCTGCTTTCTATGGTCACTTTGCTCAGGGTGTGTGTGTGTATGGGTGATGGGGGGCAGATGAAGTGCCAACTATGGAGCAGGGGAAAACATTGATCTGTATGACCCAAATTGGTTTATAGGAAAGATATGTCTTCTATTCTGGTTTTGTTGTTGCTGTTTATACGTTCTGATTTTTTAAGACATGGTTCCTCTATGTAGCCCTGGCTGTCCTGGTACTTGCTCTGTAAACCAGGCAGATCCACCTGTCAGAGCCTTCCAAGTGCTGGGATTAAATTATGCACCACCACCCAGCTTTGTTTTTGAGACAGGATCTCATGTAGCTTAGGCTGGCTTGAACTCCTGATCCTCTTGCCTCAGTCTCCTTTAGCTCTGGATTTATAGATGTGATACGCCATGCTTGGCTCAAATCCAATTTTGTTTGTTGGTACTGGGGTTGAAGCAAGGCTTCTGGGTGCTGAGAAACTGCTGAAGCACTGAGCTGTATCCACTAGCCCTCTTTTACTCATTTTTGTTTTCTCTTTCTTTTTTTAATATTTATTCATTTATTATGCATACAATATTCTGTCTGTGTGTACGTCTGCAGGCCAGAAGAGGGCACCAGACCTCATTATAGATGGTTGTGAGCCACCATGTGGTTGCCGGGAATTGAACTCAGGACCTCTGGAAGAGCAGACACTGCTCTTAACCACTGAGCCATCTCTCCAGCCCTGTTTTCTCTTTCAAACAGGGTCTTGTACTATTCTTTGAGGCTGGCCAAAACCATGCTGTGCAAGCTGGGTGGTGGTGGCGCACGCCTTTAATCCCAGCACTTGGGAGGCAGAGGCAGGCGGATCTCTGGGAGTTCGAGGCCAGCCTGGTCTACAAGAACTAGTTCTGGGACAGGCACCAAAGCTACAGAAAAACCCTGTCTCGAAAAACCAAGAAAAAAAACATGCTGTGCAGCTGAAAACAACTGTAAACTCCTGACCCTTCTGCCTCTACCTTATGAATGTTGGGATGACAGGTACACGCCACACTTGGCTCAACTAACTTCCGTTCAGTACTAGGGATGGAACCCATGACCTCATGGTGCCAGCAAACACTCTACCACTGAGCTGCCCCGCCCTCTCCTACTGCTTTTCCTTGGCCTAAACAAGCAAGGTGGGTGGGGAGTGATGCTGTGACAACTCCAAGACAGCAACTACGGTAGGACAGGTGAGGAGCTTAGCATGCAGGAGACTTGGGTTCCATCCTCAGATCCTTGAGTGTCAGATCTCTGGCTATCCAGGGAGGTCTACCTGTACCCCTGCCTCAGGGTTGCAGCCAGCCCCACCCTATCCCTGGAGGGGGCTACTACTCAGTGACAGGTCTGCAGTGTATTCCATAATGACAGTCATCTGAAGCAAATTACTATCAGTCTGCCAATGATAAAGGCTGGTTTCTTTTCTAGTTCATAGAGTTTGGAGTGTCTGGGATGGTGGCTGTTGACTGATAACCCTGCCTGCCAGGCTTGAAGACAGAAGGAAGCTCCTCACTCTGTGCTCTGGGGACTGTGACTGTCACCCTGGCTGGGAGCTCTATGCATGCCTCACAATCTCTCAGATTTCAAAAGACCCAGACAGCTCTGGCCACAAGGCACAGCTGCTAACTCAGCACAAGGGGTCTGAGGTACAAAGCCAGCCTAGGTGGGACACATGGAAAGCCCCAGGCCAGCTGGGGCAACTTAGCAAGACACTGTCTCAAAGATGAGAAGGTCCATATAGGAGTGGGGATACATATAGCTCGGTGGGAATGTACTGAAAAAAGAAAAAACAGTCCATGAGACGGCTCGGCAGGAAGAGACTTTGCTGTTGAGCCTGATGGTCAGATCCATCTCTGGAACCTGTCTGGTGAACCGACAGAACTGACTCACGCACATTCTCCCCCACCACGGTAAATAATTGTACAAAACGTCACTGTCCTCTGTTCTCACCGACCACACTGCTACCAGAGGCTCTAGAGTGCTATGCTGGCTCCCTTCAGTTATTGCTGCTCACGTCAAAAGCCCAGGTTCTCACCACAGTGCAGTGCTCTGCACCTGGTCACTCACAGTTATTTAATGGACAGGTAGGTAAATTACCTGGACACTCTGAACTCCACATCTTCATACTTTGCTCTGCTAAAAAACATTTCTGCATTCTTTGAAACCCACCTTGAAAATCTCATCCTCACTCTTGCCAGTGTTACCTGTGCCGAGTGGTTCTCCAGGCAGGTGGGGATGGCACACGCCTTTAATCCCAGCACTTAGGAAGCAGAGGCTGGAGGATCTCTGTGTTCAAGCCCAGCCTGGTCTACAGACTGAGTTCCAAGACAGCCAAGGCTACACGGCGAAACTGTCTTGAGCCCTTCCCCTAAAAGAAGTGGTTCCTATACCCTGTTCCACTAGATCCCCACTCAGGCTGGGAGCCATGGAAGCACCAGAGCCTGCATGGTGCTTTAGCCTCACCAGCTGTTCCTGTCCTTGTGCAGGTCTCTACTGCTTCCCCGAATGGGGGCAGATCCTACTGCTGCTGTGACAAGATAGAGGCCATGTGACCTCTATATCCCTGTCCTTCCCTCTGTCACTATATTCCCGGGCAAATATACAAGCTGGCTAGTATGCTCCCTAAAAAGGAAGCAAGCAGGGCTGAGACCAGTGGATCAAATGGGCCATGCAGCACTCCAGCCCAGTGCTCCCCTACCATCTTTCTGTTTGTTTGTGAGGCGGGTCATACTGTGTAGCCCAGGTTGGCCCTGAACTCAGAGATCCTCCCGCCTGTCTCCCCAGTGCTAGGACTAAGGGAGTGTGCCATCATGCCTGACTCTTTATTTGAAAAAGGGGCTTTGAACTCAACTATATAACTGAGGATGACCTTGAACTCCTGATCCTTCCACCACCAAGTCCTGAATGCTGGGAGGACACTTAGCTATTCTCTGCCATGTTTAAGGGCCATCTGCTCTAGGGAAAGGCCTGAGAGGGAGCAAATTGTCCTTCACCATGCTGGGAGCTGGGCACCAGGACTGTTTCCTCCAGGGTGGGATGAGGGGACTACACACTGCAGAGGAGGATGCAGTGGCTGCAGGATTCCTGACAGCAGACTAGACTCCTGCTCAGAGCTGCCAGAAGCTTGGTGCACCCATCCATTCTGCAGACAAGAAAGTCACACCTGAGCAAACTGTGAGTTCTGTCATCTACGCTGTTTTTCTTGTCCTAGGTCCCTAAACAATATCTTTGTTACAACTGTGTGTATTGTACTACACCGCTTCGGCTTCTAAATAACCTAAGATGACCTGCAGTCTCAGGACCTAGTGAGCTCAGGCTGGAGAGACAGTTCCAAGGTTAAGAGCATTGGTTGTCCTTGCAGTCAGGGGTTTGGCTCCCAGCACACACATGGTGCCTCACAACCATCTGTAACTGTGGTTCCAGGAGATCTGATGTCATGTTCTGACCTCTGCTGGCACCAGGCATGTGGGTAATGCACAAATATACATGTAAGCAAAATATCCACGATGTGGGATGCCCCTCTGTATGTTGTGAATGTTTTATTACCACTGGTTAATAAAGAAACTGATTTGTCCAACAGCCAGGCAGAATAGTGCCAGGTGGGAAATCCAAGCAAAAATAAAGGGGAAAAGAAGGCAGAGTCAAGGGAAATAGCAGCAGCTGCTAGAGAAGCAAGATGCGAGTTAAAAAGTCACGAGCATCATGGTAAAATATAGAATAACAGAAATGGGTTAATTTAAGTAGCAAGAGCTAATTAATAATAAGCCTGAGCTAATAGACCAGTTTGTAATTAATATTAAGCCTCAGAGTGGTTATTTGAGAACTGGGGAGTGGGAGAGAAACCTCCAGTTACACGTCCATACACAAAAAAATAAAGAGTTGAAGGCCAGCCTGGGCTACAGTGTGAGACCCTGTATCAAAATTAAAAATAAAAATGGTTGGGGAATATACTATAGCTCATAGCTCAATGGGAGAAAACTTGCCTAACATGTACAATACCCTGAGTCCCACCACCAGAACCACAAAAACAAATGAAAGATATCAAGGGAGAAGCCAGACATGGCAGCACACACCTGCGATCCCAGCATTGGAAAGGCTGAGGTAGGAGGACAAGTTCAAGGCTAGCCTGGCCTACATGGTGGGAACCTTGTCAGAAAGGAAAGAAGGAAAGGAGGAAGCGGGAAAGTGAGAAGGGGAAGGGAGGAGAAAGAGAGACAGAAGTGGGGACTTAAACACAAGGATCTAAGAACCAGCATGACAGAGTAGCTCATTATCTGACTGGATCCTCTCTCTGCAAGTTTGTTTGTTCGTGTGTGTGTTTGTTATAAGACAGGGTATCAAGTAGCCCAGGCTGGCCTCCAGCTAGGTACATAGTTGAGGCTGACCTGAAGTTCCTGACCCTCCTTCCTCACCCTCCCAATGCTGAGATGCTCAGTGCTGGGCCATAGGCAGGCAGCACCATGCCCAGCTGTTTTCCAATGTTTTGAAACACAGTAGGCCAAGCTGACCTTGAACTTCTGGCCAGCATTGGAGTCACAGGCGCTTGTCCCCTTTGCCTGAGTTGCTGACACAAACAGTCACAGCAGAGCTGATGTGGGACTGTGGAGAAGAGCCTTCTGTTTAGCTGTGAGGCCTGGTGGGATCAGGACCCTCTGGAGGCTCTGAGGATAATCTGCCCCGGGCCTAGTGGCTGCCAATGGCCCTGAAGGTTTTGGCTTGTGGTCCCATCACTCCAGGAGCTACTCCTTCATATCCTGCTGGCCCTCTCCCTAACAGCTGTCTCTACGCCATCTTTCCTCCTCATAAGGATGCCAAGTGTCAGTGTCTGTACATCCCTGGCATCACTTCTGAGACAGGGTTTCAATAGATAGCCCAGGGATCCTCTAGTCTCCTCAGCTTCCCAAGTGCTGTCTCACAGACCCTCACTGGGCTCACAGTGAAAGCTTAATACCCGACAACGAGACAACAAAACAATGGACCACAGTACAAGCTGTGTATTCTGCTCCTCTGCTCCCTTCACAGAGCATATCCTGGGATGTGAGCATGTTTGCAAGATGGTCACAGCAAAAGGTGCCTCAGCAAGAAAACAGATGTTCAACAGGCACATTTAAAAATAGCACAGTGACCCAGGAGGATCAACAGGGGACAGCATTCTACTTCTCCAGCCCTGTTACGAGCTCCTATTCTATATAACTTTCTTTTCATACCACAGAATACTTTTTCCTTTTATCTATCTACCTACCGACTTACTTATCTACTTATTTTTGAGACTGGATCTCCCCCCTGCCCCCCAAAACAGGATTTCTCTGTGTGGCTCTGGATCTCCTGGAACTCCCTCTGTAAATCAGGCTGGCCTCAAATGCAGGGATCCCCTACTTCCTGAGTGCTGGGATGAAAGGTGGGTTTTTTTCTCTTCTACTCTTTTTTTTTTCCCGGTTTTTTGAGATAGGGTTTCTCTGTAGCTTTGGAGCCTGTCCTGAACTAGCTCTTGTAGACCAGGCTGACCTCGAACTCACAGAGATCCACCTGCCTCTGCCTCCTGAGTGCTGGGATTAAGGGCGTGCGTGACCAGCACCTGGCTGTTTTTGTTTTGTTTTGTTTCAGGCAGGATCTTACTATGTAGCACAGGCCAGCCTGGAATGCTCTAGTCTCCTGCCACAGCATTTACCAGAATGCTGCACCACCACTGCCAGAGAATCTTACTTTTCAGTCATTATATTTTAAAATTAAAAATGCGTTTCTGGGGCTGGAGAGCTGCTCAGTGTTTCAGAGGACTGGCTATTCTTTTTTTAGAGGACCCAGCACCCACATGGTACTCACAAAGATCTGACTCTAGCTCCAGGAAATCTGCTGTGCTCTTCTGGGCTCTACTGTCACTGGGCACGCATGTGGTGCACAGACAAACATGCAGGCAAACCCATAAAATAAAATTAAAAAAAAAACAAAACAAAACCTCGGGGCTGGCTCAGCAGTTAGGAGCATTGCCTGCTCTTCCAAAGGTCCTGAATTTGATTCCCGGCAACCACATGGTGGCTCACAACCATCTGTAATGAGGTCTGGTGCCTTCTTCTGGCCTGCAGGCATACAAACAGACAGAATATTGTATACAAAATAAATAAATAAATATTTTTTTAAAAAAAAAAACCTTTCTACTGTATTTCTGACTCTGGGAGATGGCTCAGTCGGTACCTATTGTGAAAGCAGGACAGGGGTTCTAGGTGTGTGAGAGGGCTCATCGGATAAAAGGGGTTTGGTGCCAATCCTGATTCTGAGTTTCACCTCCAGAGCCCACATGGTAGGTAGAAAGAACCAAGTTCACAAATCCTCTGATCTCCATCAACACCTGCTCCTCGTCACATGCACCCCACTCACACTTTTACCCCAATTCTCCACAAATAAAGAAATATAATTTAAAACTTTTCAAAGAGGACCTGAGTTCAAATAACAAGCACCCACATAAAAATACAGGCATGGCCTTGTATGTATTATTAACTTGAATGTTGGGTCAGAAAAACAGGAAAATTCCAGGAGCTTACTGGCCACTTAACTAGCCTAGTCAAAATGGCCAGCTTCTGGTTTAGTGAGAGACCATGTCACAGGGGAATAAAGTGGAGCACAACAAAAGAAGACACCCAATATCTGCTCCGTATATACACACAGGTGTGCAGACACACAGGGACAACTACCACCACCACCACCACACAAACACAAACACAGTTCTGGCGCTGGGGAGATGGCTCAGCAGAGAAAAGGCTTGCACACAAGGCTGAGACCCCGAGAAGCTGCAATACACCGAGGACCCTTTGGAGACAGGTGTGGTGGTAAATGTGCACCTGTAATCTCAGCGGTGACATGGGAAGTGCAGACAAGAGAGTTCCTGAAATTGACCAAGGGCCAGTTAGCCTTGCGTACACAGCTGAGAACAGGGGCCCTGAGGAGGAACACTCCAGGTTGTCCTCTGATCTCCAGACATACACCATGACCTGTACACATGCACAGAAAAGATAAAGAAAAAATAACTGGACAAAATGAATGTTTTTGTGCGGTTCCGAGATGGAATCATGACTTCCCAGTGTCAGGCAGGTGTCCTAAACCATGCCATGACCCTTGCCAAAAGTGAAATGGCGCCGGGCGATGGTGGCGCACGCCTTTAATCCCAGCACTTGGGAGGCAGAGGCAGGCGGATCTCTGTGAGTTCGAGACCAGCCTGGTCTACAGAGCTAGTTTCAGGACAGGAACCAAAACCACAGAGAAACCTTGTCTCGAAAAACCAAAAAAAATAAATAAATAAATAATAATAATAATAATAATTTAGGAATCTCATACAACACACACCGATCACATTTGCTTCCCATTCCTCTCAGGTCCACCCTCCCCACCAAAACTAAAAATACCCCCAAGGGCTGGAGAGATGGCTCAGTGGTTAAGAGTACTGATTGCTCTTCCAGAGAACCCAAGTTCAATTCCCAGAACCCACATGGCGGCTCACAACTGTCTAACTTCAGTTCCAGGGAACCTGACACCCACGACAAAACGCCAATGCACATAAAATAAAAATAAATAAATTGAAAAAATACCACCTCAAACCAAGTCCAATTTGTGGCTCAGACTGGTGTTGAATCCACAGTCATCCTCCTGTTCAGCACCAAAGTGCTAGGATTACAGGCCTGAAGCACCACACCTGGCCACAAATGAAGTTTTACAATTAATGCATTTGTTTATTCATTTAAGAAGGTTTATTTACTTTTTTGCCAGGCGGTAGTGGCACACACCTTTAATCCCAGTACTCAGGAGGCAGAGGCAGGTGGATTTCTGTGAGTTTGAGGCCAGCTTGGTCTACAGAGTTCCTGAACAGCTACACAGAGAAACCCTGTCTTGAAAAAAAAAAAAGAAAGAATAAGTTCATTTATTTTTATTTTATGTATGTGGGTGTTTGCCTGCAGGTATGTCTGTGTACCCATGTGTGTGCAGAGACTGCAGCGGGCAGGAGAGGACAATGGATTCCCCTGGAGCTGGAGCTGGCTGAGTGCTGGCAATCTGGTCTTCTGAAAATGCAGTCAGTGCTCTTAACTGCTGAGCCATCTCTTTCTATCCCTTATCTATCTACTTGTGAGACAGAGTCTCACTGTGTTGCCATGGCTGGACTAGAACTCTATATATATCAGGATGGCCTCAAACTCAGACAGATATGCCTGCCTCTGCTACGCCTGGCTTATTGATTCATTTTGAGACAGCCTGAGACAGAGTCTCACGTAGCTTAGGATGGTCTCAAACTAACTGTGTAGCTGAAATTGGCCTTAATGCCTGATTCCTCCTGCCTCAACCTGCCCAGCTCTGGGTTAATACTACCTACTACTACCTCTGGGCATGTACTACCTACCATGCCTCACCAGAGGCAGTTTTCAAAATAACCTCCCTTTTTAATACTTATTTTCATCTTTTAAAAAAATTTATATACATGCAAGTATACAGGTACCTGAGGAGGCCAGAAGAAGACAGGAAATCCTCTGGAACTGGAGTCAAAGATAGCTGTGAGCTTCCATTCAGGTGATGGGAGCTTAAACTCGGGTCCTCTGCAAGAGCTGCCAGGTCTCTTAACTACCTCGCCAGCTTTCTAGCACTCTGAAAAATGCGTTCATTCATTCATTCATTCATTCATTCATTTATTTATTTGGTATTTCAAGACAGGATTTCTTTTTTTTTGTTTTTTTTTGTTTTTCGAGACAGGGTTTCTCCGTGGCTTTGGAGCCTGTCCTGGAACTAGCTCTGTAGACCAGGCTGGTCTCGAACTCACAGAGATCCACCTGCCTCTGAAAAATGCATTTTTTTAAAACACCATTTATAGCCAGGTGTGGTGGCGCACACCTTTAATCCAGCACTTAGGAGGCAGAGGCAGGCGGATCTCTGTGAACTCTATGCCAGCCTGGTCTACAGAGAAAGTTCCAGAACATCCAGGGTTATGTTTTTATTTATGTTTCACAAATAAATAGACAGATAGATAAATAACAAATGGGTCTGGGAGCACAGCTCTCTGGCAAAACACTTGCCTAGCAGCCATGAACCACTGGCCTTCATTTCAACACCACAGCAACAGGTGACTAGTTCTTCCTGTGTGTGTGTGAGTGCGTGTGTATGAACATGTGCAAGAGTATGCATGTATGTGTGGCGTATGTGTGCATGCATGTGTGTACGTGTCTGTATGTACACACAAGCATGCATTTACGTATGTATGTCCTTGTCAGGTGCCTCCCTGGAATGGTACTCTTAATAACTGAGCTAGCCCTCTAGACCAGTGGTTCTCAATCTGTGGGTCTCGACCCCCTTAGGAGGTTCAATATCAGATATTTACATTATGAGCCATAACAATAGCAAAATTATATTCATGAAGCAGCAATGAAGTAATTTTATGGTTGGGGTATTATTTTGAAAACTGTGTCTTGGCTGGGCGGTGGTAGTGCACACCTTTAATCCCAGCACTTGGGAGGCAGAGGCAGGTGGATCTCTGTGAGTTCGAAGCCAGCCTGATCTACAGAGCAGCCCTGTCTTGAAAAACAAAAAGAAAGAAAGGTAGAAAGGAGAGAAAGAGAGAGAGAAAGAAAAAGAAAACTGTGTCTCTCTGTGTCTCTGACTAGGTAGTGCGTGCCTGGTACCTCACGACATGAGGAACTGTATTAAAGGTCCCAGCGTTAGGAAGGTTGAGAACCACTGCTCTAGCCTAGTTTCTCTTATTGGCTTACGGCTTGACATATCAAGCTAGGCCTGCAGATCGGCCAGCCCCAGGGACTCACTGGTCTCCACCTTCCTGCCCGGGTTTCATACTTTCTCATACAGGTTCTAGGACTCAGGTTCTCATGTTTGTACAAGCACCAGTCAGCTATCATCTCTGCCTCAAACTGTTTTTTGGGGGGTGCCTTATCACAAAATATCAAGACCCAATTTGGGATGCCATTTGGGGTCAGAGATTCCATCCTCCAAGTTAATCTCAAACAACCATTCCATGACGGCAGGTCTCATCTTGTGTCCTCTCCAAGGTTTCTCCTTGGACCTGCAGAGAGGGACTGGGATAGGTCCTTCCACCTCACTATGGAGAGGATCAGAAGTTCATTGTAAGGGCTGCTTCCTGAGCCAGGACATCCAAGGGGAAAGATCAAAGGCTCTCCTGCACCACTGCTAACCGACCACAGGGCCAGGAGAGCCCTTAAAACAATCCTGTCTGAGCGGGCTACTGGAGGAAACAGGCCTTCCACTTCTTCCCCAAGAGAATAAAGCTAGTTAGTTAGTAGTTCCCTTGACCTGGCCCTGGCAGTTGAGCCTAAACATGAAGACGGGGGCTCTCTGAGGGGCTGCACATGGGAAGCAGGGTGCTGACCCACCCATACTCAGTCCCTACTGACCCCATGCAGCATGAGCCTATGCAGAACCCACAGTCAGCCATAATCTTGTTATTTGATAGCTGTTTTTTGCTTTGCTTGACACAGGGTCTCAAGTAACCCAAGTGGATCTTGAACTTGCTGTGTAGCTGAAGATGACCTTGAACTCCTAATACTTCTGTCTCCACCTCCTAAATGCTGAGGTGGTGGTTATGGGTACCAAACAGGCACTTCTGGGGTTTTCTGGCTGTTTGGTGTTATTGAGACAAGGTCTTACTATGTTCTACAGGGTCTTGCTAAGTATCTCACGCTGACCTTGAACTCACTACCCTCCAGACTCAGCCTCCCTGGAACTAGGACCACAGGTATGCACAGAATGACTGACAATCTAATTTATTGGAAACAGAGTCTCACTATGTAGCTAGCCCTGGCTATTCTGAAACTCACTGTGTAGACCAGGCTGGCCTCAAACTCACAAAGATCCACCTGCCCCAGCCTTCCAAGAACTAGAATTAAGTACACCATTGCTAGCATGTACTGATTTTGTAACTACATTTTACACTTACCTTATCAAATTTTAATTTTATATGCACAGTCTATATATGTGTGTATAAAAGAATGAGCTGGGCAGTGGTGGTACGCACCTTTAATCTCAGCATTCAGGAGGCAGAGGTAGACGATTCTCTGTGAGTTTAGGACAGTCTGGTCTACAGAGTGAATTTCAGGACAGGCAAAGATACACAAAGAAACAATGTCTCAAAAAACAAAAAAAAAAAAAAAGAAAGAAGAAAGAAAGGAAGGAAAGAAGGAAGGAAGGAAGGAAGGAAGGAAGGAAGGAAGGAAGGAAGGAAGGAAGGAAGAAGAATGTGCACATAGAGGCTGAACAGATGGTTCTGCAGGTAAGAGCTCTTGCTGGCAGACAAGCATGAAGACCCAAGTTCAAATCCCCAGCACCCATGTAAAAAGTCAGGCATGACTGCTGGAGCAAAACCAGACATCCTCCCCTGGCCTCTGTGTGTTCATGTGCATCTACACACATGTGCACATATACACCACACTCATACACAAAAAGAACATTTGTATACACACATATGCATGTAAATACAGTCTCATATACATGTGTACACACCACACACACATTCTTATTATAATTTTTTGCAAAGCTGAGGGTAAAACCCAAGGCCTTGAAAATACTACAGAAGTATTCTACTACTGAGCTGCACCCCATGACCTTGCTTAAAACTGAATGGGAAGTCCCAAAGGCTACAGTTTCCACAGGAGAAGCTGAAGGTGACATGACCAGAAGGGACATTCTGACAGTATCCTCTGTGAAAGGGGAGAGCACAGGGTCAGTCTTACAAGAAAAAAAGACCGTCATTGATTTTCCACCATCCTCCTTCTATGCTGCACACATATAAACTGGACTCAGGAGAACTACAAAACTTCCAGAAAAATCTTTCTTCCCCAACCCAGCTTTTTCACTGGAAGCTTTATACAGTTGAAACACTATCCCTCCCAACTCTGAGAAGTATTTCCTTACTGCTTAGCAGTCAAGGAGCTTGGGCAGGTCACGAAGAGGGCCTGGTCTGACCACAACCAGCAGCACCCCAGATGTTCAACACCTCAACACCCGCCAAGACCTGGAGACACATGCTCGCTCAGGCAGCCACCTAGGGGCTGTGTCTTCCAACTAAGCATTTCCGGATCCAATCAGTCACGACTTGGGAGAAATGCCTGGGAATGGGTGGAGTGAGTATGGTAGGGGTTCCCCTCCTCCACCAGCCCCAGAGAGATAAACATAAGCAACCAGCCACTGACAGGAGTGGGCTTGAAGAGCAGGCCTGATCAGCATTCTAGGGCTTCAGATCTGTGGCTGGTAAAATGGGGGTCAAAAAATAAACAAACAAACAAAAAGAATTATAAATCCCAGCACTCAGGAGGCAGAGGCAGGCGGATCTCTGTGAGTTCGAGGCCAGCCTGGTCTACAGAGCTAGTTCCAGGACAGGCTCCAAAGCCACAGAGAAACCCTGTCTCGAAAAACCAAAAAAAATAAAAATAAAAATAAATTATATATATATATACATATATATATATATTTATTTATTGTGTGTGTGTCTGTGCGCGCGCGCGCGCGCGTGCATGCACACACCATAGAGCCCACGTAGAGGTCAGAGGACTTTTGGAAGTTAGTTCTCTCAGCAGTTGGACCCTGGGGCTAGAACCGGCTGACCCATTTCACCTCAAGCACTCTTCATAAGAGTTCAAGGACAGTCTGGGCCACAGAGCAAGTGTGGACTTGACCCCGAAAGTAAGTAATCGATAAATACAACAATAAAGGCTCTGGCTTCTGGCTCTGCTTCCGCGAGTAAAAAAAAAAAAATACAACAATAAAATGAAAAAGTAGAAAAAAAAAACACTGTTAAAACAATAAGGGGCCAAGTGCGGTGGCATAAACCTTTAATCCTAGTACTTGGGAGGCGGAGGCAGAGAGATTTCAGTTCGAGACCAGCCTGGTCTACACAGTGAAACCCTGCCTCCAAAAATAAATCACCAACACGCGCACAACTACACAGGAAAAAAAAGCAATTTTTTTAAACTACAAGGGAATAGTTAGGTGGGTTTTGCTTTGGGAATGAAGCGATGGTTGAACGACGGGGACCAGGAAAAGCACCAGGTGCACGTGTGCAGCAGAGGGCAACCGCAGCCGGGTGGCACCCGAAGCTTCCACCGGATTCCGAGGAGGGACAGAGGGACAGACGGACAGGGAAGATCGGTGAGGGGATGGGTCACCGAGGCACGGGAGTGGGGTGCGCGATGCCACCTCGGCCTCCGCGGGGCTGTCACCCGCAGGGCAGGTCGGTGTGAGATCAGGGTTCGGCCTGGCCGTAAGGACCCCGGGGACGCGCGCCCCGAAGTGAGAGGGGATCTGTCACCTCAGCGCTCGCGACACTGCTGTCACAACGGAACGACCCGTGCCGCGCTTCCCTCCCGGCCCGAGCCGCGCGGACCCAGCCACCCCGCGGCGCCTGCGCTCCTGGAGCTGCGCTCACCTGCCCGGACGCGTCGCCGCCGCCGCCGCCGCCACCACAGCCGCCTCAGCCGCCGCAGCCCCTCCTCGCGCGGCCCGAAGCTCGCGGCCCGGGCGGGGCCCAGGCCGTGCCGCCATTGGCCAGGTTCTGACCAGTCAGCGCCGGAGATGGCGAGAATTGGGAAGCGCGACGCGGACGGACATTGTTTCTGACCAATCGGTGGTGGAGGGGGCGAGGCTCCATGGAGGGGCGGCTCTGGTTCTCCGAGCGGTAGGCACCGGGTCCCAGCAGGGAAGCAGGGCGGGGAGGCGTGCGAGAACCCGCGGAAAACAGACAGAACGCTCGACCAATTGCCGGGGGCGTGGGCGGAGCTACGGAGAGAGGAGGCGCTTGTTCTGAGTTCGCTGCTCAGAGAGACAGAAGCAAGGATTGGAGCCCGGAGAAAACGGGCAGAGCTCTCGACCAATAACTGAAGGGAAGAGGCGGGACCTAGAGACGCGCGAGGTTGGAAGCCAAGCACCACCAAACGGGCAGCGCTCTCTGCCAATCTCTGCAAAGTCGGGACTGGTGTAAGCTGGTGCCCGGAGAGGGCGAGGCTGGACGAACGGAGGGTGTAGCCTGGAGGGAGACGATGATTGGGTTCTAAAGACGTACACTTCCCGTAACCAATCGCAGCAGCCGTGGGCGGTGCAGCCTCCGGGAGACCCGGCGCGCCAAGCGCAGACCGTAGCAATTCGTTCTGCTCGGGTTGGTCTCGTAGCAGGCGCTGCCTCCTCGGGTTTCTGCACAGCGCAGAGGCCTAACTCCTCCCTGAACTTAGACCTGTCCTTGACAGCTGAAGGACGTTTGGTTAATTCTCAACCCTTCCCTGCCCTACTGCTCCCCTGGACTAGACACAAAGGTTAGAAACGCCAGATCACTCAGCCTCCCTCTGCAACTCGAGCTCGTGTGCAAACGTGAAAATCAAAAGTGGAATCGTGCTGACGGTATCTGTCTGATTTTCTGAAATTGACGTCCCTGGGTTCAGTCTTTATCCTTCACAAGTTCTTAAGACGTCCCTGTGGGACCTGACCCTGCTAAGCCATAAGTGAATTAGCCCAACAATGCACAATCACGAGTCAAATGGAACACAGAAACTAATACAGAGAGGTCAAGTTCTTTGTACAGCACTTTAGCTATTCAATTTGTGTTTTTTTTTTCCTAAGGCAGGGTTTCTCTGTAGCTTTGGAGCCTGTCTTGGAGCTAGCTCCTTTTTTTTTTTAATTTATTTATTTTTACAGTATTCTGTCTGCATGTATGTCTGCAGGCCAGAAGAGGGTACCAAATTTCCTTAAAGATGGTTGTGAGCCACCATGTGGTTGCTGGGAATTGAACTCAGGACCTCTGGAAGAACAACCAGTGCTTTTAACCTCTGAGCCATCTCTCCAGCCCCTGGAGCTAGCTCTTGTAGACGAGGCTGGCCTCGAACTCACAGAGATCTGCCTGCCTCTGCCTCTGGAGTGTTAGGGTTTTTTTTTTTTTTTTTTTTTTTTTTTTGGTTTTTCGAGACAGGGTTTCTCTCCTGTCCTGGAACTAGCTCTCGTAGACCAGGCTGGTCTTGAACTCACAGAGATCCGCCTGCCTCTGCCTCCCAAGTGCTGGGATTAAAGGCGTGCGCCACCACCGCCCGGCAAGAGTGTTCGGGTTAAAGGCCTGCGCCACCACCGTCCGGTTCTAGCTATTCAACTTGTATGTAAAACTCTGAACTCCTTGAAAAGGGAGTAAGGCAATGGGGAACAGAGAAATCTGAGTTACTGTGCTCAAGCCTTGGGGAGAACAATTCTGAGACTCAGTCCTGTTCCCTCCTACCCTGTATAGAAGCAGAACAAAGAAGTCACCCAAATAGCTCAGTGGGTATATGTTAAGACCCACCTTAATTATTGCCAAATTAAAGCAAGCAACTAACTAAAGGAAAATTTGTGCGTGTGTGTGTGTGTGTGTATGTGTACTTGGGCTGTCTCTTCTGAAGGTGGGGTTCAAGTGATCAACATTGGACATGGGGAAGATAAGGTTTTTATAGCTCAGGGGTAGGGGCTTTCCAAATGGGGAATTTGGCAGGCAAATGGGTGGGGGTGGGGCTGAACAGAAGCCTTTCAGGGTAGTTATAATGACCTAATGAAACAAAGACGTATGGTTGTGAAGTGGTCACAAGGTGACCATGGCAAGAAAGCCATAGCAATGTGGTTATAACAAGGTGGGGTTTTTGTTGTTTTTATTTATTTTTATTTTTGAGTGGGGGGCGTTGAGACAGGGTTTTTCTGTAGCTTTTTGGAGCCTGTCCTGGAACTCACTCTGTAGACCAGACTGTCCCCGAACTCACAGAGATCTGCCTGTCTCTGGGCTCCTGAATGCTGGGATTAAAGGCGTGTGCCACCACCGCCCAGCAAGCTGGTCATATAACAAGGTGGATAGACCAACTTCTTGAAACAGAGGCATGGTTGCTATTTCCTGGAACAGTCAGTACAAAACCATTTGTAGTTAAGGTTACAGGTGGGCCATAGGGCAATCCTTGAGAAACAAATTTAATCATAAACAGGAATAAGCCTAGTTGTTTTTACTGTCTGATGACTTTGAACCCCAAGATGGAGGCAGGCTGGTTCTTCATAAGGCACTGGTCTGGTCACCACTAAGGACCCTCATGATGGAGAGAGAGACTCTCAGAAGTCATCTTTCGACCTCCACACACCTGTGCAATGGCATGTACACGCCCAAGGCCCTGCTTCTTGGTGAAGCAGAGAATCATGGGGAGGCTTTGAAGGTGCTCACAGCTGAGGGATGTACACCACCCTATGTTCCTTGTCCCAGGACATTCTCTTCTCTGACTTCCTGGCTTTCTTTTTTCTCGAGACAGGGTTTTTTGTGTAGCTCTGGTTGTTCTGGAATGCACTCTGTAGACCAGGCTGGCCTTGAACTCAGAGATCCAGCTGCCTTTGCCTCCGGAGAGCTGGGATTAAAGGCGTGTGCCACCACTGCCCAGTTCCAAAGATGAACTCTTATTTCCTATAGTTTTGGGCAGAGCAATTTCAGACGATCTTGTGAGGAATTGGGGTTAAGCTTAATATTAAGACTCAGATTTCAGAGTTGTGTAAAGCCCCCAATCTTCCTCCCCAAAGTTCAAATAGACAGACTCATATTGCAGAAGCCATTATCTCCCTGCCACTGTGGGACTCTCCACGGATTCATTCACTGCAGCCTTCCCAGTAGAAAAGAAGACATTCTAAAGAGACACTCGTGGGGTTAGAGATGGCTTGGTGGCTAAGAGCACTGCCTGCTCTTGTAGAGGACCTGAGTTCACTTCCCAGCACCACATAGTGTTGGGTTCATGGGGGTCACGCAAAGATGGGGACACACCACCAAAGTTTATAAACCAGAAGCAAACTTTATTCCAGGAAAAAATAAAAAATTAGAAAATAAATCTGCATGGCACAAAAAGCTTATCAGCTAGCTGAGACTTATGAGGCTGTGGCAAAGGCCGGTTTTTGAACTCCTCCTTTTATAG